>NC_045764.1:166348623-166663087 GCF_008692025.1 Phocoena sinus
TGTATTACAGTTATGAGATTATACATAACAGGTGCCAAGTAAATATCTATTTCAGCATCTAGGGCAGCCCTTCTCCAACTTTAACAGGAATAGGAATCACTCGGGGATCTTGATCTTGTTAAAGTACACATCCTGATTCAGCAGGGCTGCGGTGGGCCCTGGGATTCTGCATTTCCAGCAGGCTCCCAGCTGCCAGGTGATGCTGCCGGTCCGCAGACCACACTGCGGGTTCAGAGATCTAGATCATTTAACAAGTCATCAGATAGAAAACATCCAGTCCCTTGTGGGGTGAATGCAGGGGTGGGAAACACTCAGAAAAAAATAACTCATGCCTTACTTTGGTGGTGAGAGGATTACAGATCCTCAGCATAGACATTCTCTGAGGGGATGATGAAGTGAGTCAATCAAAGACAGCTTTCAAAGTCTCATTGGAACAGTCTGTTCTTACAGTTTCCAGGAAAGGCGCAGGGTAAATACTTTCCAACATTAGGAACAAAGCTTACGGTGTGGGGCTACACATCTGATCTTAACAGGGAGCCCAGCACTTGCTGTCAAATCGCCTGGACTCTGTCCTCCAGCGAGGGCTGTGAGACCTTCCCATGGCAGCCACGGCACAGGTGGACCTGAGGCCAGTCCCCCTAGCAGGTGGATGGATGCTCAAGGGCAGTGGGAGGAAGTATGTGGATGAAATGTGGCCTCAGAGTCACACAGAGCTGGGTTCCAATCCGTTGCCACTTGCTAGCTGTTCAGTCCGTGTACCTTATCGCCGTGTTTCTGTTTTCTCAGTGTAGCAGACAGTTGATACCGGGTTTGATGAAGAAACCAAAACTCCCGGAGGCTTTCAAACAGAGTGACTGTGATGCAAGGAACTGGTTACAGAGGAGATGGCAGAGCTGGAAGCCAAACGGGGCAAGGGGTGGCAGTCCAGAGGCTAGCAGGAAGATAGCTGTGGGCTGAAGGCTCGGGAGGGAAGCCGTGTTTCCACAGCCCAGGGGTCAGGTCACCAGGGTGAGGCTGGAACCACAGAGAACACGGCCCTTGCCAGGATGCTACCTGAACAAGGACGAAGGAGGAGAAATACCCCTAGGGCTTGGCTGTTTACCCCACCCTCCAGTCTCCGCCATTGCCTCCCTGGGCTGAACCTAGCTGGACGCTAGGAAACACGGCCTGCTGCGGCCAGCCGTGCTGTAACCCGGAGCAGGAAAGGTGAGGAATGGCTCCGAGGGCCAACAGGCTCAGGACCTGCATCACAGGTTCAAGGACTGGGCTGGGATGCCTGTGTAAACACCCCGGCACAGCGCCGGCCACATCAATAAAGCTCGTGTCCTTCCCGCTCTTGGAAACAGCCGGCCTCCGGGGGTTAACCGTGTCTTCTGGGATGCCGTCTTGGCTATCAGCAGTTTCCCTCATCACCCCTGTCTGTGTGGAACTCCAGGCTCTGCAACTCAAGAGAATCCTTCTCTACTGGTCTCTAGGGATCCTGGAACAGGAAAGGGTCCTTCAGACCAAAGGACCATCAGGGCCCTGGGAAATGGCCAAGGCTGGATGCAGGGACACCGGCAAGGGGTGAGGGCCTGGACAGGCCTGTCACTGTATTGTCCATTCGTTCATTCATTCATCCATCCATTCATCCATCCATTCATCCATCCATTCTCCTCTTAACAAGCAGTCACTGAGCCAGAACCACAGCAGGTGTCAGGAATGCCGGCTGTGTCCCAGCCTGGTGGGTGGTACAGGCCTGCAAATTAACATTTCAGTCAGGGCTGTCTTGGTTCTAAGAAACAGAAAACCATTCAAAAAACTCAAGTGAAAAGGAGGCTTATTGAAAGGGGTAAGGGAATCTGATGGAATCAAAGTTCAGGAGGTGCAGCTAGACCTCAGGGACCCGGCCCCGTCTTGCTCTCTGCCTCTCTGAGCATCTGCAAACCAGATCGCACGTGGTTCCTGCTCCCCCAGAACTTCTGCCTGTGGTGACGCTGGCTTCCCCGCAATCAGCTGACTCAGGCCTTGACTCCCTGAGACCGTAAAAGTCCAGCGCATCCTCACCAACCAACCAAGATCACTGGTCTCTCCGTTTACATTATAGCGAGAGATCCTGCCCCTGACTGGCTCTCTTGAGTCAGACCCCAGGCCCCATCAGGGTGGCCTGGACAGGACAGGCAGTGGGGAGGCGGGGGGAAGGGCGGTGCGAGCTGCCCTTGGGAGGGGCAGGTCCTGACAAGGGAGCCGAGGGCAGGCAATGAAACATGCTTCCTGCAAGAAATAATTACAGATCTGGCCTAAGGAGTATATTGAATATGGAAAAGCATTTAAAGTGATAATAGTGACCATTTATCAATTTATCAAGTTTTTATGTGTCAGACATTATATAAGTGCTTTTTATACGTTTACCTCTTTTAATCCTCACTGTAGGCCTCAGAAGTCTGCTTTATTATTTTCCCCATTTGACAGATGAGGAAAACAGGCTGTAGGAGGTTAAATACTTGGCCTGAGGTCAGATGGGTGGAGGTGGTAACAGCAGACTTGAGCCACATGCCTTAGTCCTGTGTTTCTCTGCTTCCATCGAGAGCAGACGCCCATCGGTAAGGCCATTTCCTGTGCACAGCCTACAAGAATGCTGTCTCCAAACCAAACCTTTCTTTGGTTAAGGAATTTCAGATGCACAGACTTGGGGCATTAGTGTCCCATTTTAAGGCTCACCGTAGCCATCCACCTGTGCTCAGAGCCTCCTTTATCTTGATCATGTCTTATCCTTCATCCAGGTCCCTATCCTAGGCCCCTCCCCTAGAGCTGTCCACTCTGCAGTAGATAACATACGTGCTTCCAATTTACCTTGCGTAGGTTTAATTAATATATGCTATCCTTGGAAAGTGTATATGTGTTTGGGGTTTATTTTTCAGGGACTGTTTATTTTTTATTTCCTTTAAAATCTTATTTATTTATTAAAAAAATTTATTTTATTTTATTTTATTTTATTTATTTTTGGCTGCATTGGGTCTTTGTTGCTGTGCGTGGATTTTCTCTAGCTGCGGTGAGCGGGGGCCTACTCTTCATTGCAGCGCGCGGGCTTCTCATTGCAGTGGCTTCTCTTGTTGCAGAGCACAGGCTCCAGGCGCATGGGCTTCAGTCGTTGTGGCTTGCGGGCTTAGTTGCTCTGTGGCGTGTGGGATCTTCTGGGACCAGGGCTCGAACCCGTGTCCCCTGCGTTGGGCGGATTTTTAACCACTGCGCCACCAGGGAAGTTCTATACCTTTTTTTAGATCATAAATCACATAAATTCCCCTCTAAGCCCTGTTTTTGCTACATCCCACAAATTTCCTGTGTTTTCATTTTCATGCAGTTCAAAATATTTTAAAATTTCCCTTGAGATGTATTCTTGGACCCATGTGTAATTCAGAAGTGTGTTGTTTAGTCTCCAGGTATTTGGGGATGCAGTAGTCCATAGATGTCCATTATGCACAGTTGGTTGATGGTGGTGTTGAATTCAGTCATGTGCTTACTGATTTTCTGCCTGCTGGATCTGTCCATTTCTGGTGGAGGGGTATTGAAGTTTCTAACTCTGTGAGTGGATTCATCTGTTTCTCCTCGCAGTTCTATCCGTTTTGTCCTACGTATTTTGATGCTCTGTTGTTAGGCACATACGCGTTTAGAATCATTAGGTCTTCTTGGAAACTGACCCCTTTATCATTATGTAATAATGCCCCTCTTCATCCTTGATAACTTCCCTTGCTCTGAAGCCTGCTCTAACATTAATATAGCTACTCCTGCTTTCTTTTGATTAGTGTTAGCAATGTATATCTTTCTCTACCCATTTACTTTTAATCTATATGTGTCTTTATATTTAAACTAAGTTTCTTGTAGACAACATATGATTGGGTTTTTTTTTTTATCCACTCTGATAATCTCCGTCTTTTAATTGGGGTATTTAGACCACTGATATTCATTCAAAGTGATTACTGATATAGTTTGATTAGTATCTACCACATTTATTACTTTTTTCTATTTGTTGTCCTTGTTCTTTGTTCATATTTTTGTCTTTCACTCTTTTTCTGCTTTTTGTGGTTTTTTTTTTTGTTGTTGTTTGTTTGTCTTTTTTTTTTTGTGGGACGCGGGCCTCTCACTGTTGTGGCCTCTCTTGTTGCGGAGCACAGGCTCTGGACGCGCAGGCTCAGCGGCCATGGCTCACGGGCCCAGCCGCTCTGTGGCATGTGGGATCTTCCCGGACCGGGGCACGAACCCGTGTCCCCCGCATCGGCAGGCGGACTCTCAACCACTGCGCCACCAGGGAAGCCCAATTGAGCATTTTTTAAAACTTTTTTTAGTGAGTTGCCCTAGAATTTGCAGTATACATTTATAGCTAATCGAAGTCCACTTTCAAATAACACTATACTGCTTCATGGGTAGTGCAAGTACATTATATTAACAAAATAATACTAATTCTGCCCTCTTGTCCCTTGTATCATTGCTGTCATTTATTTCACTTATACATAAGCCATATAGGTATGTAACAAATACATTGTTCCTATTATTATTTTGAACAAACCATTGTCAGTTAGATCAATTGAGATTTTTTAAAAATTTATTTACTATTTATTTTTGGCTGCATTGGGTCTTCTTTGCTGTGCACCGGCCTTCTCTAGTTGTGGTGAGTTGGGGCTACTCTCCATTGCGGTGCACGGGCTTCTCATTGCGGTGGCTTCTCTTGTCGTGGAGCACGGGCTCTAGGTGCGCAGGCTTCAGTAGTTGTGGCACACCGCCTCAGTAGCTGTGGCTCACGGCCTCTAGAGCACAGGCTCAGTAGTTGTGGCACATGGGCTTAGTTGCTCCACGGCATGTGGAATCTTCCCAGACCAGGGCTTGAACCCGTGTCCCCTGCATTGGCAGGTGGATTCTTAACCACTGTGCCACCAGGGAAGTCCTGAGATTTTTTTTTTTTTATCTTCAATTATTCCTTCTCCAGTGCTCTTTATTTCTTCATGTAGATCTGAGTTTCTGACCTACATAATTTTCCTTCTCTTTAAAGAACTTTTAACATTTCTTGCAAAGAAGTCTACTGGCAACAAATTTCCTCAATTTTGTTTGTCTGAGAAAGTCTTTATTTCTTCTTCATTTCTGATGGATCATTTAGCAGGGTACAGATTCTAGGTTGGTGGGTTTTTCTTTCACTCAGCACTTTAAATATTTCACTCTACTCTCTACTTACTTGCATTTTTTCTGAAGAGAAGTTGAATGTAATTCTTATCTTTGTTCCTCTGCAGGTAATATGTTTTTCCCTCTGTTTTTTTTTTTTTTTCAGGATTTTTTCTTTACCTTTATATGCCTAAGTGTAGTTATTAGTTTTTTGTTTGTTTGCATTTATCCTACTTGGGTTCTCTGAGCTTCCTGGTTCTGTGGTTTGGTGTCTGACATTAATTTGGGGAAATTCTCAGTCATTTTTGTTTCAAATTTTTACTCTGTTCCTTTCCCTCTTACTTCTCCTTCTGATATTCCCATGATGTGTATCTTACACCTTTTATAGTTGCCACATAATCTTTGGATATTCTGTTCTGCGTTTCTCAGTCTTTGTTCTCTTTGCTTTTCAGTTTTGGAGGTTTCTACTGCTATATCCTCAAGCTCAGAGCTTCTTTCTTCAGCTGTGTCTGGTCTACTAATAGGCTCATTGAAGTCATCTTTCATTCTGTTATAGTGTTTTTATTTCTGGCATTTCTTTTTGATTCTTTCTTAGAATTTCCATTTCTCATCTGTTACATTGCCCATCTGTTGCACGCTGTCTGCCTTATCAATTAGAGCCCTTAGCATATTAATGCTAGTTTTAAATTCCTGGTCTGACAATTCCAACATCCCTGCCATATCTGAATCTGGTTTTGACATTTGCTCTGTCTCTTCAAATTGTGTTTCTTTTGCCTTTTAACATGTCTTATAATGTTTTCTTGATAGCTGGACATGATATACTGGGTGAAAGGAACTGCTGTAGACAGGCCTTTAGTGATGTAATGGTGAGGTGCGTGTGTGTGGTAGGGGAAACATTCTGTAGTCCTGTGATTAGGTATCAGTCTTTCAGAGATCCTATACCTCTGGGTTGTGAATGTCACCCATGCTTTTCACGTTTTTTTTCCTCCCCTTAAGGGGAGACAGGATGGCTCCAGGGGGCTGGAGTTGGGTATTTCCCTTTTCCCATGTGGAAGGTTAAAGCTGCACCATAGTCTAGGGGCTTCCCGGTGACTGGATCACCCTGGAGCGTTCTACTCCCAGAATTGTTCATACTGAGCCTCCAGCAATTTGTTAATTACAGTTCCAGTTTCAGAGGTTGCAGCTTGTGGGTTTCTGCTCCAATAAATTGTTATTCTCTATATTTATCTGTTGGCTTCTCCAATTTGGGGGTGGGTAGTTTGCCGGTGACCTCACTTCTTTTACAGATCTAAGGAGAGGTGTTGATTTTTCCCTTTGTTCAACTTTTTGCTTGTTGTTAGGATAACATGGTGACTTCCAAGAGCTTCTTACATGGTGGACCAGAAACCAGAAGTCTCCCTTATCTAGTTTTAATTGAGCATTTTATATTATTCCATTTTATCTCTCCTCTTAGCCTATCAACTATAACTCTTTTAATTTGTTTTGGTGGTTGCCTACAAAATACATTTTTAAATTGATATGTCTACTTTTAAATAACAATATACCTCTTCATATGTAGTGCAGGTACCTTTTCCCCAATTTCTCCCTTCTATCCCTTGTGACATTGCTGTTATACATTTCACTTACCATATGCTGTAATTATACATTTTTATTCTTGTTGCTTTAAACCAAGTTATCTTTTAGATCAATTGAGAATAAGAAAAGTAAAATATTTTCTTCTCTGATGCTCTTCCTTTCATTACATAAATTTAAGTTTCTGACATATAATTTTCTTTCTGCCTGTAGAAATTCTTGTATCTTTTTTTTTTTTTTTTTTTGCAGGGCAGGTATGCTGGTGATATATGCCCTCAGTTCTTGCTTGTTTGAGAAAGTCTCTTTATCTCCTTTACTTTGGAAGAATAATTTCTCCAGGTATAGAATTCTGGGTTGGTGGGTTTTTTCTTTCAACATTTAAAATATTTCCGTGCCATTCTCTCCTTGTTGAGAAGTCTGCTGTACCTCTTCCCTTTTTTCCTCTATTGGTATGTTCCCCCCTGGCTTCTTTGAAGATTTTCTCTTTGACTTGGATTTTCTGTAGTTTGAATGTGACGTGCCTAGGTGTGCAGTTATCTTGCTTGTTCATTTGTTTTGGTGTTTATTCTGCTTGGTGTTCTCTGATCTTCCTAGATCTGTGATTTGGAAAGTTTTTGGCCATTATTACTTCAAATGTTTCTTCCGCTCAGTTTTCTCTTCCTTGTCCTTCTGGTATTCCAACTATGCATATGCTACACCTTTTGATGGTGTCCCACAATTCTTGGATGTTCTGTTCCATTCATGCTTTTTCCTCTTTGCATTTCAGTTTGGGAACCTGTCTCCAAGTTTACTGATTCTTTCCTTGGCCGTGTTTAGTCTCCCGATGAGCTCATCCAAGGTGTTCTTCATCCTGTGATGGTGTTTTTGACTTCTAGCATTTCCCTTTTGATTCTTTCTTAGAGTTTCCATCTCTCTGTTTACATTATTCGCATGTTCTTTCCACTAGAGCTCTCAACACATTAACCGCATTTATTTCAATACTCTCTCTGATATCCAACATATGTATCATATCTGATTCTTTTGATTGCTTTGTTTCCTTAGACTGTTCTCTCTTGCCTTTTATCAGACTTTGTTATTTCTTGTTGAAAGCCAGGCATGTATTGGGAAGTAAGGCCTGGGGTAAATCGGCCTTTAGTGTGAGAGTTTACGTTAATCTGTCTAGGTGTTGGGCTGTGTTTTTTTTTTTTAATTAATTAATTTATTTATTTTTGACTGCATTAGGTCTTCTTTGCTGTGTACGGGCTTTCTCTAGTTACAGTGAGTGGGAGCTACTCTTTGTGCTATGCACAGGCTTCTCATTGGGGTGGCTTCTCTTGTTGCAGGGCATGGGCTCTAGGCATTCAGGCTTTAGTAGTTGTGGCACATGGGCTTATAGGTTGTGGCTTGCAGGCTCTAGAGCTCAGGCTCAGTAGTTGTGGGGCACAGGCTTATTTGCTCCGTGGCATGTGGGATCTTCCCGGACCAGGGATCGAACCCATGTCCCCTGCAGTGGCAGGCGGATTCTTAACCACTGCACCACCAGGGCAGTCCTTGGACTGTGTTCAATGTTTGCTGCAGCCCTGTGTTCCAGAGGCTTCAACTTCTTCTAGAGTCCTTGTTTTTGTCCCCTCTTGAATCTGGGCATCCCTAAGCACTCCTCTTTGGAAAGAGTCTGTGTCTGACAGCCCTTTCAACTGTAACCCACTGTTATTGTATTGGAACGCTCTTGGTGTGGTGGCTTTGTGATTCATTAGCTTTGTTTGGGCATGTTTCTTCACTGAGCCTACTTCCTAACCTATAAAATAAGAATAGTAATAAGCCAAGATGTGGAAGCAACCTAAGTGTCCATCAACAGATGAATAAAGAAGATGTGGTATATATACAATGGAATACTACTCAACCATAAAAAAGAACAAAATTTTGCCATTTGCAGCAACATGGATTGAACTTGGAGGGCATTATGCTAAGTGAAATAAGTCAGACAGAGAAAGACAAATACTGTATGATATCACTTATATGTGGAATCTAAAAAATACAACAACCTAGTGAATATAACAAAAAAGAAGCAGACTCAGAGATATGGAGAACAAACTAGTGGTTACCAGTGTCGGGGGGGCCAGTATAGAGGTGGGGGAGTGTAAGGTACAAACTATTGAGTATAAGATAGGTTCAAGGATGTATTGTACAACATGGGGAATATAGCTAATATTTTGTAGTAACTGTAAAGGGAAAGTAACCTTTAAAAATTATATAAAATTTTTTAAGTGAAAAAAAAATCAATGTGGAGCATTCTACCCATAAAGAAGAAGAAAAAGAGAAAGAGGAAGAAGAAGGAGAAGGAGAAAGAGAAGAAGGAGAAGAAGGAGGAGAAGAAGAAGGAGAAGGAGGAGAAGAAGAAGGAGAAGAAGGAGAAGGAGAAGGAGAAGAAGAAGAAGGAGAAGAAGAAGGAGAAGAAGGAGAAGGAGAAGTAGAAGGAGAAGGAGAAGAAGGAGAAGAAGGAGAAGGAGAAGAATAGCGCCTTTTAAGGCTGTGTTAAGGCTCACATGAAATCCTAAGTGAAACACTAAGCACCATGCCCAGTATCAACTTGATTCTTGATTGAATCAATGGGCCTATTTAGCTCTGCATCATTCATTGCTGCTGGTTTAGTTGGATGGTGACCCAGAGTATGGCTTTGCCTCCCTCAACCACACAGTTAGAATCAGAACCCTTCTCTCCCCATCCCAGTGGCTCAGTGGTATGAATTTTGCAATAGGCAAGTTTCTTAAAAATAAATAAAGTGCTTTCTAGGTACCCCAGATGCTTTAAGCATCTAATGACATCTTTAAGTACAGAAACTGCCGGAACCACCTCTCTCTCCTGAGAAAATAATAACCTCCCTAATTGCACACTGACTGAAGATACATTCCCCCAAGTAAATAGTATTCTGTTCAGAAGCATCCTAATTAGGTATTTACCTGAGAGATTGCAGTGGCTTTACCCGGCTCCCCAGGGAAGTATTAAGTATCATATCAGGGCCCACAGGACTGAAAAACAAGCCAGTACCAATAAAATAAACCCTGTCATTGATTTTCCACGGGAAGACAGAGGGCTGGGGCTCTGGGGAGTGGAGCTGTTAGCCAGCCGTGGGTGGGGCAGCATGAATGCCTGTATGAATGGAGGCAGCTCCCATCAACGATGGTCCAGATCAGGCTGAGGGGCAGTGCCTTTTTGTCCCACCTCCCCAGAATTAGGCATCGGGGCTCTGCAGAATGCCTTTTGTGCGGCCACTGAGTGCTGAAACAACAGATGTAGGAGCTGCTGAGGCTCCATGTTTTGTGGGAGGTGGAGGGGTCCTCTCTGTGTCCTCCCAATTCTCATTGGCTTTGGGTTGTGGAAGTCCCTGGAGAGGCCAGGGAGCCTTATACAAACTTCCCTGGAGGTGGAGTTACCTGCTCCCACCCACTCCCCTTCTCTTTCTTCTCTTTCTTCCTCCATTTCTCTCCTGTGTTCCACTTCTAACTATCTCATTCTCCCTCCATCTCCTCTTTTTTTCTTTTACCTTCTTCCTTTCTGCTCAACAATCCCCTTCTCTGTCTTCCCTTTCTCTCCTCCCTCAGCTCCCTCACCCTCCTTCCCCACTGCCCACTCTCTTCCACTTCCTGGCTCCTCACCTGGAACTCCAGGGAGTCCAGACCTGTCCTCATCACCCACACAGCACATGGCCCCTGGCTGGGTGGTGGTACCCCTGCTGCAGGCCCTTGGGTGCCAGGAAAGTGATGAGAGTTTGGGAAAATCAACCTCAGCTTCTTACCAGGAACTGATAGGAGATACTCCTCAAACCTGGCTATTTTGCTTGCAGGCACCATCAGCTGTGCCTTGGGATCAACGTCATAAAGCTGTCCGGGTGGAAGGTTTCTACGGATACACTGCGAGCTGCACAGGGGCTGTCCTCGAGAGCTTGCAGATTGTACATACACTCAGAGGTGGAGGGTGGTGAGATTCTCAGCACGTGGGGACCACCAGCCATCACAGTCAGTGAAGGGGGCATGGAACACGTGGGTCTCCTTCTCATCCTGGCTTACGGCCCAAAGAACATGCCCTTTTGTTTTCATTCTCAGAGCCCTTCTTTTCCAGCACAGAGGGCTTCGTCAGCATGGGTAGAGTCAAAGGAACCCTAGCGATTGTCCTGACCTGGAACTCTTAACCTGGGTCTATAGCCTGGAGGTTTATATTAGTCTGCTTCTACTGCCATAACAAAGCACTGCAGACCAGGCAGCTTAAACAATAGACGTTTATTTTCTCACAGTTCTAGAGGCTGGAAGTCCAAGATCAAGGTGTCAGCAGGGTTAATTTCTTCTGAGACCCCTCTCCTTGGCTTGCAGATGACCGCCTCCTCCTGTGTCTTCACACGTTCTTCCCTCTGTGTGTGCCTGTGTCCTAACATCCTCTTTTCATAAGGACACCAGTTCTATTGGATTAAGGCCCACCCTAGTGACCTCATATTAACTTAACTACCTGTTTAAAGACCCTATTTCCAAATATAGCCACATTCTGAGGTCCTGGGAATTAAGACTTGAACATAAAAATTTAAGGGTGGGGGACCATTCAGCCCATAATAGGGTTTGTGGATAAAACTGGGGGAAAATAGGGAAAAAATGACATTTTTATTTTCACAAACCTCTAACTGAAATGTAACATTTCCTTCCTGCATTACAAATGTGGGCAATAAACCATAGTTACATTAGCAGCGCCTGTGACATTGTTACAAATAAAAGTCACAGATATTTTCAGATGAAATTACAGTTGTCACAAACATCCTAAAATATTGTTTATACTCATAACTGCTTTGAAATTACTGTTGTTATACCCACTGCTGAGTCTTCTTTATTGCATTTATTAAGAAACATATATGTTACTATATAACAGTTTTTTCAGTGTGCTGATAATTTTATGATAATTGGTTTCCCTTGCAAATTCAATTTTATTTTATGCACTTTAAAACATTATACTGATAACGGGTCCAGAAGCCTCACCAAACTGCCAAAGGGATTCATAGTACATAAAAGAACCCTGGACCTAGTTGAAAACTTCAGTTTTACAAGGGAGAAAAAGGGCACCCAGAGAGGGAAGTTCACTTGTCTGTGGTCACACAGCTGGTTAGTGGAAGGGCTGAGCTAGAGCTGAGGTCTTGCGATTCCTAGTCCACTGCTTGGTCCACTCCATCATGTTTGCTAGCTGTTATTCCCCTGGTGAGGACTGGTATAAAATCATTAGCTTTGATATGAATTTTCAAAATACCTTCAAATTAGTAGTATATCCTATATGTCCTTCAGATGTGCAGCCTTCAGGGTCACCCTTCCCTTTAATAGCCAACTAGCCTAGTCCCCTTTCTGAGAGATAGAAAGTAGGCCAGCTTTTAACTGCTCCCCCACCTGACATGTTAGGGAGATCTTGGAGGAATGTTTACAGGTTTCATGGGCACTGGTTTTCTCTGATGACCCCATCTAGTAGGGCAACCAACTCATCCTGATTTGTCTGGAACTTTCCCAGTGTTTGCATTGAAAGTCCCATGACCTGGGAAGCCCCTCCTTCCTGGGCAAGCAGGGGTGGTTGGCCACCCTCCCAGTCAACCTGTTGCGTGGACAGCTGCTCCAGCCCCTCGGGTCATCCCTTACCCACTCATCATCGGCCTGCCCAAGCTGTTCCCTCTTTGCCTACTCTGCGTGGCTCTCCAAAGCCCAGCTAAAACCAGGCTGTCTCTTGCTCTGCAATTTCTCTGAAGACTTGGGAATTATACTGTGGGTAAGAGAACAACCTAATATCTTACCGTGGATCTCAAGGCTCCTGGCTGCCTGGGACCCTTGCCCATGGGCTGGTTCTCTCTCCTTGGCCCCCAGCCTGCTGCTACTTGGCATGGGTCAGTGTGGCCTCTTCCAAGGTTGCTCAGCTCCCTCTTTCTCCACCAGAAGACCCTGACCTCGGCCCTCAGTCCTCTTCCCTCTTGGGGCTCAGATCACTAACATCCCCCCACTTCCCAGTCAATATCCCGATCTTTCTAACAAATACCATATGATATCGCTTATATGTGGAATCTAAAATATGACACAGACGAACCTATCTATGAAGCAGAAACAGACTCACAGACATAAAGAACAGACTTGTGGTTGCCAAGGGAGAGGGGGGTGAGGGACGGATGGATTGGGAGTTTGGGATTAGCAGATGCAAACTATTATATATAGAATGGATAAACAACAGGGTCCTACTGTATAGCACAGGAAACTATGTTCAATATCCTGTGATAAACCATAATGGAAAAGAATATGAAAAAGAATGTAGATATATGTATAACTTAATCACTTTGCTGTACAGCAGAAATTAATGCAACATTATAAATCAACTATATTTCGATAAAATAAATTTTTTAAAATCCTGGTCTTTCTCAAAGGTGCTTCTCTACAATGAACACTGGCTCTGACATCATCACCGCAGCACAGCTCAGCCTCTGATTCTCACACGCCCCAGCTTGGCTTCACCTCTGCCAGTGAGAAGGTTCATAGATGTGGTTTTCTAAAAACAATCAGATGTCCATTCTCCATGTCTATGTCTCTATTCCTGACCTACAAATAGGTTCATCTGTACCATTTTTCTAGATTCCACCTACGTGCGTTAATATACGGTATTTGTTTTTCTCTTTCTGGCTTACTTCACTCTGTATGACAGTCTCTAGGTCCATCCACATCTCTACGAATGACCCAATTTCATTCCTTTTTATGGCTGAGTAATATTCCATTGTATATATGTACCACATCTTCTTTATCCATTCGTCTATTGTTGAACATTTAAGTGGTTTCCGTGTCCTGGCTATTGTAAATAGTGCTATAATGAACATTGTGGTACATGTGTCCTTTTGAATTATGGTTTTTCAGGGTATATGCCCAGTAGTGGGATTGCTGGGTCATATGGTAGTTCTATTTTTAGTTTTTTTAAGGAATGGACATGTGGACACAGTGGGGGAAGTGGAAGGTGGGACGAATTGGGAGATTAGGTTTGACATAAATACACTACCATGTGAGAAATAGATAGCTAGTGGGAACCTGCTATATAGCACAGGGAGCTCAGCTCGGTGCTCTGTGATGACCTAGATGGGTGGGAAGGGGGTGGTGGGAGGGAGGTCCAAGAGGGAGGGGATGTAGGTATACATACAGCTGATTCACTTCATTACACAGCAGAAACAAACGCAACATTGTGAAGCAATTATACTCCAACTGAAAAAAAAAGGAAAAAAAATTAAAACACTGAGTTTCCTTCCCTCCAACACGAGTTGCTGCAGTCATTCCTGGAGCAAGGCAGCAGCATCTTGGAGAATAAATAAATAAAATAAATACTTTGTGCCAACACTTATAAGAAAAAAAAAAAAAGCAGTCCGCTCCTGACCCCTAGGGCAGTAAAAAATACATTTGCATCATTGTTGCAGGCATTCATGTATTCATTCAAGACACATTTACTGAGACCTACCACGCACCGGGCACTGAGCTGGGATGTGTAGATGCAAAGATGAACACGATCAACCCCTTGCTCTCTAGTAATTCCCTGCTAGTAAGGGCGATAGACCATCACATCATGCAGCCAGGGTTGTATGGTGCAATCTACCAGGTGCTGGGTGAACCGAGTGACGATGTGGTCGTTTCCACCCTGGTGACAGGGTGGAGGGTGGAGAAGGGAAGGGAAGGTGTAGTGCCGTGATTCTCAGAGAATGATGTCTAGACCAGCACCGTCAGCAGCGCCCGGGAACTTGCTGGAAATGCAAACTGTCATGCCAACCCAGACCTTCTGAATCAGAATCCCTGGGGCTGGGGCCCAGCAGTCTGTGTGCTAAGAAGCCCTGCAGAGAATTCTAGAGCCAGTCAAGTCTGAGACCCATGGGCACAGTGGATGTTGTTGGTGCCCCTCCCCCAGTGCCCATTGCAGGTTAGTGCAAGCGTCCCCACAGCTTCTTCAAGTGTTGGCTGCTAACCCCTCACAGCTGTCCGCTTCCCTGAAGCATTGCCCTCTGCCAGGTAGCTGCCTCACCTGGGAGGTTACCTCCATCCCCACCCCGAGAGAGCACAGCCAGTGACGGACATGGGCTACACTGAGCTGGTATCTTGGCCACAGCTCTCTGTGTGGGGTAACTCTGGGGTGCAGGTAGGATGCAGAGTTCTCGAACGCTCCGACTGAAGCTCATCCCCAGCTGAGTGCACATTCCTGCTCGGTTTGATCCCTGCCCTCATCCTGCTCCCCTCATACCCTTCTCCCGAGACCACCCCCAGTAGATCAACCTCACGCGCCCCAGCTTTAACCTCCTGAGCTACCTGTCAGCGCAGAGGGTAACAGCATAGGGAAGCTTGTACACGGATACACATATGTAGCGCATTCCAAAATCTCAGCTTCACGCTTTGGCCAGGTACCAGCAGATGGATTTGTAGGTACCTGGACAGAAGGGTGATCGTTTAATACAGCTGACGTTATTCGAACGTGCATTTTTCATCGGTGGAGATGCAAGTATGCTTTCCAAGGCAGTTTTTGGCAATGCTTTAATGAGAGGGACTAATCAATCACTTCTGATTCTGGCTGTTTATTGGCGCTATCAATCATGCTGAACCCTCTTGGCGTTAATGGGAATGTCATCAGTGCTTCTACAGGGTTCTCCCTGCACCTCAGCTTTAAATAACAAGATTATTATTTTTCACATGTTATTCAATCTGGGACTTCCCCCACCATTGGTTTGAATCTGGGAGACCCTCACCCTGAAAGTGCTTCTTCTTCTGGCCCACCGGAGGAAAGTCTCTTTTTCTCAGATTTGGGGAAGGAACTAAGCCAAGATGCCTTCACACAGGCTAATTAGGGGTTGCGCTTAATTACAGGTGTTCTGACATTTTTGCAAAGGCTGCCACGTGTCTCTCCTGACGTTGGATATTTATCTTGTCGAAGCTAGGAGAGGCCGCGTCCTCCAGCTCCCCAGGGGCCTGACAAGTTGCTGGGGCTCCCAGTGAACTTTATGTGGTTATAGTGACACAGGCCGGGACCTGGGACCCTTTACTGCAGTGCTTGCACTTGGACAAACGACTCCTCCAGCGACAAAATACAAAGGAGCTCTAAGGGACTGAACATAACTGCACGCATGCGTGATTGGGGCAATTATGCACGACACGGTACAAAAAAGCCAAAACCCAACTGCCACTTCTGAGGTGCCGGGAGCAAAAGCAGGGAGCTGCGCGCGATCCCTGCGCACAGCGCCGCCAGGCGGGTGGGCAGGCCACCGTACCCACCGATCCGCCCCTACCCTCACCCTATGTGAGGGACCAGCTCGCCCCTCACCCCTCAGGGACCAAGCAAGGGCACGTGTTACTTGTTTTCGCGCACGAGTCCCCATAAAGCCTTGCCTGAATTTCTTGTCTGGCCTCTCCTCAATTTCTGCTGATTAAAGGGTCCAGGAACTCAGGTCGGTAACAGCGGTGCAGGTAATCTGTGTGATCTGTGAAGTGGGCTTTCTTAAATCACAAAGAGGATAGAAAATTAGTGCCCAGCTATTACCTCCCTGTGATTATTCTCTTTGACGGAGAAAATCTGTGAACCAGAAGAACAAATGCATGTGTCCCCAAGCCAGTCCCCTAAAATGAGCATTTCCTGGGGACTCGTGAGATTAAAGGATCCAACAGCCAGGTGAGGAATGAGTGAGTGAATGGAGGGAGGTTAGGGGTGAGCTGGGGTGGGGCAGGGGAGAGCAGGGGAGCTTGTGAGGCCAAGGGTTGGGGTACAGAGCAGAGACCCGCAGAGCAGTGCAGAGCGGAGTCTGGTTTCAGTCTCCAGTGCCATAGTTTTGTCTAGTCAGCCTCGACTCTGACCTTGGGTCCAAAAACTCCTCCTCGACAACCGTCCCTGTCAGCGTGCTGTTGTTGCTGTCTGTCTGTCCAGTTCAGGGGTTACTGGATCCCTATTCGGTTTCCACTTTTGGCTCATTCTGTCCAGGAATGGTTGGTGAAGCACAGCTGTGCCAGGCGCAGGAAGAATGCAGCCCAAGGCTCACACTGACCCCTCGCGCCGTCTTGGCTACAAGATCAGGAGAAGGCCGAAGCCGTGATGAAGACAACAGGGTTTGGCATGACAGTATCTGTTGAGTTTTCCTCATTTGCGCCATCTTCCCCCACCCACTGCCATTTCCATGGGAAGAGAATGTGGGTTGAGTGAGTGAGTGAATGAATGAATGAATGTGGTTGAACTGCACCTTGCTCATCCTCCCTATCGGACCCTCATTATCCCCCCTGGCTTGGAATGTTCTTCCCGTGCTCCAATTTCCAGCCCCTCCCTTACCATCTTTGACTCAGCTCAAATATCGCTTGTACCTGTCACTCTCCTGATCTTTCGGAAAAGCAAACATGATCTTGTCCCCTCTGTGTTGAGATTCTTCAAATGCCTTGCCACTGTTATGAATTTATCCAACAAATACACATTGAGCTCCTCGTACAAAGGTTGCATCGTGTCTCCCAGTGCCTGGGACTGATCCTGGTTACGGGCAAGACCGCAGAGAAAGTCTGTCTCCTCGTGGGACTTACATTCTAGCAGAGGAGAGAGCCGCTGACCAAGTGAAAATAAACCAGGATGTTCCAGACTATAGCCTTTGGAGCACACAGTCTTGGACTGGCAGGTGGAAGGCCCATATTTAGTGCTTCTTTGTAAAGCACACTATCATCCCGTTCGCCTCTGCTGCCTCTGTTTCTTCCTCTGAATCTCTTTCCTTCTCTTTGACATACACAGCTCCAGTTTTCTTGAAGGTCACAAGAAGCCAGAAGAAGCAACTCTGTCGGCAGCTTCCGCCAACATGAAGTGGAACTCCCAAGGGGCCTGCAGGAGATACCGGTTTAGGGGTGAGAAAAGGCCTTGATCAAGTGACCTCAGGAAGGGACTATTTGTCTCCGGAGCCACCTCCCCTGCCCCCCAGCCTCTGTCTTCCTTTCCATTCCTTTCAGACCAGGATCTGTGCAAGGATGGCAGTGGGTGAGCCAGGGCGAAAATTCTTTTTTGGCCCTAGGAGAGCTGGGTTCCGGTCCTGCCCCTGCCCAGGTGACCTCAGGAAAACCTCCTGTTTTCATCCCTGAGGTGACAAGATTGTGTTAGATGACATCTGTGGCCCCTTCCAGCTCTGGGTTTGACTAGCATCTTGCCTTCCTTGAAGCTTGGCAAGTCCTGGTGCTTCAGCAGCTCCCTTGGAGACAGCTGTGCTCTGAATGTTAGTTCTGTGATGTGAAAAACATGGCAGGGAGCGGGGCGTGGATTCAGTGGAGACTTTCTGGTGACCTGTCACATCTTGCAGCACCTGCCCGCTTCATCCACTTTGCGCTACTGGAAATCAAGAGGAAAGTGGAATTCCAGAATAAGAAGAGCACAGGCAGAACAAAGGGACGGGTCTCCGCTGAGGTGGTCAAGGGCTAATGCCAGGTATTTCCCACTCTCTGACTGGGTAAGCGGTAGTGTTGCGCTTCCTGGCCCTGTGTGTTTGGATGGGGCCACGTGATTAATTCTGGACAATAAGTTGTGAGGGGGAGTTTGCGTATCACTTCCAGGCCAGAGCATGGAGGTGACAGGGGAAACCTTTCAGCACTCTTGACAATGTTTGAGAAGGAGTCTACTCAGTCAGTCTGGGTCTCCGAATGACCACATTAAACAGTGTCCAGCTGACCCTACATAGACGTGTAACAAAGGAGAGAAATACCCTTTGTTATCTTAGGTCCCTGAGACTTGGGGGTTGTTTGTTACTGCAGCATAATCCAGTATGTCCTGACTATTACACAAACCTAGATTCTGTCAAGAGCAGTGGAGAACATGGTTAATTTCCTCTGAGCAACTTTCATTAATCCTTCATTGGTAAGAGCAAAAAAACCCCACAAGATGCCCATGTGGAAGCTTAACTGGGTCTTTCCTTCCCATCTTACAGTTTGCAATGCTCAAGGATAAAGAGGCCTTGGAAATCCACCACTAAGGTGAAGGTCTATGTAGATCCCTGCCGCACCAGTTCACCTTAGGTTGCGGGGCCTGTTTTTCCTCTGCCTCATCTCCCCAGCCTGACTCTGTACCCCAGCACGAGGAGCTTCCTTTCCCTAGCAAGCCCTTTCTGAGTCAGATGGATGAGAAATCAGTTGAGAAAGGGAAAACAAGACAGCTTGATCTTTCAGGGATGAGTTTGAAGACATTTCCCAACTTAATATTTTACGTGCCAGGAAAAGAAAAAGAAAATATTCATAGGAAATTATCTTGAAGAGCCCATGTGATGGGTGAGAAGAACTTTCCTCATTGTTTTCAGTAATGTCGTTAGATGACGTGATTGACTATGAATAATATCGAGAGGGATTATCACTGCTGTCCAACCCACTGTTTGCCTCAGACATTTATTATCAGGGAAAGCTGATTACATGCATAAGAATTTTCATGTCTAGCCAAGACCCATAGTAGATGATTTCAGTAAAGCAAATGTATGGACTTAGAAAGAAATTTTAGCAGAAAATTTCCTGTTAAGAAAACTCTTCAAATATAAAATTTTCAAGTCTCATCATATTGGCTCATCATCCCTAAAGTAGAATTTAGTGTGTGTCTACTATGGGACCAACTAATACTTTATTTGGCAAAAGATGTCTGTGCCATCATAGTTATCTATGATAGAATTTATATAAACCCCCTAGACATTCCCCATTGGTACCCGTGTCCCTGGCTGGTTTCCAGGTTTGGTATTAAAAAGCTTAGATTCAAGACCCACCTCAGCTACTGACTAGCTCAGAAATGTTAAACAAATCAGTTTATTTCTCCGAGACTTGATTTCTTCACCAGCAAAAGGGAGTCAACTGCCAACTCCTAAGGTAGTTATGAGGCTCCACTGCTTCTATGGCTCAGTTCTGGTCATGTTCTCCCACTGAACAGTTTCCATTCCCATTGCCTTGCTGTGTTGTCCAGTATGGTAGCCACTAGCCACGTGTGGCTATTTCAATTTCAATTTATATTAATTAAGATGAAATATAATTGGGACTTCCCTGGTGGTGCAGTGGTTAAGAATCCACCTGCCAATGCAGGGGACACGGGTTTGAGCCCTGGTCTGGGAAGATCCCATATGCCGCACAGCAGCTAAACCCGTGCGCCACAACTACTGAGCCTGTGCTCTAGAGCCCACAAGCCACAACTACTGAGCCTGCGCACCACAACTACTGAAGCCTGTGCGCCTAGAGCCTGTGCTCTGCAGCAAGTGAAGCCACCATGATGAGAAGCCCGCACACCGCAACGAAGAGTAGCCCCCGCTCGCCACAGCCAGAGAAAGCCCACGCACAGTAATGAAGAACCAATGCAGCCAAAAATAAAATAAATACATTTTTTTAAAAAAAGATGAAATATAATTAGACATCTCGTTCCTCAGTGGCGCACACCACATTTCACATGTTCAACAGACACTGAGGCTAGTGGCTACTGTATTGAACAGTGAAGATACAGAACATTTCCCTAATTGCAGAAAGTTCTATCCGATGGCACTGGATAGCACTACCAAATTCTTTGTTAACATGAAATCTTGTGAGAAGTTCCCCTATGTAAAACAATTGAAAAGAGATATTCTGATTGAAGACAGGTGGGGAGATCAGAGTCCCTCCCGTCCTCCACCTCTCCTGGCTGCCTCTCGCCTCTCAGGAGGCCGTAAGGAACCCCGCAGAGGCCCTCGGAGCAGAGTCTGAAAACCACTGGTTCATAGGCTAAAGCTCAGACTGCTTCGTAGGTGGCCCATTATGACCCGGCCTCAAACTATCGTGTTCTCCTCTCCCACCTCCACGTCACCGTCCCCTCCCCAGGACAATGAGTTTCCTCTCCCTAATATGCCCTTCCCCCTCCCCTGCTTGCTACTCATGTTAATCACCTTCCAGGACCCAGTTTGAAGTAGATCCCACTCAACAAGTGGGATTAGTCACTCCCTGTATCCATTACTGGTGCTTTAACTGCTTTGGACTGGGCCTGTCTCTGCAGCCAGCCTGTGAGCTCCTGGAGGGCCAGGGCCACGCCCTGTATCTCTGTATGCTTGGTACACGGTCGGCACTTAGGAAATGTTAGTGGGGTGGATGGACAGAAATTGGGTGAGGCCTTGCAATGGGCCTGTCTCCCCAGCTACACTGTGGGCCAGGGTACTGTCCTGTTTTCTCATGACAACAAACTCACACTGACCCACCGCACACTCACAATCTAGCCCTGTTTTTGGACTACACAGCTGCCTTCAGTCCTCATGTCTGTCCCCAGTGCTGGTGGGAAAGGACACTGTGGCCCGGCCAGGCCTGGAGTAGCTGGGGGGCAGGGGGATGGAGCCCTGGCAAAGCAACACTATCCCTCACTCTCATGAAGTTCACGTTCTAAGTAAAATAAACAATAAATAAGTAAAACATATTTTGTCAGATGGTATGATGGAGAAAATTAAGCCTGGAAGGGGGGAAGGCGGGTGGGGCTGGGGCAGGAGAGCAGTGCTGAGGGGGTCACAGGGTGAAGGAGGGTTAGCAGGTGGGTCTCAGGGGAGGTGAGAGACATAAAGGCCCTGAGGAGGGAACCATGTGGATGTCTGGGTGAGGGGTGGTTTGCACAGAGGGGACTGCAAGGACAAAGACCCTGTGGTGGAAGGGTGCTGGGGGTGTTTGAGGCCCGATTGGGCAAAGCCTCGTAGGTGTCTTGCTGTGGACTGAACTGTGTCCCCTCCAAATTCCTATGTTGAAGCCTTAACTCTCAAGGCGACTGTATTTGGAAGTAGGGTTTTTAGGAGGTAATTACGGTGAAATGAGGGTGGGGTCCTCATCTGAAAGGATTGGTGGCCTTATAGAAGAGAGAGAGAGATATCACACCAGTGAGCACACAGTGAAGCCAAGCAGAGCGGTCTCACCCCAACCCGGCCACACTGGCCTCCTGATCTTGGACTTCTGGCTCCAGAGCTATGAGAAATAAGTGTCTGTTGTTTAAGCCCCAAGTCTGTGGAAGCTGTTACGGCCAACGGAGCAGACTAAGCCACCTCTGTAGGGACTTTGGCTTTTACTCGGAGTTGGGAGCCCCGGGAAGGTTTGAATGAGGAGTGGCACGTACTGACCTATGGTTAAAAGCATTTGTCTGGCTTCTGTGCTCAGAACAGAGGGGACAAGGGGACAGGGAGACCCAAGAGAAGTCTATTGAAAACATCAGGCAAAGTCCACACAATGGAATACTTCTCGGCAATAAAAAGGAACAAAGTGATGCCTGCTACAGCATGGAAGAACCTCAGAAACATCCTGCTACGCGAAAGAAGCCAGATGCTAAGGCCACAGACTGTGTGATTCCACTTACGTGAAATGTCCAGAAAAGACATGATGGAACGTTCTAAAATGAGACTGTGGGGATGGCTGTGTAGCTATAAATTTACTCCAAATCATTGGTTTGAACCAGGGTGATGAGAGTGGAAGTGGTGAGAAATAGTCAGACGCTATTTTGTGGGGTCAGCAGGTAGGATTTGCTGACAGATTAGACCTGAGATGTGAGAGAAAGAAAAGGCAAGGATGGATCTATGTGCTAACACTTACAGCACTTACTATGCTGCAGACCCTGGTCTCGGCCCATTACAAATATTAACCCATTCAATCCTTATGAAAATTCTATGAGATAAAGACTATGAAGCCCATTTTACAAATGAGAACACTGAGGCACCACAAGGTGAAGCAGCTTGCCCATGGTCACATATTTAGGATGAGACCAAAGAACTAGATCAGGGGAACTGACATGTATTAAGATGAGGCACGCCATGGGACTTCCCTGGTGGCGCAGTTGTTAAGAATCCACCTGCCAATGCAGGGGACATGGGTTCGAGCCCTGGTCCGGGAAGATCCCACATGCCGCGGAGCAACTGAGCCCGTGAGCCACAACTACTGAGCCTGTGCTCTAGAGCCCGTGTGCCTCCACTACTGAGCCTGCGCTCCAGAGCCCGTGTGCCTCCACTACTGAAGCCCGCGAGTCACAGCTATTGAAGCTTGCGTGCCTAGAGCCTGCGCTACCCAACAAGAGAAGCCACCACAATGAGAAGCCCGCGCACCGCAACGAAGAGTAACCCCCACTCGCCGCAACTAGAGGAAGTCCGAGCGCAGCGACAAAGACCCAAGACAGCCAAAAATAAATAAATAAATAAATTTATTAATAAAAAAGGAAAGATGAGGCACGCCTGTGACAGGAGCTGGTGTGTAGGGACAGGAGGTCAGAAGTGCCGTGTGGACACGTCACGTCTGAGAGGCCCCCTGGACACAGAGTGAGCCATAGGATAATCAAGTCAGTGGTTTACAGGAAGTCGCTTTGCTCTGGGACCCTCTTGCCCAAGCTTAAACTGAAGGTGTTTTTATTTGGAAAGGCACCTCGGAGCTGTTCCAGCACAGTGGGATTGAGATGGGGGGGGGGGCGGAGCCCTATGTAGCTGGGAATGGGACGTCAGAGACGGTAGCGGATTGCATATGGGGAGTCTGGCCATCACGGGGCAGCTGATTTTCTGCCCCACCCTCAGGACAAGCAAGATGCGAGGACAAAAATTCTGGTTTCCAGACACGAGTCAGCACACCTGGTGATTCTAAGAACCCCAGGCAATGACTGTTTACCTTCAGCCAAGCAGACAGAGCCTCAGCACAGGGATTTGGGTAATTAATGTAATTTGAGTCATTAATTGACCTGATTTGGTCTCATCTGGACTATACAGTTCTCGCCAACATTTGAGATACAATTAGAGGTTGTTATGTGTTTCCCTGTTGACCCACTTGTGGGAGACTCTTTCTGAGTTTACCCGGCAGGATGTAAATGACTTCATCTGGCTTATAGAGTAAAATACAGTGTCTCTACTTTCAGACCTGTGGTGTGTAGAGAACAGTAGGTGGGAAGCCACGAGACTGGCTTCTGATAATCCCCAGGCCACTTATGCAGAGGGCAGGCAGTCAGGCTAGATGATCTTCAAAATCCCACCTGTATTAGTCAGGTAGGGCCACCGTAACAAAGAACCACAGACTGGGTGGCTTAAACAACAGAAATGTGTTGTCTCACAGTCCTGGAGGCTAGAAGTCCAAGATCAAGTTATTGGCAGGATTTGTTGCTTCTGAGACCTCTCCTCTTGGCTTACAGATGGCCACCATCTCCCTGTGCCCTCACTTGGTCTTCCCTCTGGGCCTTTGTCCTGATCTCCTCTTCTTGTAAGAACACCAGCCATATTGGATTAGGGCCCATGCTAATGACCTCATTTTAACTTAATTACCTCTGTAAAGACCCTATCTCCAAATACAGCCACATTCTGAGCTATCAGGAGTTAAGACTTCAACATATGGATTTATGGGGACTCAATTCAGCCCCCAGCTCCATCCAACCCCAAGTTTCAGCGATTCAGGGTCCCCTCTCTGTTGCTAACTCCCCATGAACTAGGCGTGACATTCTCCCTCTGTACCTCAGTTTTCCCATCTGCTCTGCCCCCCTCAACTGGGAGGCAAAAACCAGTTAATGTATAAGAAAGTGCTTTGTCACCCCCAAAGCAGTGGTCCTTGGACGGACAGCACCACCCCTCGGGGGCATTTGGGAAGTCTCTGGGTGCAGGCTTTGGGTTGTCACCATAGTTGGGAGACCTCAGGGCATCTAGGGGGCAGGAGCCAGGGACAAGTCCTGCTTCATGGGGGACGTGCCCACACCACGAACTGTCTTCTGCCACTCGTGGCTTTCTAATATCTTCTGTGCATTCATGTAGGTGAAAAACAACCCATAATCACCTGAACTTAGCACCTAATTCTATTTTACATATAAACACAAAGCATTTCTTTTTGCAAAGTTTAAATGTATACTTTTTACAGGAAGGCACTGCCAGGCAAATCGAGAGAAGATTGTACCTTGTTTTGTTTGGAACTGTATCAAAAATTATTCACCACTTTAGAAAACACATTTTCTACGACACACGTTCAGAAAACGGGCTTCTAAGGCAATGCCACTCATGGTACTTGAGTCACCGGTAAGACATACCTGTACCAGTTTGCATGTGTAGCTGCCTTGTCCCTTCCAACTAGAGATACAGATGTCTCCTCAGGCTGTTCCCTAGCATAGCTGTGAAATATATTGTCCTAATTTACTTTCTTTCCATTCGTTTTATCACAGCCAGGGCATCATATATTTTCTTGAAATTATGAGATAGGTAGTTATATTGTCAATGAATTTCCCTTAAAGAGTGTAAAGGGAATGCTAAATATTTCTAAATGGTGGCTATAACATAAGAGTTGAGAAATTCTGCTCTAAGACAACATACGGGTACAAATTTGTACCCGGCTCATCAACGTCGCCATCTGGGGGTTTTGCATTTCTTCAGCCCCCGGGCACGGGTGCACCTGACCCCCCCAGGTGATCTGGTTGCAGTGGAGCACCCTCAGAAGGAAGGGAATGTTTTTGCTTTCGTCATTTCTTTTAACTCTCACCCAGCAAGGCGCTGGCATCTGCATTGTCTACTACTCATTACTTCAGACAATAGAGTCGGTCACTGCTGAGGCCTCTGGACTTCTGTGAGTGAGAGGGCACAGCTGGAAGCCCAGCTCCCCCAGACCCGGCTACCTGTGCCAAGCCGGGTCACTTGGAGGCCCGGCTGGGGCAGAACTGTGGGGACCAGCTTGTCACCGGTGACGTCACTGGTCAGGGCAGTTTGAGTTTGGGAATTCTCAACTGGAGGCTGAGAAAACGACCTGTGCGTGGGCACAGCCTGTACCCTGGGGCAGCCCACCCTGCCACCCTGCCACTTGTCTGTGCTCCAGCTTCACTTCCAGCCTGGGTGCCAGCCCCTTCCCAGCCTTGGGGCCTCCGGCTTCATTAGTGGCACAGCACATAAATGAGGCATGGCTCCCCTGGGATGGCCACCCTCCCCGGGGTGCTGCAGACCCTACCCCAACCTCTCTCCCTGGTGCGCATTGGCCTTACTGCTGCGGGTGACGTGGAAAGTCCACCAAGAGAAGCCTCCTCGGCAGCAAGCCAGAAGTGGTCCTGCAGTTTCCCTTAGTGCACCTGCTCTGTGTTTCCTATCCCTCCAGGTCGTTTACTCTGAGCCTCCAGCTGAGAATTCCCAAATTCAATGCCCTGCTCCTTCCTTGAAACCCCCCAGCAGTTCCTCAGCTCCTACAAAGAGACTCCCCAACGTGTGGACCACCTGCATAACCGCTTGTCAAAATGCAGGTTTCCAGGTTGCATCCTGGACCCACAGAATCACAGTTTCTGGGGATATGACTCTGGAATCCATCTTTTAATATGAGGTCCCTGGGAGATTCTGTTTTCTCTAATTTGGGGCATCCTGACCTACAGAAAAAAGTCCAGTTGTCTTTATGGCACTGGCGTCTTTCACAGCTAGGCTCTGGTCTACCTATCGAGGCTCATTTGTCACAACTGGGCTCACAACGAACTTGTCACTGCTCCCCAGCATCGTGTGCTCTACCGTTTCCACATTCCTCTACACGTGCTCTTCCTTCTGTCTGGAAGCACAGCCCCTCCTTTCCCCCTTGAAAACTCCTACACACCTTTCAAGACAAGATCAAACAGCACCTCCTCTGGAAGCCTTCCATGACTCCCTCCAGGTAAGCAGTTGTTGCTGCAGCGCAAGGTCATACCGTGATCATAGCATTTCCCATTCTCTTCTGTCCTCATCCCTTTAACCCCACGTGGCAACGCCCTCCTCATTGTCAGCCCCTGGCGACAGGAGGACTGTCTTATTTATCTTTGAAACCCCAGCAACTAACACCCTTCCTGGTACATCCTGGGTGCTCGGTAAATATTTGTGTAACTTTAAGTGGTCTCTTGGACACTAATATCCCATCTCTTCTTAATTGAGGCTCTGCCTTAGGCTGCTGGGCTTCATTTAAACCTTGGTCATTAAAAAGCATTTCCTTTGTTTCTTCTGCGTGGTTCATATTTAGCCAAAGAGATTTATTTCTCCAATAAACCCTGCTCTCCAGACAGCCACATTCATCTGTTCCTCCTACTGAGAAATGCAGGGACAGTATGCACCAAGAACTCCTGTGCTAGTGAATGCAGAAGAAGGGGACCAGGGGGCTTCCCTGGTGGCACAGTGGTTGAGAGTCCGCCTGCCGATGCAGGGGACACGGGTTCGTGCCCCGGTCCGGGAAGATCCCACATGCCGTGGAGTGGCTGGGCCCGTGAGCCATGGCCGCTGAGCCTGCGCGTCCAGAGCCTGTGCTCCGCAACGGGGAAAAAAAAAAAAAAGAAGAAGGGGAGCAGGGAAACTTGGTTCTGTCTCACCGCCAGCCAGCAGTTGATCAAGGCTGCTTCCCTGGCATTTGTCTCCTGTGTTTGCAGGGTTAAATGAGGTCCTTTAGGGGGGAAAAAACTCAGAACTCTTTTCTTTGTTCTACTGACTCCTCTAATATTCTTTTTTTAAGGTTTTATTTATTTATTTAGGCTGCGTTGGGTCTTCGTTGCTGCGCGCGGGCTTTCTCTAGTTGTGCGAGCGGGGGCCACTCTTCGCTGGGGTGCGTGGGCTTCTCATTGCGGTGGCTTCTCTTGTTGTGGAGCACGGGCTCTAGGCACGCGGGCTTCAGTAGATGCAGTGCGAGCTCAGTAGTTGTGGCTCACGGGCTCTAGAGAGCAGGCTCAGTAGTTGTGGCTCACGGGCTTATTTGCTCCGCAGCATGTGGGATCTTCCCGGACCAGGGCTCAAAGCCATGTCCCTTGCATTGGCAGGTGGATTCTTAACCACTGTGCCACCAGGGAAGTCCTGCTCTAATTTTTAATATGAAAAAAAGAGAATCTCGGGTTCACGTTCTAAGAGGGTGGCTAACCTATCAGGGAATGTAGAGCTGACAGGTGTGTTGTTAGCAAACCCAACGGACTCCAAGCTCCAAGCAACAAAAATGCAGGCTGCGGATATCTGCTACTTCCTGGCGACCCAAGACTGCTGGAGAATTTTTGCCTGATGTGAATTCAGGTACATATTCGGTCTTAACAGTTGGGGTTAACACCCATCCGATTTCTTCTGTGTGGATTTCTTCCTTTCTGTTTTTCTTGGTTGAGAATTTTATATCTTTAAGGATTCCCGCTGCTAAACTGTTTTCATAGATGCAAACCTACTGTTCTGGTGGTGAGGCTATTATACTCCCTGCCAACTTATCTCCAGGAGAATTAAGGGGTTTGGGGAAGGGGAGGACGGCAAGCACTAAATGGACTGGCTGAGTGCTGAGTTGGACACAAACAATACGGTCTTGCTCCTAGAATTCTGAAAGTTCAGGGTGAGAAGGAACTTTGAAGTTCACCTTGTCTAACCCCTCCTTTCCATGCTTGAACTCCCTCTGTGACATTCCCAGCAAATGTTGATTATCTGACCCTTGTACATCACTTCCTGTGCCAGACAACTCATTACTCTCTCAGGCAGCCCATTCCATTTTCTTTTCTTTCTTTCTTTTTTTTTTTTTTGCGGTACGCGGCCCTCGCACTGTTGTGGCCTCTCCCGTTGCGGAGCACAGGCTCCGGACGCGCAAGCTCAGCGGCCATGGCTCACAGGCGCAGCCGCTCCGCGGCATGTGGGATCTTCCCGGACCGGGGCACGAACCCGTGTCCCCTGCATCGGCAGGTGGACTCTCAACCACTGCGCCACCAGGGAAGCCCCCGTTCCATTTTCTGATTGCTCTGCTCGCCAGCTTTCTCATAGGGTAAGCTGACAACGTGTCTCTGTAACTTCTAGGGAATGGCCTTGCTTATGCCTGCTTGTGTCACGTAGAGAGAGGCTTAAGGACTGGAGGTTTTCTCTTGTTCAGGTTAATCATCCCTGGTTTTGTACACTACTTCTGTGGGTGATGGGAACCTACATTGTTTTTACACTTTTTTCACATAATGGAGGTACTGTGACATGAGCCCTCTGTGGAGAGCTCCCCAGTGGCATGGTTCACTTACTTCTCCCCAGGATGGGCATGTGAATTCCATCCGCAGCCATTCACATCAGAGTGGTGGCTGTCACTACCTCAGTACTTAGTAGCTTAATGCTGGGCACGTAGGGGTACTCAATGAATATTTACCGGAGAAATACAAGGATAGATGGATGAATGGGTGGGTGGTTGAATAAAGAAATAGATAAATGGATGAATAAATGAAATTATGACTCAGTAAGTGAAGGAGGCCAACTGGAAATGTTTGGATCAATCAATCAATATCTATGGAACCTCTTCTATACCAATATCGTGCTGGGTAGAGGGAAGGAGTGCTGGGGAGAAAGTGAGCCTTTTACAAAGAAGTGTAGATATAATGATTTATATCCTAATGAGAGAAACAAGCTGGATGCAGACCTGTGAAAACAGCCTCCTCCCTCTCTAGATCTGATGGTTATTGCCATCTGTCTATAGCAAGTTACCCGCAACGTAAATCTGGCTCCTTGGAATTCCTTCCTGTGATTTGGGATTGAAAGAAGTTAGAGCTGGAAGGGCTACTGGTGATTAATTGGTCAAATCCTCTCTTTTACAGTGAGGACCTGGAAATGGAAGTGACTTACCCAAAGCCACACAGGGAATTAGTGCCAGAGCCAGTTCTGGAATCCCTGTCTCTCAACTCCCAATCTAGCACCTCTTTTCCACTATGCTTTCTTTGCTCAGAGATCGTCTTAATCCACATTCATTGTGTACTTGCTCCAAAATGTCTGCTTTGCCTTGACTTTGCAGACCTGGCTGGCTTTGAATTCCATATATCTCATTCATTCATTCATTCATTCACCCATTCTCTACCCAGCCACACTTGGGGGAATATTTATTATTTCACGTTGACCATTAGTATTTAGGATAAACAATGCTCCGTGTATTTATTAAAAATAACTTTGAAAATAGTCTCCTTGGTTTTCACATAAGGTTCACAACAAACTCCCTTGGAAGCCAGTATGGAGTTGAGGAAGGCTATGTGTGATTTAAATTTAAAGATGGGCCAGATATGACCTGTGATGAATTTTCAGTGGCTGTTGTGCACTTGGGTTGCAGAGACATTAAGGAAGGCTTGTAAACTACCTAACAGAGCACTTAAAAATCTAATAAATAAGAAATACAATGCCACTGTCAGAAGCCTCGATGGAGGTCGGAGGAAGCCAGAGAAGTAATTTGTGCAGTAAATCCTGTGTTTTTCCATTACTCTTTTTATCCCTTTCAGACAGGCTAAAAATAGAAGTCTCAAATAAATACATATCAGAGGTAGAAAAGAGGAAATGGTGATTTGGAATGAATTGCTTGATGGTCTAAGCTGACAATATAGAAATTGGAATCAGAGATTATAAGCGCAGGGTATGATACCGCCAGGTTTTCTAGGGAGCCATAGTTGATTTGGCAAAACGTCTAAAGGGCTAGGTGGGGGGGGAAATGTTGCCACGTCCCATAAAAACAGATCAAGGTGAACAAGGTGAAGACCCAGGGAAGTATGACTTTAGTCCTTACCTGGCTGATGTCTCCTGGACATTCCATGGTCTGACTTCTTTATGGTCATTAATGACGATGACTGAAGGTGTTTCAGCTCCGATGTCTCAAACCATCTGGCTTCTCCTCCCATCACGCAACTACTCTTCTGATGACCACCAATGACCTCCTTGTCATTGAGGCCGGTGGACACTTGTTTTATCCCTTGTTTCATGTGGTGCTGGTATTGACCCCTGCTTCCTTTTCCTTTCCCTGCTTTTCTTCCTCCTTCTCATCCCCATGTTCTCAGTATCCTTTGCTGGCCCCTTTTCGTCGCTTGTATTTGAATGTTGATGTCCCCCAAGGGCTGTCCTTCACTCTCTTTTTACTCCACACTTGCTGAGCAACTTTGAGACTCTCAGCTTTCTGTCTTCGCCCATTCTATGTCTTAGCTCCATATTTTCAAATTTTTTCTAGATCCGTGCTGCTTAATATAGCTGCTGCTAGCCGCCTGTGGCCTTTTAAATTCAAAATCTCAAATTAAAATAAAATTTAACATTTGGTTTTTCATTCACGTAAGCCACATTTTAAAAAATCGAAGTATAGTTGATTTACAATGTTGTGTTAGTTTCAAGTGTACAGCAAAGAGATTCAGTTATACATATATATTCTTTTTCCAGATTCTTTTCCATTATAGGTTATTACAAGATATTGAATATAGTTCCCTGTGATATACAGCAGGTCCTTGTTGTTTACCTATTTTATATATAGTATTATGTATATGTTAATCCCAAACTCCTAATTTATCCCTCCCTGCCCCCCCTTTCCCCTTTGGTAACCATAGGTTTGTTTTCGATGTCTTGTGAGTCTGTTTCTTTCTTTCTTTTTGGCTGCGTTGGGTCTTCTTTGCTGTGTGCGGGCTTTCTCTAGTTGCGGCGAGTGGGGGCTACTCTTTGTTGTGGTGCACAGGCTTCTCATTGCAGTGGCTTCTCTTGTTGCGGTGCACGGGCTCTAGGTGTGAGGGCTTCAGTAGTTGTGGTTCACAGGCTCTAGAGTGCAGGCTTAGTAGTTGTGGTGCACGGGCTTAGTTGCTCCACGGCACGTGGCATCTTCCCGGATGCCAGGACTCGAACCCATGTCTCCTGCATTGGCAGGCAGATTCTTAACCACTGCACCACCAGGGAAGTCCCTGTGAGTCTATTTCTGCTTTGTAAATAAGTTCATTTGTACCCTTTTTTTTAGATTCCACACATAAATGATATCATCTATTTGTCTTTCTCTGTCTGGCTTACTTCACTTAATATGATAATCTTTAGGTCCATCCATGTTGCTGCAAATGGCATTATTTCATTCTTTTTATGGCTAATATTCCACTGTATATACATATACCACATTTTCTTCATCCATTCATCTGTAGACGGACATTTAGGTTGCCCCCATGTCTTGGCTATTGTAAACAGTCGCACAAGCCACATTTTAAGGGCTTTGTAGCTGTTTGTGGCTCTCTTGTTGGGCAGTGCAGCTACAGAACACTACCACCATTGCAGAAGGTTCTACTGAACAGTGCTGTTCTAGCTATTGCCACCTGAATATCCCACAAGCACCTCAAACTCATCATGCCTCAAATATATTATCAGACTAGCTTTGGTGTATGTGGAAAAGGGTGACAAAAAGAAATAAGGGAGGGGAAAAAAAAGAAACTTTCAGTTGTAAGTAATATAAAACCCATCTCAACAGGCTTAAATAATAAAGGGAATTTTTTAATGCACAATACTAAATGGTCCAAAAGAAGGGTGAGTTTCACATGAGGCTTGACCTAGCAACTCAGCAACATCATCAAGGACCGTCTCTCTACTACATCCATAGTGTTGACACCATCCAAAGGCTGGCACCACTTATGGACACAAGGTGGCTGCCAGAAGCACCCAAAGCAACAATCTTTCTCACTCTTGTCCAAGGAAGATAGGGGCAGTTTCAGGTGCAGAGCATAGCGATTTTTTTTTTTTGCAGATTATATTCTATTATACGTTATTACAAGATACTGGGTACAATTCCCTGTGCTATACAATAGATCTTTGTTGCGTATCTATTTTATGTAGAGTAGTTTATATCTATTAATCCCATACTCCTAATTTGACCCTTCCCCCTTCCCTTTTCCTTTGGTAACCGTAAGTTTTTTTCATATGTCCGTGAGTCTGGTTCTGTTTTGTATATAGATTCGTTTGTATTGTTTTTTAGATTCCACATATAAGTGATATCCTATAATATTGGGGGGGGGGCCAAAAGTTACCTTCAGTGTTTTAAGTAAAAGACACATTTTTCATTTTCACCAAGAACTTTATTGAACAAAGTATTCACCCTTTTGTTCCACCACCTTCTGCCATTTTTCAGGCAACTTCATAATTCCATCTTCCCAAAACTTTTTATCTGTTTGAGCAAAGAACTGTTCCAGGTGCCTTCTACAGTCTTCCAGGGAATTGAAATTTTTTCCATTAAGAGGATTTTGTAAAGACTGAAATAAATGGAAATCCGAAGGTGCAATGTCTGGTGAATACGTCAGATGAATCAGAACTTCCCAGCCAAACTGTAACAGTTTTTGCCTGGTCATCAAAGAAACATGCGGTCTTGCTTTATCCTGATAGAAGATTACGTGTTTTCTGTTGACTAATTCTGTATGCTTTTCATCGAGTGCCGCTTTCAGTTGGTCTAATTGGGAACAGTACTTGTTGGAATTAATCATTTGGTTTTCCGGAAGGAGCTCATAATAGAGGACTCCCAATCCCACCATATACACAACATCACCTTCTTTGGATGAAGACCAGCCTTTGGTGTGGTTGGTTCACTTCACTTGCTCCATGATCTCTTCCATTCTAAATTGTCGTACAGTATCGACTTTTCATCACCCATCACAACTGGTTTTAAAAACTGAAAGTTTTCATTACATTTCAGTAGACAATCGCATGCGGAAATATGGTCAAGAAGGTTTTTTTCGGTTAACTTACATGGAACCCAAGCATCAAAGCGATTCACATAACCAAGCTGGTGCAAATGATTTTCAACACTTGATTTGGATATTTTGAGTATGTCAGCCATCTCCTGTGTGGTATAACATTGATTGTTCTCAATTATTGTTTCGATTTGATCGCTATCAACTTCAACTGATCTACCCGACGGTGGAGCATTGTCCAGTGAGAAATCTCCAGCATGAAACTTCACAAACCACTTTTGACATGTTCAATCAGTCACAGCACCTTCTCCATACACGGCACAAATCTTTTTTGTGCATCTCAGTTGCGTTTTTACCTTTCTTGAAATAATAAAGCATAATATGCCAAAAATGTTGCTCTTTTCTTCCCTTTTCAATATTAAAATGGCTACACAAAAATTCACCAATTTTTTTAACATCTTTATTGGAGTATAATTGCTTTGCAATGTTGTGTTAGTTTCTGTTGTATAACAAAGTGAATCAGCTATACGTATGCATATATCCCCATATCCCCTCCCTCTTGCATCTCCCTCCCACCCTCCCTATCCCACCCCTCTAGGTGGTCACAGAGCACCGAGATGATCTCCCTGTGCTATGCGGCTGCTTCCCACTGGCTATCTATTTTACATTTGGTAGTGTATATATGTCCATGCCACTCTCTCACTTCGTCCCAGCTTACCCTTCCCCCTCCCCGTGTCCTCAAGTCCATTCTCTACATCTGCGTCATTATTCCTGTCCTGCCCCAAGTTCTTCATAACCTTTTTTTTTTTTTTACATTCCATATATATGTGTTAGCATACGGTATGTGTTTTTCTCTTTCTGACTTACTTCACTCTGTATGACAGACTCTAGGTCCATCCATCTCACTGCAAATAACTCAATTTCATTTCTCTTTATGGCTGAGTAATATTCCATTGTATATATGTGCCACACCTTCTTTATCCATTCATCTGTCGATGGACACTTAGGTTGCTTCCATGTCCTGGCTATTGTAAATAGTGCTGCAATGGACACTGTGGTACGTGACTCTTTTTTTTTTTTTTTTTTTCCTGCGGTACGCGGGCCTCTCACTTCTGTGGCCTCTCCTGTTGCGGAGCACAGGCTCCGGACGCACAGGCTCAGTGGCCATGGCTCACGGGCCCAGCAGCTCCGTGGCATGTGGGATCCTCCTGGACCGGGGCACGAACCCGTGTCCCCTGCATCGGCAGGCGGACCCTCAACCACTGCGCCACCAGGGACGCCCCCATGACTCTTCTTGAATTATGGTTTTCTCAGGGTATATTCCCAGTAGTGGGATTGCTGGGTCATATGGTAGTTCTATTTGTAGTTTTTTAAGGAACCTCCATACTGTTCTCCATAGTGGCTATATCAATTTACATTCCCACCAGCAGTGCAAGAAAGTTCTCTTCTCTCCACATCCTCTCCAGCATTTATTGTTTGTAGATGTTTTTAACGATGACCATTCTGATCGGTGTGAGGGGATACCTCATTGTAGTTTTGATTTGCATTTCTCTAATGATTAGTGATGTTGAGTATCCTTTCATGTGTTTGTTGGCAATCTGTATATCTTCTTTGGAGAAATGTCTATTTAGGTCTTCTGCCCACTTTTGGATTGGGTTGTTTGTTTTTTTGTTATTGAGCTGCTTGTAAATTTTGGGGTTTAATCCTTTGTCAGTTGCTTCATTTGCAAATATTTTCTCCCATTCTGAGGGTTGTCTTTTCGTCTTGTTTATGGTTTCCTTTGCTGTGCAAAAGCTTTTAAGTTTCATTAGGTCCCATTTGTTTATTTTTATTTCCATTTCTTCAGGAGGTGGGTCATAAAGGATCTTGCTGTGATTTATGTCATAGAGTGTTCTGCCTTGAAGAGTTTTCCCCTAAGAGTTTTACAGTGTCTGGCCTTACATTTAGGTCTTTAACCCCCCAAATCCACCAATTTTGATAAGTCTTTTTTTAAATGCACGCTGATTTGACGGCTGTCACATATAACCTAACAAAATTGTTTTGAATGAAGTTAAAGACAAGTAAATGTTGCTAGAACCATCTTATGGAAAAAAGCAAACGAAACTTTTGGCCACTTAATATTTGTCTTTCTCTGTCTGACTTATTTCACTAAGAATAATAGTCTCTAGATCCATCCAGGTTGCCACAAATGGCAATATTTCATTCTTTTTTATGGCCGAGTAATATTCCATTGTATGTATATATATATATATATATATATATATATATATATATATACCACATCTTTTTTTTTTTTTTTTTTTTTTGTGGTACTCGGGCCTCTCACTGCTGTGGCCTCTCCCGTTGCGGAGCACAGGCTCTGGACACGCAGGCTCAGCAGCCATGGCTCATGGGACCAGCCGCTCTGCGGCATGTGGGATCTTCCTGGACTGGGGCACGAACCCGTGTCCCCTGCATCGGCAGGCGGACTCTCAACCACTGCGCCACCAGGGAAGCCCCTATACCACATCTTCTTAAGCCAGGCATCTGTTGACGGGCGCTTGGGTTGCTGCCATGTCTTAGCTATTGTAAATAGTGCTTTTCTCTTCGCATTTTTCAATCAAAGCCTTGAGATCCACTTTGGTTGGACCAGTCCAGGCTGCCTGCCTGTGCCTGAACCATTCACTGTGGCCAGGGACATGGTAAGGATTGGCTGGCTTAGTCCCGTGGTGCATCTCTGGTTACAGAATCACTTGGAATAAGCTTTTCCTGATGCACAAGTGTTCTCAGACAGAAATTGGGAGCTGCAGGGGAGACAGAAGGGAAACATGGGTGCTGAGGTGGTACCCACGGATGTCTGATAGGAGGGGATGGCATGATTTTACAATGAGATTGATAAGTGGAGTTTACGTTCCATTTCCTTTATTTTCGAGTTTTACAATCAGAACCTGGGTACTTCGGGTTGAACTTGAAGAAAGCCAAGCAGCAGCTGCGGCAGGATCACGCTTTTTTCATGTAACCCGCCATCAACTCCGAGCAGGACAGGGCTCCTTCCATCCCATGTATTTCCTAAGGAAAGCTTTTGCTTCTCAGCCCTAGAAATGATGGAGTTTTCTGGGGGGTCCAGAAAATGGGGTTGTTTTTTTAAAGCCCAAAGTAGAGTGGGGAAAATGTGCATTTTCCATTTACTGTGATATATTCTTCCTCAAATTGGGGAAAGAAATGCAAAGAATCAGGGGAGGGGAAGAAAGTAGGAAGAAATAATGTAAGTTAACACAGTACCATACTTCCTGGTTCAGACTGGCAGAAAGTAAAACTGCTTCTATGATGGCACAGGAAATTGTAATAGATGCCGAAACTAGAACAGAAAGCTTTTCTGTAATCTTTATGCTGCTTTATTTTATTTGTTTGCCAGTAATCCATATCACCTGTAAGAAAAGCACCATCTTCTTAAAAGTTCTGGCAAAAATTCACTGCATATCATGGGATAGAAGTTAGGAAAGCCACGTCTTTTCAGCAAGTATGAATTAGGACAAGTATTCAAATGGATCAGACCAAAGCTGCTTTCTCTCTACGTATAATGAGCATCTTAAGGGAGGAGTGAGAGCGGCCTCACAAACTCCATTCACAAATACTTACTTTATTCAGAGAGCCTTATAAACCCCACTTAGCTTTAAGTATTTGTCACATGTAGAGGGTCTCCAAGGGAGGGGCTTCAATTTTCTTTAAGTTATACGGTGCTGGGGAAAACTGGCTAGAGCATGTTGAAATCCTCTTCTTGCACAGCTGCAGAAAAATATTTTTCTTGAAGTTGCTTAAGATGATTGTTTTCAAAAAGCCAAAGCATTTGAAATGTGTCTTTTGTGGCAGAGCCCCCCTGACAGTTATTTATGAAGAGCTGAGAAGTGGTGGAATAGAAGGCAGCCAGTGTTTTGGGTTACATTGTAGTCCCCCGAAATATACGTTGAAGTCCAAACCTCTGGTACTCCTAAATGAGATTTTATTTGCAAATAAGGTCTCTGCAGATGTAATCAAGTTAAGATGAGGTCATACCAAATTGGGGTGGGCCTCAATCCAAAGACTGGTGTCATTTGGACCCAGAAACAGAGGCAGAGAGAAGAACTACACGTGAGGACAAAGACTGAGATGGGATTGGTTCAGTTGCCAGCAAAGAACACCAAGGATCGTTTGCAGTCACCTAGAAACTAGGAAGAGACAACGTAGAAGTCTTCCCCAGACCCTTCAGATGACACATGGCCCTGCCAGCGCATTCATCTTGGACTTCTGGCTTCCAGAAACATGAGAGAAGAAATTTCTGTTGTTTTAAGTTCTCCAATGTGTGGTATGCCGTTGAGGCAGCCTGAGCAAACTCACAGAGCCACTGTGGGTCTTCTCCCAGCTAGAACAAGGTTCACTCTCTTCCATCCTCGGATCTTCAGAGAAACACAAGTCCTAAATTGTCAGACGGACTCAAAGTGACCTTGCAAATATCCCACTCTGTTGCTACGGCCACCTACCAGTCTCTGTGTCACTTCCCAACCTTGAAGAACCACCCCCTCCCCCAGCCTTCTGAGTTAAGTCTCAACAACCAGACAACACAATTTAGTTAGAACAGGGGAGACCTGGAGAGAGCAACAATACAGGATCTGGTTTCCTGGGTATGAATTGACTCTGAGCCCAAGAAAATTTTGCATGTTCTGGTAGAAGGGCATTGATTACAAGACCTACTTCTGAAATTTAATGACTGGATCCTTGGATAAGACACTTAAGTTCTGTGAACCTCAGGCTCCTCATATGTAAAATGGGTCCATAATTCCTGCCCTGCCAATTTCTCAGGGTTGTTTGGGGATCAACTGAGAGCGAATATGAGTGAACCAGTTTGAAATGGAAGTTACATACAAATCTAAGCCATCGATTTTATCAGGGTGGCCACAAAACCCAGTTTCTTAGGGAGGGACGCAGAAAGTGTGAGAGTAGGAGACTGTAGCAATACCAGGGTGTTTCTAAAGCAGAGCTCAGAATGAAGAGATCTGCCCAAGGTCAACCAAAAGGACCAGAGATCTACAACTAGAATTTGGCTCTCTAAAATTCACCGCTCTACCCCATTTCTGTCTCTCTCTCCAACAGACTCTACATATTTGGTTTTGGTTTTGTTTTATTTTTTACATTTATTTATAATTTAATTTTTATTTTATATTGGGGGTATAGTTGATATACAATGTTGTGTTACTTTCAGGTGTGGTCACTTTCAGCAAAGTGATTCAGTTATACATATACATATATCCATTCTTTTTCAGATTCTTTACCCATATACGTTATTACAGAATACCGAGTAGAGTTCCCTGTGCTATACAGTAGGTCCTTGTTGTTCATCTATTTCATATATTGTAGTATGTATATGTTAATCCCAAACTCCTAATTTATCCCTTCTACCCACCTTTCCCCTTTGGTAACCATAAATTTATTTTCAAAGTCTGTAGTCTGTTTCCGTTTTGTAAATAAGTTTATTTGTATCATCATTTTAGATTCCACATATTAGTGATATCCTATGATATTTGTCTTTCTCTGTCTGACTTACTTCACTTAGTATGATAAAGACTATACTTTCAGGGATCATTTCCATTAGTTTGTTACATATTTTCTTCTTTAAATTATATTTTATAATTTAGGAAATTTCTGCCTCTGCTTCTCCCCGTCTCAATTCCTATCCTCTCTCTGTCCTTCTCTATTCCTCATCCTCTTTCTCTCCTTCTCAAACCCCATTTTTTCTTTGGAAAAGTTTCAAGTAGAATGAATTCAGTGTTCTCAGCCAAGTCTCTGTATAAAGAGTTCACTATGTACTTTAACAGAAATTATCTCCTCTGAAGAATCCCTACTTTAATCTCCCCCAAGGCAGGTTTTTGTAGTGTTAGAACAAAATGACACGATTCTCTTCAAACTAAAAGCCTTATTAATTAGCATTCAGAAAACCTTGCCACTTCCTCTTCTTACCTTTCTTGTAATTGGAGGCTTAATTGATTGGATGAGTTTCAATGATTTTTTAACAGCATGTGGTTATTAGGACCAATCAAATACTCCAGAATAATTGTCTTAACTTTTGAGGGGGGGTTGGGGGCGGCAATAATCATCTCTAACATTGCTGGGATTTAAAGAATACATCTTGGCTGAGTTAAAACTTTTTTCTGTGTAACGTATGTCTCAGTGGGGCTGGAACCAACATACACCTGAGCCAATAGCCTTTCATGGCAGATGTGTTCACAGCAGGTGACCCCAACCCGGGAGAGCATCTCTTTCATGTGAGATCTCTTGTGGCTCAATGAAAAGCTCGATTGTTTCAGGGAGACCTGACTTAAGACCTCATTACAGGTATGGGGGAGAGACAATTGGCTTATATCTTGTTGAGTCATCTCACCCGGGAGATAATAGCCACTCTCCCAGGCTGGAAACCCCTCCATCGCTTACTAACTGTGGGACTTCAGAAAAGTGTAGGGGTCATGGGGTTCTCAGCAGAGGAAAGGAGCTTAATGAGTCCAGCCCTTACCTGCCTCGTCCACAGAAGAGAATGAATGTCAACAGCCCTGAAATCAAATTGCAAAACTATACAAGTGGGAAGTACTATTCTCCATGCAGTAAATGAACTGAATGCCCATAGACAGACCTGAATGGGGTTGGAGGACATCCCCTGACCTATTACTTTCTTTGACTTAAACTTCAAATGAGCTTCCAGCCCAGTCTCTTCTTGGGAGCTGGCCTTGACATTCCAATTCAAAGGGGACCCTTCAGTCCTCCTGACATGCCCTTCCCGATTGATTTTGCACCACCCGCAAAGAAAGTGCTGTACCCAGCAGTCTCCCTCAGCAAGCCTAGTCCTTCAATCCCCTGTGGTCCTGCTGCTTCTGTGGCGGCTCTTGCTCGATGAAGGTGAAGCCTTAGAGCACCAGTGAGGGGAAGACTGCCCTCACCTTGGCACCTCAGGCACCCTACTGCCACTCCAGCCATGAGTGGCGGCATACTTGCAGCCCAGACACTGCCACCTGCCACTTTGATTTTTTTTTTTTGTAACATCTTTATTGGAGTATAATTGCTTTACAATGGTGTGTTAGTTTCTGCTTTATAACAAAGTGAATCACTTATACATATACATATGCTCCCATATCTCTTCCCTCTTGCGTCTCCCTCCCTCCCACCCTCCCTATCCCACCCCTCTAGGTGGTCACAAAGCACCGAGCTGATCTCCCTGTGCTATGCGGCTGCTTCCCACTAGCTATCTATTTTACGTTTGGTAGTGTATATATGTCCATGCCACTCTCTCACTTTGTCACAGCTTACCCTTCCCCCTACCCATATCCTCAAGTCCATTCTCTAGTAGGTCTGTGTCTTTATTCCCATCTTGCCCCTAGGTTCTTCATGACCGTTTTTTGTTTGTTTGTTTGCTTGTTTCTTAGATTCCATATATATGTGCTAGCATACGGTATTTGTTTTTCTCTTTCTGACTGACTTCACTCTGTATGACAGACTCTAGGTCCATCCACCTCACTACAAAGAACTCAATTTCGTTTCTTTTTATGGCTGAGTGTTATTCCATTGTATGGGACTGTGGACACCATGCCTCCATTTCCACCTGTGATCAGAAAGCTCAGAACAAAACAAAGCCCAGCCCCAGGACACATACCTTACTCCTGTCAAATTGCCCCTCTTTTCTAAAGGGCCCAGGGAACAAGCGCGGGGCTGTGCCTATCTCTTGGAGGAAGGATGCTCTGAGAGGTCTCAGAGCATTTGTCCCCAGCAACGGTGAGGTCTCTGCTCTGGGGCTTTGATGCAAACTTCCCTGCCGGGGAGGGGGATGGCGAGGCCATTCCTCAAAGGTGCTCGACCACAGGCTGGAGCCTAGATCCCTGGAGTGGGTGGGGGGAAGCGGCAGGGACACAGCGGCCCTAGGAAGATTGGGGGTGACCATTCTGCCTTGAGAAGGAGAGTGAGGCATCCTCTCTCCTGCCAACGCCTGCCTTACCTGTACCCCTCAGGGCAATCTTCCAGCAAGAAGGAGAACCACCTTCCCCTCCGTGAGCAGCTCTGGCCCTGCCTCCAAGGGCACATGAAGGTCATCTGTGGCCATCCCCTTCTTCCCCGCAGTTCTAGATTGTGGATTCCATTACTAAATTCGTAAAATCAAGACAAGACCTAGCGGTCACATTGGAACCTGTTCAAGGTGACAAGCATTGAACCTACGCTTAAAGATCCAGGGAATACGATGTTTCCTGTGAACTCCTCAGTCCAAGCATATATCTGGTTCTTCCAGATTCCCAGGACAGAAGCCTGGGAGTCATCCTGACTCCTCCGCCTGCCCCCGCCCCCACCCCCCGCCCAATGTCCTAGGCCTCTTCAGTCAGCCAGTAACTGCAGTCCATTTATCTCCTAACTTTCTTCCAGGTCCATGCCCTGGAGTCTGGTGCCCCTGTCAGGTTTAGTCCACACCTGGCTTCCTCCATTGTATTTCCTTTCTGTAATCTGCCCCGCTTCATCCCATATTTTCACACAGGCTGCACAGTGGTGTCTTTGAAAGCCGAATGTGACCACGTCACTCACTCACTCATGCAGAATCCCTGAGGAGTCGTTATCGTCTCCAGGACAATAGCCGAACCCCGGCGCCTGACACCCAAGGTCCTTGAGGACGTGGCTGGCCTCCCCGGGAGCACTTCAGCCATTGCCCAGCACATCCTCTTTCTCCCTGTTTCTGTCATTCCTCGACTCAGGGGTGCACCTGATTTTTTCCTATGTGTTACATTTCTGAAATTCAGACGTGTCTGAAATTGACATACACACTTCAATCCCCCACCCTCACCCCCGCCCCGAGAAACTGTTGATAGATCAATGGTGCATCATATAATCACTAGCGTTTTGGATCAGAGGAGCCAGCATGGCAAGTGGCAGAAGTGACAGTCAGTTCGGCAAGTGAGGCAGGAAATGGAGAGAGATGTTGTACTCTGGACGTTTTCTGGTGGAGCCGCCTGAAAGGGGATGGAAAGGGTCAAACCGAACTTTTGGCAAGATCTGTCTAGAAGTCGTGTGAAAAATGGATTGGAAAATGATGACAATGGAAGGGGGATGGGAGAGAGAACCAGACCTTAGAAGCGGAAATGTCTAGAGGACACTTTGCAGACAGACCTTAAAGTATGGCCCATTAATGTACAGTTAGTGCAGATCAAGTGCGGGCAAACTTTTTCTGCAAAGGGCCAATTGGTATCTCAGACTAACGAGGGTCTTTAAGATATTCCGAAAAGCCTGTTCCATAATCCTGCTTTAGTAATCGAGTGCACTGCCCAGTCCTTTCTAGCCAGCAAGCATCTCCCTTAACCTGAACCTCACGTTTAATTGGTATTTGTATCCTCTTTGCTTTAACATTCATGGATGCCAGGCGCAGCTTTAAGTACCGTAGATAATTCAAAAGTAATTAAGACTCCAGGAACTCGAAATCTAGTAGAAGAGAGAGACCTGCTAAACAACCGGAAGAGGGATTCAAACACGCTGTATGAGAGGTATGAACCAAGGGCCGTGGGAATACAGAGGAAGGAGGGGGCTTCGTTCTTCCTGGTCCAAGGGAAGGCTTTGCCAAGGGATAACATTGGAATTGGTCCTTGAAAGATGGAGTAAGGTTTGTCCAGGAAGAGGAGACAGCTTGAGCAGAGGCACAAAGGTGAAAGTGGTGTGTTCTGAAACAGCAAGGGGGCTGGGGCGAGAGAGCTGGGCCGAATGAGTGAGTGCAGAGCCTGGAGGAGAGATTAGAGAGGCAGGTGGGGGGCTAGACCGTGAAGGGCTTTGCACACCCTGCAAAAGCTATGGAGTCTGATCCTGAAAGCACAGCAGGCTGAACAGAGACAAATAATGATTTCTCCCCAAACCTTGAATACTAAACTTTCACACTGAAATTTAAAAAAATAATTCTCTCTAAAACTCGGTTCTCTTGCCTTCTCTGCTCTGACATCTACCTCAGCGCAGCTCCAGCCGCGTCTCAGAAACACCCACACCACCACCAAGCCCCTGTTCTGTTCAACTGCTCTTTGCAATGAAAACGCCTCTTCCAAACAGTTAAATGTGAATTTGGGATCTCATTGATCTATTTCCACTTATTACCGACGGCGGTTGGAAGATTTGCATGATGAAAAGTGGGAAGATGAAATTGTCTTCTCCTTGGAGAAATCATCTGTGCACCTGCCATTTAGAAATTATTCCAAGTTCACGCTTCGTGAGAAAAGTTACAAATTGTTCCCTGGCATGGAGCTAATGCACCCATCCACAAGCGACCTCGCTCATGTCTGGGTGTGTTATTAGCTGCAACACCCTCTTGGTGTGGCCTTGGGGAAGCAAATGAAGAGTCATGGATCAAGGTCACTGCCAGGCATTCATTCATTCACTTATCGAATATTTATTAACACCTGCTTAGGTGTCCAGCACCAGGCAAATTGTACTGGGAGGTACACACACGTGAATCGAAAAGCACAAGTCTTCCCCCCCTAGAATATAAGGTCCGTGGAGCAGGGACTCGGCTTGTCTGATTCACTGCTTTATTGCCAGTCCCTATAATGATACCCAGCACGTAGTAGGGGGTGTCAGTCAGTATTTACCAAATGAATGAATAAAGGAATGAAAGCGTTTACATTGTAACGGAAAGAATACTGGAAACCTGGGCTTGAATCCTAGAATCTGTGCGTGAGCGAGACATACCCGTACATATTTTTATCTCTAAAAATGACTTCCTTCACCAATTAAAAGTTGAAGCTTTGATCCTAATAATATTGAATACCTGTGGTTCCATATCATGTCCCCATATATCTTTATCTTCCTGAATGGGAGAAACCAATCTAACAAAATACCATAAACGTCATGGTTCCTGAAACGTCATCATCTACTACTCTCCAGGTCCCAGATAATACCAACTGATACCAGGAACAGGGAAAATTGAGACTCCAACAGAACAGAGAACGAGTAACTGCTTTTTTCTTTGTCGGCGTGGTGTTCAAGAGCCAGAGGAAGGACAGAAGTCCGACAAACTCCTGCTCTGCCACAGCTGTGCGGTGCCAGTTGATGGAATTTTGTCTAGCCCCCTCATTACACAGTCAGCAAAGAGATATGATCAGCAGAGAGCTGGGCGCGCCGCCCCCGCTCCCCTTTGCTTTTTGGTCAAGTGAGTCGTGGTAGTCAGCAGGCCTGCCCTTCCTGGGCAGTTGTAACAGTTCAGATAATAGGCCCACAGACGTCAGCCCTGCATTTATCCGCTCACAATGGCTCAGTTCTGCACTGCAGCATTATTGCAAGCCCACTTTGAAACAAACACGCCTTGAAACACACACAAATGTGTCCCCGTGCCCCCGCCTCTGCTGGAAGCTTTAAAAGACACCTCAGCGAAACCAAGCTGGGTTGTAATGAGAAGGGGCCGTTCCTGAACACGAGGCAGAGGTGGGCAGATACTTAATCAATAAACTGAAATGCCAGGTGAGTTTGAGATGCAGGGGCAGACCGTGGATGCCTGGTCCTGCCAGGCTTGCAGAGTGCCAACTGATCGGGTTTCGCCCAGACTTGGTCACAAACGTAGGCGGAGGGCGTGTGCGACCTGAGATGTTTCACGATGTCCTGTTTAGACGAAAATGTCATATCCTCCTCCCTGACAATTGCCTTTCATGCCTGAAGAGTCCAATTTCAGGCCAGTCTTTTAGATTATTAGAGGCACCGGGTCCCTAAAGCTTCTCTCTAAATGGAAGGAGGGATGTGCTTATTGTCAGCAGCAGCAGCTGTGCTCTGACACGTAGTCACAGTTACCAGGGGCCTTTGCGAGTTTGTCATTTAACCCTCGCAATACCCCGATTGAGGTATGTGAGGCAGAGACTCCCACATTGATAGACAAGGAAATGAGACTCATACGGGTTCAATGACTTGCTCAGGGTCACCAGCAAATACACGTTAGAACCAAGAACTCTCATGGCTGGGATTGACTCAAAGCTCATCTAGTCCCGGGTATCTCTTCTCAGATGCCTCTTAATATCCTAGACAGGCAGTCACCTCACTTCTTCTGGATCCTTCAAGGATTGAGTTTACTTCCTCACAAGACAAGTGCTCCGTTCCACTGTTGGCTAAGCCTCATTGTCATTCTGTTCTCCTTTATATCATGGAGCCCACATCTGTCTGCCTTTATCTTACAACCCTCTTTGGCCACATGGAATAGGTTGAGTTCTTCTCCCTGACAATCTTTTCTGTTTGAGGATCATTCCTATGTCTTCCACTCCGAGGTCTTCCTTAAGCCAAAAAATTCCCCAGAGTTCTGAGATACTCTCACTATCATTGTCACCCTCATTTGATTGTTTGTTTTTTTTTTTTTTTGGCGGTACGCGGGCATCTCACTGTTGTGGCCTCTCCCGTTGCGGAGTACAGGCTCCAGATGCGCAGGCTCAGCGGCCATGGCTCACGGGCCCAGCCGCTCCGCGGCATGTGGGATCTTCCCGGACCGGGGCACGAACCCGTGTCCCCTGCATCGGCAGGCAGACTCTCAACCACTGTGCCACCAGGGAAGCCCTCCTTTGATTGTCTTAAACTGTTAATATTCCTTTAAAAAAGGGACCCATCAGAACTTGACATGATAGTCTACCTGTGGCCTGAGAAACAGGGTAGAGCTGTTACTATCGCCTCCTCAGATTAGGACCCTGTGCTTGTTTTAACGCTACCAGAGCCTGCATAAAATCTGCCCTTCACCTAGAATAGTGAGATGTAGGGAAGGTAAGATTTGATAAAAGAATCATAGAATAATGGGACACAGGGAGGGTAAAATTTGCCGAGAAGATCCTGGAACAGTGAGACATGGGAAAGGTGAGATTTGATAGGAGGAAATCAGGAAAGCATGGAATGCTGCGGTGGAGAGGTTACACTTGGGGACAGGATGGTGGGGACCTTGTGGGTGCTGGAGCTGCTAGAAGGGGCAGTCAGAGAGGCTAAGAAAAGAGGCCCTGAGGTCAGCCATACACCCACCTTCTCTGCCCTCCCCTGCAAGGCCCCAAATTCAAGAACTGCAATTCCTGACTAAGCTGCTTCAATCTCCCATCTTGTGGTTGCCAGGGTGACCGAGGACACATACAGCAGAAACGACTAGCGGTCCACAAAGTCTGTCCTCTCCTGCCATTAGATAGAGATTAGTAGAGTTATAGGTGAACACGTGGCCGCATAACTAGAGATATTTCCCAGCCCTGCTTGTAGGTAGGTATGGCCATGTGACATTCCCACCAGTGGATCGTGAGTCACTTGCTGGTCTAGGCCTTAGAAAACTGGGTGGGGCTCCTCCATGACCTTCTCTCCCTCCCTCCAACCCCACCAGCTGGAATACAGGATGTGGCAGGGACCCAACTTCAACCGTGCCCAAGAGGATAAAACCTGCGGCAGTGGTTCTCAAACTTGATCTCATTGGAATCACCAGGGGGGCTTGTTAAAATACAGGTTGCTGGGCCCACCCCCAGGGTTTCTGGGGGGGGGTCTAATAATTGCATTTCTAACAAGTGATTTCTAACAGGAGATACTGTTGCTGCCCATGGGGAGTCTGCAAATGACACCTTAACTTCTGTCTCGAGGGATTGCCTGCGTTTATAGACACAGTGAAGACATCCAGGACTGGACATCAGACCTGGGTACAAAGAAGCATCTCTGAAGGATTCCTGAACCATACAGGGCAGAGGACCCAGGAGAAAAGCCTGGGCATTTTGTCAAGCTGGCGTGGAGAAGGATGAGCTGTGCTTTGGCCCCTGCTGGCCGGTGATACAGTTTGCATCTCTGAGTGCACGAAGCAGGATATACAAATGACTCAAGATTCCGCTCCTGTCAACTCTTTGAGGCTGTGCTCTGCTCATCTGATGGGATCTCGGGGAGTGTCACCTTGGACTTGGGGTGCTGGCCACCCCTGACCTGGGAGGGGCAGCTGCATTTCCTCTGTCCCAGCAGAACCCCAGCTGTCAGCTCTGATTCTGCTCTCCTGGGGTGTCTGCTGCTCGTCTGGCTGCAAGTCCCCCAGGCTGGCTCACTGGGGGGGCCCTGTCAGGAGCAGCCAGGAGCAGCCCATTGAATGCCCCCTCTGCCCCCAGGCAGTGTGCCAGCTGTTCTCTGCGCTTTCTCCCATTTTGATCTAGTCAGTTGTTTTATTCATATACTCATATCTGGATTCGTCTCAAAAGGATTTTAAGGTAAATTTGTTTTCCAACCCTCACAAAAGCCTGTGAAGTAAGGATTATTATTTCCATTTTAAAGTCCATGAACTGCTGCTTAGAGAGGGGATATAACACAGCTAGTGGGCACAGTTAATGGCAGAACTGGGATGGAACATTGGTCTTTTTGACTCCAAATTATATCCTCTTTTTTTTCCCCCAATAGGCCTTTTTTAAAAGCTATGAAAAATTGATACATATAAAAGAACATATGTAAAGTATATGTAGGTTATAACCCATAACAAAAAAATGTCCCCTGTGAATCGGCCCCTTGGGTTCTCCATGGGCCATGCTGCTTCCAAACGAATATTGCCAGGGACCCTCCAGGAACCAAGGTGAGCTGAGGGCGTTGTAGTGTTTTGTCCTGTAACTCTCACCTCCCCCGGGAGGCAGGCATGCCATGCTCAGAATGCAGGCGGAGAAACCAAGGTGCTGGGGCTCTCCCAACCAGGCCAAGGTCCCAGGTGGGGTCCCAAGGCGACCTGAGGTTCACAGAGCCCAGGGCTTCCTCATCTGGCTGCTTGTCACACCCTCTGGGCCCATTTTGGAACATGTAGATCCCTGATCTCCAACCCTGACCTTGTAGATCAGAATCTCCAGAGCTGTGGCCCAGGAAGGTATTTTTTTTCAAAACTCTGGTGCAGCTGGCCCACAGACTGGGATGGGGGACTAAGTTCTCTAGCCCCAGGCTACACGGAGTGATGGGAGAGCTGGGGATGGAGCCTCAGAGCTGCAGGCAAGCCGACCTACTTGACTTTTCCACCCCACGATTCTCAGTGACTTGCAGCCATGGGAGGGCCGCCAGGGTAGGATACGGCCCTCCTGATACAAACTCGTAAACCCTTTCCCACGCAAAGGGCACTCCACCCCAAAGGCTGTCATTGCCGCATAAGGGCCAAAGTTAACGAATGAGTAGTGAGGGTTTCTAATATTTGTTGTTTATAAAGTAAAATGAGCCTATTGCTAGAGCTGACTGAGGACTCTTAATTCGGCATTCTACTAAGAAGTCTGGCTGTCATCCAGCTCTTGGCATCAGAGATGGCTGGGAATCCTGCAACCCTGGGAAGAATACACGCTGCCAGGGTCCCATTGGTGTCATCTTGTGCTTTTCAGCTTCACCAGCGTCCGTGGCATTGGTGGCGAGCTGTCTGGTTAACACTGTGGTGTGCAGTGATGCCTATTTGCATCAGCTGTTTGAGGAGTTTATAAGTTTCCAATAACTCCATGCTAATGTTATATTCACATGCAAACTATCCACACCCCTGTTGCAAGGCAGCTGTGAACGTGCACCTCGGCTCCCTTGAATTTGCTTGGATGGTAGCATCGCATGTTACCGTGCAGTTCCTTTTTCCATGAAAACTCGGGACGGGTGGGGGCAAGTGGTCCATGGGGCATCTTTTATCCAAGTAGGTCACCAGTCGACAAAGTTTGAGAGCCATCGGCCTAGAGGCGTCAACTCTTAGAGCTGGGAGGGACCTTGGCCCCAAAGTCGGGGAACCTCACAACCCACTATGGTTTCTTTAACAAAGTAGACTCAAGAGGTAGTTTCTCTTCTAAGACTAAGGCCAGGCACACGTACAGTGGCCGCCTGCCCAATAACATGCTATTTCATTTACAGCAGCCCAAGAGCGTAGCTTGTGTGTGTTAATATTAGATTATTTCTCTTCATAGTTAGCTGCCTCCTCACTTCCCGGTTTCCATGGCAACACTTCTCAAACACCACTTGCACTCTGAATACACAATGTAAACAATCTTCATTTGAACATTTCCCAATTTAGGGGTTTGGAGCCACAGCCAGCAGGCCTGCCATCAGGAACAAAGTTGAGACCCCAATCCTGGGAAGCTGTTCAGAAGTGGCGTGCTGGGGGGGGGCGCTGGGGGGACACGGAGCAAAGGATTCCTGAGCCAGGTCTTTGATGGACAAGGGGCCCAAAGGTCACTCACTAATACTCTGTTCTTTCTTAGTATATGAGGGGCTCAGGGTGACTTACTGAACTGGCAGGGACTCCTCTGTCACTTAGAGATGAGGAAACTGAGGCTTGGAGAAGGGAAGTGATTTTCTCATTGTCACACACTTTGTGATGGAGATGAGACCAGAACTAGGGTGTGACCACGAACTGCACATGTTCACCCAGCATTCGGTTCCCCAGCACCCTTGTGCTCATGGCAGACATTGTTGGTCCATCCTGGGCTTCTTTCCCACTGAGCCTACACTCATACTTCTCAACTTCAGCACAGTGCTCTGGGAAGCCATTGCCAGTTGATTGGAAATGGCACGTGAGATGATGTTCAGTTGCCATTCCAGCGTGACCAGTACTAGATCCAGTACTGCAAAGAGAATGGCATTAGTGTAGGTCACTCGTAGGTTTCAGAAGCCTGGAGATCCAGGAAATAGGAAGATAAAGCAGGAAGGAAGTGACTCAGTTGAGCATCTTCTGTGAGCCAGACGCTGACAGAGGTTGGTGCTTCCACATGCATGCTCTTGTCTCACCTCTGAAACTCACCAGATCCCCATTCAAGGGGGGTCAAGGGTTGGTCAGTCCAGACAACGATCAACAAGGGGGGCAGAGAAAAACTAATTGTGGACCTAGGCAGAAACATAAGACAAAGCAAGTCCATGATGGGCTCCAAGGACTGGATGGGGGAAACGAAGATCAAAGGACAAACCCAACGGGCAACAGGAGGGCCAAAAATGGGAGACGAAGCCCAGTGCTGGTGGGTGTGGAGTCTGCACAGCCGACGGGCAGAAGTGGGGAGGGGTGGGGCGGAGTGGAGGGACCTTAGCGAGGCAGGTGCCTGGTGAGGGTGCTCCCTTTTTCCAGGGATCTGGTACAGGGGTACTGCTGGCTATCCAGAGCTGCCTGACATGGGGCTTCCTTGGCAGATGGTGGTGACATTGTCTGTGCCTCTTGTCTTGAGAATTGCCTCCTCTGGGCTTGCTGGCTGCAGGAATGTTCCCCGAGGCAGCCCAAACTGGCACCCCACCTCTTCCTGAGGGAAAGGCACTGATCCATCCAGACAGGGGTGTCCGGAGGAAAGCCACGTGTCCTTTTCCCCAGTGCATCCTGTGAGCCCAGAGGTGCTGTGAGGGCCTCAGCCGGCTCCGGGCTCATGTGGCTCCACTATAGGAACTCCCTCCACTAAAGAAAATAGGGACTCAGCCCGCTATCCGGGGAATGGCTCAGGACCCCACTAAAGGCATTGCTTTTTTCCTTTCATCAAAGGAGATATTTTTCTTTCCAGTTTCTACCCACACATAGTAATGCACACATTTTCCGCATAGTTATAAGCATGATAAGGAGAACTGTTGTTGTTTTTTTTTTAAATAGAAAAACCTCAGACCTTTTCCATTCAACGTCCTAGCAGCCCTTAGCACCCTTCGATTTCTGAGCAAATGATCACATGATTGCTGTGTCTTTAGCAAAGAACCAAAGGACACTCCTGGCCTTAGGAAGTTGAGGAGAGGCTCAGATAGCGGGGCCAGGAAAGTGCCATCAGCGGTGTCCTATGGGAGTAGGTTGCCCTTCCTAAGAGTCAAGATTTTGGGAAGTGGGCAGGGAGCGGGGTTTCCCCCATTTAGTCACAAACCAGGCTTTGGAGCAGTGGGAGGATGGAGTCCATCATTTGCAGGTTTTAAACAAGCAAACGGAAGGGGAGGTTCAGCCCTAATATAGTTGGTGCGCGGTTTCCCAGGGGCCCTGAGCCTTCTCCTCTCAACCATCAGAGTGCATTTGGTTTTGTTGATTACAAACGTGTGCACTGGGGATGGGGTTTTGCCAGTTGTCTGTACTCCCAGGGATGGCACATTGGGTTTCCCCAGTGATGCTGTAAATGTCCCTGAGAGCCAGGCCTAGGCTTCAGGTCCCCATTCCATAACCTGTGCTGGGCTGGTCTTACCTGGGGCCCTCGAAATGAGCACGCCACGCCCTCAGGGTATCACCCTGGAAGGAAATCCACACGCCCGTTGGGGCTCTGGGCTGTGATGACCCGGTGAGCGCGTTTGAGCATTAAACCTGGGGCACTGACAATGCCCTCTGTCCTCAGTACCTCGGATATAGTTTCTGCTTTCTGTTCTCCTGCCTCCTTTGAGAGGAAAGACAAGGTTGAGAACAGTGTTGCCCCTCCTGTCCTCAGAGAAGACCTCTGTGCTGGGGCAGTTTGCCAAATGGAAAGAGCTACGAGCCAGGGAACCAAAGCCTGGCTTCACCACTGACTCACTGTCACCCTGGGAAAGGCATGCCCCTTTTCTGGGCCTCAGTTTCCCCATCTGTAAAGTACAGGGATTGGGCTATAGCAGGATTCCTCAAAGTGCCAGTTCTACGGGGTTGTTAACTGGTGATAGGAGCAGAAAGGAAAGCGGGGCCAAATCAGTTTGGGAAATGTAGAATTTAGCAAAATAAAAATGCTCCATTGCTGCAGACCTTCTCAGAGCCTTTAATACACTTTGTGGATTTCCAAAAGGGATTATAGCATAAGGTATTTCCAAAATTTATTTAAACATAGACCCTCTAAACTCTTTCAGTGTCAGTATTAGAATTCTCTTTCTCTCCTTAGAGGGCCAGCAAAGTCACTGATCTTCACTTCTTTGAGTGTCTAAAACTGTTTGGTTTTTCAGTGTGTTTCTAAAATATAAATAGTTCTTGGTGAGGTCTTGGGGGTGGGTGAGGATCCACCTTAAACTAGAGGTTCTTGGAAGTCTTTAGAAGATGGCTTTGGGGGAAGGGTTCCACTCTTGCAGAAGCTGTATGCAAAAGCTGATGTGTCTAGTTTGTACACTTTCCTGGGGTGGGGGGCTCAGAGTCTATAGCATTCGTCACGTTTTCTAAGGCATCTGTACCCCAAAGGTGGCGATGCATTGTGCTCTAATTCTTGGTAGAAATCATCTGATTTTGTAGGAATTTGGACAAGACTTTGATATCTTGATTGGAATCAGGGCAGCTGGGAACAGGGAACGGAAGTGACAGGAAAGTGGACAAAAGATGGGGAAAACTAGAGGGACCAGCAGTGGCTCCATCCCGGGCAGGGCATGGCCTCCCCAATTTCTTCCCTGGTCCCACTATGAGTGCCTCTAAAAATCATCACGTTGTTCTTGGCTATGGAACTCAGCTACTGAATATTAATGCTCTGTGGCAGGGAGAAAATTACCGCTGTCTCAGAAAGGCTCCATCTCTTACAGGTCACCGGGGCTCCATTTATTAAATTGTTGCTCAAGGGCACAAATGTCCTGCAAGTATGTGTCTCCTCAAGGGCAGATACTTTCTCTTCCTCAAAGACACGGGGCCTCCAGCTCGGACTCCCTCCCTGCAAACCGGAGAGGTTGCTGAAAAGGTGAGAAGTGGTGGCAGGAAACTTCCCTCTTTACAGAGAAGAGCCTGCCCACAAATGTGTCCGAAGGCGGTGGGGCATCCGTGGGGTGGCTGAGAGAAGGTTCTGTTGGAACCAAAACCGAAGAGCAGATCCACAGAGGGAGACTCTGAAGTGTTAAATCAAAAGCAGAGATCTCAAGTTCACCATTCTGACGGACCACCAGCCGTCCTTGGCTCACCGGCCTTTGTAACAGAATACTAGGCATGAGTTTACACATTATTATTATTTACCAGCGGCCTGAGGGATTAGAATTCTTGGCTTGAACGGCCTCATGACCGTTCACACACATGACCCCGCGGAACGCACAGGGTTAGCAGTCGAAGGGGAGAAGGTTACTTGTGTAACCTTTGTGTTCTCACAAAAGCTCTTTCTTTCTCTCCTTGGATATCTTCTGAAATATCTCCACACCGCAGGCAAGAATTTGCTTTCAGAACCTGGTTGAAAAGGGGCGAGAGAGAAAGGACAGGCCTCAAAGCTAACTGACAACATTCATCCGAAATCCTTTAAATTAATTGAAAACGCTGAGTCACACCCACCCATTGTATAACAGCCATTTACTCACATTGTGTAACAGCCATTAAAGTATTAGTGTTACTTTGGGGGGCACTTTATTATGCCACCCAGTGGTAAATCTCCTCTGGGACCACCCCTTTTTTTTTATTCCCCCAAAGAGTCTCAGTTTGCTAATTTATTTTCAAATGGGCTGAGTCTGGGTTGATCCCAGCCTCCTATTCAGCTTTTTGCCTCAGCGTAAGGATGGTGGGCTATGTGAAAGCTGGTGTCCAGCCTGAAAGCCGTGCTTGATATTTTAAAAACACTTTGAATTATCTACAAAGGCAGAACCACCAATCCATCACCTAGCAGGCGTTAAAGGATGACTTACACGTGCAGGCGGGTGAGCTCTGAGCTTCTGTCTCTCTGTGTCTTTTCTGGGTCTCAGTTTCCCCCTCTGCCAAAGGAGAGCTTGGACAGGAAGGTGCATTCTTTTTTTTTTTTTGCAGTACGCGGGCCTCTCACTGTTGTGGCCTCTCCTGCCGCAGAGCACAGACTCCGGACGCGCAGGCTCAGCGGCCGTGGCTCACGGGCCCAGCCGCTCCGCGGCATGTGGGATCTTCCCGGACCGGGGCACGAACCCGTGTCCCCTGCATCGGCAGGCGGACTGTCAACCACTGAGCCACCAGGGAAGCTCAGGAAGGTGCATTCTTGAGGCAGGATGATGAAAAGCAGAGATCCTGAACCCAGACTGCCTGGCTCTGAATTCCCGCTTTGTCGCTTACCGGCTGTGTGACTTTGAGCACGTTACTTAACCACTCAGAGCCTTGGGGTCCTTCATCTGTAAACTGATGGTTACAGAATTGTTGGGAGGATTAGAAGGGTCGCTAGGTATAAAGCGCTTTGGGCACCGCTTGGCCCCGAGCAAGGAGGTAAATGTGATGTACTGTTAGGATTGTTGTTGTTGGGGCCCTGGGGAGACGACTCTTTGTGCATGGCACTCATCACCCACCACTCACCATTTCCTCGGCTCCCTGGGCACACTGCTGGACTGTATTTCCCACCTCCCTTGCGGCCCTGGCCACTTGGCAGAGTTCTAACCCCAGAATGTGGGTGGAAGTGAAATCTCCACGTCCAGGTCTGACTCATAAAAACCTTCCCTGGGGGACGGATTTTCCATGTCTCTCATGCTCTGTCATTTCAGCGCAGATGAGTTTGGCTCCCCTGGAGGCCCAGTGCTGAAGATGGTGTGGCCACGAGAGGGAAGGGACCAGGAACCCTGACTAACCGCTTGGAGAAGAGCTGCCTGCCTCTACGCCCAATTCGGACTTCGTTTGGGTGAAGAATAAACGTCAGCGGTGCCAAGCCAGTGAGGTCTGGGGGGCAGCTAGAGTTACTGTAGCCAGGCGCTGGGCTAGTGTGGACATCTATGGAGACTCAGACATCCTTCCCGAGGGGTCGAAACTGCTTGCGGTTGTTCCATTTCCCGTCTCCAAGTTTCTGATGTTATCTGGGTAACTGAGCCAAAGGACACCCAGTTCTCTGGCTGGGGACAAGAGCTTGTATGTCCAGCAAGCCCTGGCCTGGGCTCTGGCCAGCTCCCCACAGACAGCTGCCTGAGCTGACTGCCCACACTTTCTGGACAATGGGGCCGAATTTCTGCCCAGATGCCATGGGGAGCTACTCAGGTTCCCCGGGCAGTAGCCCATGTTCAAAGTATTCCATTTCAGTTCTTAGACCTTGGTCCTCCCCCGTCTTCCCCATGGCTCTCCCTTGAGTGGGAATTAGCAGGAGCGTTTGTACAGAAGCCTCTGAAGTGGGCAAAGTGAAACTTCCTCATTAAAACTCAAAATGTAACACCCTCTCCAACAAAGCCAGGCCTAGAAGGATGCTCTCTGTGTTAAATTGTCTACTGGTGGGGAGTGACTTGCTGACGGTGCCCCTGAGCTGGAGACACGTGTGTCCCAACAGTCCCAGAGGCATTTACTAATTCCCCTTGTGGCGGAATCCCTCTCCCTTTGATGAAAATCTCCTCCAATGCTTTCTCTGTCTCTCTCTCCCCGCCCTTGTCATTTTTCTCCTGGCACGATGGTCATTTCTACGCATGTATTCAGGCCCCTCCAGAGATGCAGAGAGGCCAGGCCTTTTTTTTTTTTAACATCTTTATTGGAGTATAATTGCTTTACAATGGTGTGTTAGTTTCTGCTTTATAACAAAGTGAATCAGTTATACATATACATATGTTCCCATATCTCTTCCCTCTTGCATCTCCCTCCCTCCCACCCTCCTTATCCCGCCCCTCTAGGTGGTCACAAAGCACCGAGCTGATCTCCCTGTGCTATGCGGCTGCTTCCCACTAGCTATCAATTTTACGTTTGGTAGTGTATATATGTCCATGCCGCTCTCACTTTGTCACAGCTTCCCCTTCCCCATCCCCATATCCTCAAGTCCATTCTCTAGTAGGTCTGTGTCTTTATTCCCGTCTTGCTCCTAGGTTCTTCATGACCTTTTTTCTTTTTTTTTTTTAGATTCCATATATATGGGTTAGCATACGGTATTTGATGTTCTCTTTCTGACTTACTTCACTCTGTATGACAGACTCTAGGTCCATCCACCTCACTACCTGAGCCATTAGAAAGAAACAAAGAAGTGTGAAAACAAAATAGAGCACTTTCACAGAAAAACAAAAACCCAAGCTGCTGTAGCCTTTGGCTGCTCAGTGCACCAATTATAAAGGAAAATCCAGCTTTTGTGCAACATCATGTTTCATAGTAAGCGTGGAGAGGCCAATCCAACAACAGAACATTAGCAAGGGTCTAAGGTGGAGACACCTATGAGCCATGTCCCTTGCCAAAGAGCCCTTCCTACTGTCCCTTGTGGTAAGCCCTACCTGCCTTATTTCTACTCTCAGACTGACAAGCTGCAAGCGATCAGAGGGGCAGTGGGTGCCCTCGGGGGTCTGCACCTTGGAGTGGAGGCTTGGACTGTGACTTATTACCCTGGGGATCTTGGCCAAGCCACTTAGTCTCCTTGAGTCACAATTTCACGTCTGTGGTGGAGGCTGATAGTTGCCCATCCAAATCCCTCCTCCTCTGCTTCCACGGTAACAGGATTCTCCAGGGCACAGGATGCTCAGGTAGGCATTTTCAACCTTTCTCGGGTAGGCGTGGTCATGTGACTAAGTTTCCACCAGTGGACTGTGAGAAGTGACACAGGCTGGGGCTGGGACTTCTGACATTGGGTGTTCCTGCCTTGTGCTCTCCTCCTCTGTCTTGTGGGCTGAAACCCAGGCGTGCTGGTGAATCAGCTTTTTTTTTTCTTTTTTTCTTTTTTTTTTGCGATACACAGGCCTCTCACTGCTGTGGCCTCTCCCATTGCGGAGCACAGGCTCCGGACGCGCAGGCTCAGCGGCCATGGCTCAGGGGCCCAGCCGCTCCGCGGCACGCGGGATCCTCCCGGACCGGGGCACGAACCCGCGTCCCCTGCATCGGCAGGCGGACTCCCAACCACTGCGCCACCAGGGAAGCCCAGGTGAATCAGCTTTGACCGTGAAGATGATGAGAATGCCCTAGATGATGGCAGAGCCACCACATGGCAGGAGCCTGGGTCTCTGAGTGATGAGTAGTAGAGCTACCTTCCAAACCTGGATGGCTCTGTGGGGACTCTTGCATAAAAGAAACTGCTTGTTCTCTCTGACATTCTAGTGCTGGATTTCTTTTCCACAGTAGGTTAGTCTTTAACTGATAACATTCTTCATAGGCTTATGGTGTGGTAAGTTATATAAGGGTAAAGTGCTCTACAGTTAGGTGTTCAATACATGGTGAGCAAAGGGATTGGTCATTCCCTTGTTTAAATCCAAGAAATCTGAGAATCAGATTTACAAAACATAGAGCAGCTGCATAACTTGATTTCAGGGAACCCCCAGGCTCAGCCTGTTTGAGCATCTTTCCTCTGCTAGTTGGCCTTGGTTGAGAGTTCCCACCCTCAGTCAGTAACCAGGAGATGACCAGGAAGGAAACAGGGATATCATACACAGCCTTCTATCTCTACCCAAAGAGCTAGTTAGCACACCTGTCAGAACGAGTAGCTGTAGCATGGTGTGGTTGGTGAAGGGTATGGCTAATGGGCGGAAGACCAGGTTCAAATCCTAGCTGTACCTCTAACTCCTCTTGCAAACTTAAGTGGGCCACGTAACTGTCAGGAGCCTCAGCTTCCTGAAGCATCCATAAAATGCAGATGCTAATTCTGGCTCTGCCTGTTCCCCAGGACTACTATGGGGATCAAAAGACACAAGATGGTGAACACACTGCATATGGCAGATGCCAGTGGGAGAAACATAACAGATCAAGTCCTGTTTGCTGAATGTGGAACAGGTATGCTTGTCCCTTCCTTCCATGAGTATTTGCTGAGGACCTGCCAAGTCCAGTGAGGGGACATGTGTGCAGGGGAGACATGGTTAGAGTCTGCTGGAAACTATACACAAGGAAATAGGCAATTACAATACAGCATGATGAATTATTTGATAGAAGTACAAGCCACCATGAAAATATAGAAGAGGGGGCTCTTAACTCAGACTTCTGTGGTCCTGGAAGGCTTCCCCAAGGAAATGATATCTCCTTTAATATTGGAAGCAACAGAAAGAGTTAGCCAGGTGTCTTAGTTCAGGCTGCTATAACACAAATACCCAGATTGGGTGGCTTATAAACAACGGAAATTTATTTCTCAGAGTTCTGAAGGCTGGAAAGTCCAAGATCCTGGTGCCACCAGATTCAGCGTCTGATGGGATCCACTTCCTTGTTCATAGATGGCTGTCTTCTTGCTGTGTCCTCAGAAGGGGAGATGGAGCTCTCTGGGGGGGGGTCCCTTTTATAAGGGTGCTAATCCCATCCATGAGGGCCCCACCCTCATGACCTAATCACCTCCCAAAGGCCCCACCTCCTAACACCATCACATTTGACAGTAGGTTTCAACATGTGAATTCTGTAGGGACACAAACATTCAGTCCATACCACCAGGCAAAGGGGGCTTTGGAGGTGGGAAGACTGTTCAAGGAAAATGAAGCAAGGGTCACCTCTGAAGAGCAAGAAAGAGCCTGAAAGAGATTCTGAGTGGCTGGAGCCTGGAGTGAAAGGAAGGGAACAATGAAAGATTGGGCTGGAGGAGCTGGGAGGGTCGGGAGCAGGGTAGAGAGAACACACTTGGCTGCAGCTTGGATAAAATACCAATGCCCAGTTCCTGCCCCCAGGTGGTTTAAAAGCTCCCCAGGTGACTTGAATGTGCAGCCAATGTTGAAAGTACTGATTAGATCATGCAGGATCTTATATGTCAAGCTCGGGAGCTGGAAGTCTAGCTTGAGAGCAGCAGGGAGTCTCTGAAGCTTTTATGGGAGGAAGGGACATGACCGGATTTTCCCTTTTACCCTAGCTGCTGGTTGGAGGAAGGAATGTGATGGAAAGACTGGGGTTAGAGAAACTAGTTAAGAAGGCTGCTGAAGGGTGCAGGTGAGGCATGGAGCCAGAGGTGATAATGAGGATGGCAATAAGGGGACAAACCTGAGGCCTGAGTGACGATAGACAGGAAGGAAGTGGGGGAGAGGCAGGAAGACAAGGATCAGCCTCAGATTCCTGACGTGGGGGTCAGAATTCCTGAAAAGACTCCATTTCCAGATACACACTTACGAGTCAGCAGCGGAGAGCAAATAACTCCAGCCAGAGAATTGATGAGCTCTCCTGGGAAGAGGGGTGTAAAGAGAGAAGAAAAGAGGGACTAGAATAGAGGCACAGAGGGCCGAGGGAAGAGCCAGTTGGAGAAGGAATAGAAAAACCATAAGCACACACTGTTAAAAAAGTTAAGGATGTGACTGTTTTAAGAAGGGTGTGTTTAGGCACAGTTGTGCGCCGGGTCGCCAAGATGTCGTTCCCCAAGTACAAGCCGTCGCACCTGGCGACCCTGCCCACTACCCTCGACCCAGCTGAATACGACATATCTCTGGAAACTCGGAAGGCACAAGCCGAGCGTTTGGCCATAAGATCCCGGCTTAAACGGGAGTACCTGCTTCAGTACAACGACCCCAGCCATCGTGGGGTCATTGAAGATCCTGCATTGATTCGTTGGACCTATGCAAGACCAGCAAATATCTATCCCAATTTCAGACCCACTCCCAAGACCTCACTTTTAGGAGCTCTGTTTGGAATTGGGCCCCTCCTCTTCTGGTATTATGTTTTCAAAACCGACAGAGATAGGAAAGAAAAACTTATCCGGGAAGGAAAATTGGATCAAACGTTTAACATCTCATATTAAGTCTGGCAATGATGACTATATGTACTGCTGTTTAAATGAATCTATTAATCATTACAAAGTTTGTCTTTCTTAATATTAAAAAAAAAAAAGAAGGGTGTGTTCAAGAGTGTCCAGTTCTGCTGAGATGTCTCCACAGGTCACTGGTAACCTTGACAGTGAAGATGAATGGGACCTTGGGGTGGTGCTGAAGTGATGGTGAGAGGGGGCACCTCCTAACAGGGACAAGTATTTTTTACCTCCTTCACATTGTAACCAAAATGTGTTTATTCATTCATTCTATATATACGTCATTTATTAAGCACCTAATGTGCTGGGCACTGTGTTTCAGAGCTGCAGAAAAGACAGCGGGTCCTTGAGGTCCTCACTGGCCAGGAGGAGACAGATACTCTCTCCCATTTCACAAGACCACGTGATGTAATTGCTATAATGGAGATGCACGTCAGGGGCTTTGGAACAAGCTGGACCAACTCTACCGGGGAGGGGGAAGGGGTGGCCAAGAAAGGTCCCAGAAAGCAAGGAAGTGGGATGAGGTTTGCCCTGGTGTGGTTGTCATGGGGGTTGTCCACTGCAGAGTGCAGAGTTCAGCCTGCAGTGGAAGAAGCACACTTCCAGACCTGCCCATGTTGCTGGGGCCACGTGCCTGGCTTTGGCCAATGAGTGGTGAGCAGCGGTGCGCAGAGCCCAGAGTCCTCAGCTGCCAGCTCAGGACCCTCCAGTGGGCTCTCCTCCCTCTTGCATGGCAAGCAGCAGTATCTGAGACTGTGGCTGTTCCTAAGAACGTGAGTAACTGCCCTCAACACACACCTCTTGATAGACAAGAAATGTAGGGAAGGAAAACTATTTTCCCTCCATCTGTCTTAGGTTCATTGGCTGGGGCCTTGTAAATTAGACCAACAAAGGACAGATTAACAAGAGCAAACCAAACAGAAGTTTGTTCACCTGTGCATTGTGTATACACATGGGATTACCCAGTAATGAATAATTCAAAGGGGTGGTAAGAATTTGGGCTTGTATAGCATTTTAACAAAGTAAAAGTACATCTTTAGAGACGTGAGAAGACGAAGGAAAAAGACTTTGTGCTTCCACGGGTGGCAAATTGTGAGAAGGCAAAAATAAAGGGAGATCAATGGCGGATAAGGGCGAGTTTTAGCAAAGTTTGTAGATAGATTCCTCTGGTGCTGTCCCTGGGCTGATAAGGATCTAGAGTTGTCACCAGTGATTAACTTCTGTCCTTCCTGGCACAGAGCAGAGGGGAATAATCTCTACAGATTTATTTCCTGCATTTAGGCAAATAGGGGACATTTTTCTTGTATTTGCTTCTTCTTATTTGCCTTCAGCGCAAAATAACCCTTATGCCAAAGTAGCACGTTTTGGAGTCGAATATTCTGCTACCCTGAAGCAAACTTTTGTTGTTTTACTGTTTTTTTGTGGTTACCACAGCATAACCTAGCCCAGTGGTTCTCAAAATGTGGTTCCTGGACCAGTAGTATCAGCTTCACTTGGGAACTTGTTAGAAATACAAATTCTCAGGCCCCACCCCGGACTTACTGAAGCTGAAACCCTGGGGTGGGGCTTAGCAATCTGAGTTTTAAGAAGCCCTCCAGGGGATTCTAAAGCATGCTCAAGTTTGAGAACTGCTGCCCTAGGTGGTGCCAACTGATACAGCTATCTGGAAGACACAGCAGGAGGAATTCCAATTCATGGAGAAGGTCGTTTAAGTAAACTCGAAAAAAACCGAGTAAGAAGATGAATTAAATGGTGAGGCTCTTCATGTCATAGGAATGAATATTTAAGAAAAAATATAGTGTACCTATCTCCACAGACTGAGCCTTCCTATCAAAATTTTGAAAACTGGTCATGTGGACAGTCTCCTACTATGTCACATCACAGAAAATACTGTTGCAGAGGGGATGCTCAGAATCCAATGTCACTGAAGCCACAACTAGGCTAACTAAGATAAACCCAGAAATACGCTTTCCATTTGTCTCCATGGCCTTGCTTAGAAAATGCTCCTGGATGCTTTGAATCTGAAAGGTACATAAAATCCAATTCTCTCTTCTGCCGGATGAGTCATTAGAGCTGCGGCAAAGGCTGTTTGGTAACGGGCAGTATTTAAATGAAGCAAAAAGTACAATTTCAAATGAATTGCTTTTTAAACTGTCAGATAAAAGGAATCCATTTGTGCGTGTGAAATTATTCCAAGGTTCTAACTATTAACTGAGAGCAGGTGAAAGATGTCAAAGAAACGTTCTATTAAAGAGCTGGCTAAATGTTTCAAGACAGACACTTGATGACTCCTTTGGCCGGTTTTGGATTCAGAAATGTCTATTTTTGCCAGCTCTACATGAGCTCCATGGACAAAAGTTTTAGGAAAATACTAAATCCTAGTAATAAGGTGCCATTTTTTAAGCTTCGATAAGTTTTTTAAATTATAGTTGATTTATAATGTTGTATTAGTTTCAGGTGTACAGCAAAGTGATTCAGTTATACATATATGCATATATATACATATATACACACACATATATATGTATATATATATAGATATATATTCTTTTTCAGATTCTTTTCCCTTACAGGTTATTACAATATATTGAGTATAGTTCCCTGTGCTATATAGTAGATCCTTGTTGGTTATCTATTTTATATATAGTGGTGTGCATACGTTTATCCCAAACTCCTAATTTATCCTCCCCCCCACCCCACTTTCCCCTTTGGTAACCATAACTTTGTTTTCTATGTCTCTGGGTCTAATTCTGTCTTGTAGATAAGTTCATTTGTATTACTTTTTTAGATTCCACATATAAGTGATATCATAAAATATTTGTCTTTCTCTGCCTGGCTTTCTTCACTTAGTATGGTAATCTCCAGGTCCATCTGTGTTGCTGCAAATGGCATTATTTCATTTTTTATGGCTGAGTAATATTCCATTGTATAAATATACTACATCTTTTTTATACATTCATTTATCAATGGGCATTTAGGTTGCTTCTATGTCTCGGCTATTGTAAATGTGCTGCAATGAACATTGGGGTGCATGTATAGTAAGATGCCATTTTGTTCATTAGAGATGCTTTAACCAGTGTGACCCAAATGCTGTCTTACGGCGGGACAATAGTATATTATCGCTTTAACTTTTTCCTTTGGTGAAAATACAATGCCAAGGGCTCTTGGCTAGCTTTCCAAATGCCCATTTAACACTGTTCTGTGGTCTTTTATTTGTTATTGATAAATAGCAATCCTTGTACAGCCTGGTCAATAAGAAGAAAATTCTTCAAACATATGAAAAGTGCCCCTTTTGGTCACCGGCAGGTATGCTTGGTAGAGGTCACCCATGTAGAGGGAGATCCTCGATGGTAAGGCTGCCCTACAGACAAAACAGAATCCTGAGCTGTTGTACACAAGGGCAACCCCGGCCTTTTCCATTTCATTTCCTCTAGGGGTTTCTACTGCAATTAGTCTCGTGTTCATGCCTTCAGTATCTGTGGGACTACTGAAACAGGACTACTGAAAATAATTAGTGAATCTTCTCCTTCCCCTGGTCCTCCAGGTACCTCTCACCTGTGTCACTATGCTGCCAGGCTAGCACAAGCAAAATTCTCCCTGCTTGGTCAGTCCAAGAGGAACTGTGAAGATGGTGCCCCACTAGAAGCATTGGGACAGATTTGAAAGGGCCGTGCTTCTGACACTTGAACGTGAACACAAATCTCCAGGGGCTCTTGTTAAAAATGCACGTTCTGACTCAGTAGGTCTGAGCTGGAAACTTAGAGCCTGAATTTCTTGCAAGCTCCCAGGCAATGCTTATGCTGCTGTGGACCACATTTTGAGTAGTGATGAAATAACACACATTCTGCAAAAACAGTGACTTTTAGAACTGACCCTATTAAACAGGCATTTATCTAAGGGTCTGGCTCCCCTTTGCTTTGGGGTTCCTTGAAGCCAGGAACTGGATCTTACACATTTTTTGGTTGTTTTGTTCTCTGGCTGGCACTTGGCATTAATCCCGCACACAGTGGGTGTGTACTTATTTAATTAAACAGAGCTGGCCTTGTTCCAAAAAGGATTTTAAGCGGACTAAACCCCTAGCAGGCCCTAACTAGGCTTGATGAGTTGGCCAGGGAAGGAAATCATTCCCAGGGTAGTCACAAACCCTCTGGGCTGAGGTCCTTCCGCTAAAGGTCCCCAACACCTGCTTGCACCTGGATTACAACTCAGCTGCTGCTCTTCTGAAATTCTCCCTCCTGCCCCATTTTTAAAGTGGTTTACACTAGAGAGCCGATCAGAGAAAAGGAGGAAAAACAAAACAAAACAAAACCCAGAAAGCCCCGTGGGGCGCAGAACTCTCGGGTTTCTCTCTGCCGGGTCTCCAGCTTTGTGCAGGTCGGCGTAGCGCCCCGCCGCCGGCTCCCCAGCCCGCCCCGAGAGCCCCGGAGGAGCCGGCCCTGGGGGCGCGGGCGCTCGTCGGCTTGGTGCAAGCCTGTTTGTTAGCTCTGCTCGAGCAATTAATCTTCTCGTGCATCTCCCGCCCCGGGGGCGGGGGTCGTGGGTGCCTCGGGTCGCCTCGGGGGTCGTGCAGAGCCCGGACTAGAGCGATCGCTCTACAGAAACCCTTGTTCCCAGAGTCCCTCCGGTGCCATAACCCGTTCCTCTCTGCAGCAGCCTCGGAGGGTTAGAGAAGGGCTTGTTTCGGCTCCATAGGGGCGGTGGGGAGAGAAAAAGGGAGAAGGAGGATGATTGTGTGGGTCAGTGGTTGAGCCTCACAGGGGAAGGGAGGAGCGCCCGGGCGAGTGCGCCCTAGGGGAGGAGTACACGTGCTGGGGAGGCGGGGGGGTGGGGGGTGAGAGGCGGGCAGGAGGGGAGGAGAAGGGAGGCGAGAGCTGTTGGGGGGAGGCGCCACGGCCTCGCAGACGCAGGCGCCGGCAGCCGGAGAGAAAGTTCCCGGGGAGAGCTCGCCCCCGGAGGGCCGTCGTCGAGGCTGCTCGAGGCGAGGGGTTGCTGGTCCCGCGCGTCCCGCCTGCCTCCCCATCTGAGCGCACTGGGCCGCCGGGGCTCGGCTCGCCGGGAAGCAGGGAAACATCGCTGGCCGGCGGCCGCCGCCAAACTTGGAGGGGGAGGATGCTGCGAGTGCGAGCGGCGGCGCGGGGCGCGGGGGCACACTGAGTGCTACCGGGGCTGCGGCCGGGCGAGGGCGCCGAGGCTGAGCGGGCAGGTAAGGGGCACCAGCGCCAGGACTGCGCCAGCCCTTCGAGCCAGGGCCGCCAGCGCCACCGTGCCGGCGTCGCCTCCTCGCCACGGAGCCACGGTGAGCGGAGCGCGCACGCCGCGCGCGGGACTCTGAGCTCCGGCCGCGCCGCGCGCCTGCACCTCCTCTCTCCCCTCTGGGCTTCCCAGCCGAGCTCGCCCGCGGGCCATGAGGCTTTGGCCCGTAGCCCCTCGCCTCTGAGCCTCGCGTCGCCCGCTCCAGTCCACGCCGCTCCGCCACAGATAGCACTTCGGCCAGTGGGGCTCCCCATCCTCTGCCAGAGACTGCATCCAGGCGCTCCGGGATGGCGCTCCGCGGCCCCCCGCGGCCGCGCAAAGTTCGCAGGAGACGAGAGATGCTGTGGCAGCAAGTTGGCTTCGTGTGCGCGATTTTGGCGCTGGTGTGCTGTGCGTCTGGCCTCTTTGGCAGATGGGGTAGGTACTGGTGCGGGCCTGCCCCGGGAGTTGGGGGGCTTGGGCTGGAAAGCCGCGGGGCAGCTCCGAGAGGTCTTCCTTTCCTTCCCAGTCAGGTTGGCCCCAAGGGTTCATCCAGTCCCTTACCCACCAGGCAGGTAGAGCGCACCCAGGAGAGCTGATATCGACTCTCTGAGCTGTGGTGCCTGTTCCCCTGAGCTGCGCGCGGGCCCTGGGGCCTAAGGCGAAAGCCTGAACCACTGGCCCCCTCGGCGCCAGAGTTCTGTCCCTGGGGTGCCCAGGGAGTGTGGGCAGCGCAGCGGCGGGATCCAGGTGTGGATTCTCTTGGACTGGGGCGGACGAGACTAAGTGGACCAGTTTCCATTTTGCAGAGCGGAGAAGGTTGTTCTCCGTGTCCCTCGAAAACCCAGATTCTGAGGCTGGGAACTGAACCTCAGCGCTCCCCTCGCCCCTGCCAAAGGGGCGCCCTGGGTGTCCCGACGCGTCCTCTCCAAACCCTAAAAATGTGGGCAGTCTGTCCCCTCGGGAGGTTGCTGCTATGTTTCAGCATCGCTTCTCAACTCCTCTTAATCTCCGCAGGACCAGCTTGTGCCTGGAACCACTATCCGCACTCCTTCATCCAAGGAGAGACTGAGGGATTTGGGAGTTGCTTAGGATATACAAATTTAAGATGGAGAGAAAAAGAAACTTACGAAAAATATGTTTAGGGAAGGGAGTGGCGGATGTGAGCCTAGGTGGAAGCTTCAGAAGACATTCAGGTGGCTAACATTCCCATTTTTAGTTGGATGCTGTGGACCTTCTAGTATTGTTTTTTTAGTATTCTATTTTAATTTTGAATGTCCTCTAGAAACTATTTAAAAAAATTTTAATTGAAGTATAGTTGATTTATAATGTGTTAGTTTCAGCTGTACAGCAAAGTGATTCGGTTATACATATATGTGTGTGTATATACATATGTATATATGCTTTTTTCCCAATTACTGTCTAACATTTTAAAAAATGAAAGAAATGGCATGATTTAGCAACCTGGACATGGGGAATAAAGCAGATGGTACCTTCTTGAGCAGTTAGGGACAATTTAGAGAGGTTCATATTGATAAAAATCAGGTGGAACTTGACTTAACTCTTTAATACTGGCTTTCAAAACCCAAACTATGTGATTTGAGGATAAAAGGTCAAAAACTGGCCCTTCCCAACAGAAATCCAGAAAGGTGATTTGAACACCTTAGTACCTGGTGCTTTGCAATTGGGCAAGTTAGTGTGTGTTCTCCCTCAATTACAAGAAATAACAAAATACCTAGAGGCTCCTAGATGTCCGCATTATAGAAGAGGTATTATTATCCAGCTGAAGTCGTATGCACATCAGGAGAGGTAAATAAATACTTTAAAGGTCTTAAAGTGAGAATCATTTTTATTTGCTGGATCAGGAAGGCCTTTAGGAGTCTAACTGCGCTTGGTCATCGGCATCCATACCAGTGATCTCCCTTGTTACTCAATATGGCCCTTGGACCAACAGAATCAGTGTCACCTGGGAGCTTGTTAGTGTGGAATCTTGGGTTGTGGGCCAGACCTACTGAATCAGAATCTGCATTTTGACAAGGTTCCCAGGTGACTTGTGCGCACATTCAAGGGTGAGAAGCTGCGGGCCAGCCCCCATCAGCTTTCTCCACCTGTTCGCTGACTTTATCCTGTTTACTGGCTAAGAACTTCATGGTCACCTATCTAAACCCTTTGTTGCACCTGTGAAGGGCTGAGACTGGAGCAATCTTGGCCAAGGTCAGATCACATGCTGACCACTCTGGGACTAGAAACAATGAACTAGATCTAGGAAGCAGATTACTGTAGGTGAGCAGGTGATACTGTGCTTCCAGTCATTGTATCGCTCCCTACAGATGGCTCTAAATAATCAAACAGGGCTGTTGCTGACATAGCTAGATACAGGCGTGTAAGGCCATTGGGAGAATGCAGGCGCCATGTTGATCTAATGGTGTTTGTGACTTATTTTCCAATCCAGGGCACAAAACAGCTTCTGCTGGCAAACATGTTTTACCAGACACATGGAGAAGTAGAAGGCTGATGGCACCAGTGAATGGGACTCAGACAGCTAAGAACTGCACAGATCCGGGTAAGAGATAGATTCTTCCCCTAAGGCATTTGGCAGGGTCTGGAGTTGGTGCCTATGTGGACAATTATAGCCAGAGCTGAGAAAAGGTGGTTTTGTGACCCTGAGTAGGAAAGGGTAGCTATAAGGTGTTGAAAGGTAACGTACAGACGTTAATCCTTCGTGCTGCTAAGCAACTCCAGTACTTTCTTTATCCAACAACTGAAAAGATCGCATTTCAGAGTTTGAAATTCTCATTTTTTGTTCTCACCATGCTCCCAAAGGCTCAGTGTTCCGCCCCAGCTCCCGCAATTTTGTTTGCCTGGGTGTCTTCGTTTTCTTTCCCTTTTGCCCTCTGTGTCCATCTGATGGAGCTTCAGGGACACAAACCCTGCTGCTCTGGCAGAGGGCACTTTGGGATGACTCACCAGGGTCGTACCATCCAGGGTCGCTGCAGGGGTGGGACACGCTGGGCTGCTGGGGTCCCTTCTCTGGAAGAGGAGTTCCAGGTAGCATTGCAGCCTGGTAGATGGGTTCTGCTCGCCCTGGGAGGTGGTTCAGTGGGCCTCTTCAGACCTCTCCAGGCGGTCAGAGGCGGTAGGGACCCAGTGATGACATCTCGTCTGTTCTCCTGCCACATGCAGGCTTTGCTTAAATGGGTGCAGATTTCTTCTCAGAACCTGTACGGGCCAGTGAATGGAAGCTGCCCGGGCCTCACACAGGCCAGTCCTAGGTTTTAGCTCTGGTTCCCTAACTTGTGGGTCTTTGTGAGAGGGACTCAGTGGGACGATGCGTTCAAAAGCTCTTTGGGAGCTGTGAGGTTTTATTTTCTTATTTTTTAAATTTAAGTAGAGTTAATTTACAGGGTTGTGTTTCACGTGTACAGCAGAGTGACTCAGTTATACATATATATCTGTTTTTCAGATTCTTTTCCATTATAGGTTATTACAAGATACTGAGTATAGTTCCCTGTGCTGTACAGTAGGGCCTTGTTGTTTACCTATTTTATGTACAGTAATGTATGTATCTGTTAATCCCAGACTCCTAATTTACCCCCACCCCGCTATCCCCTTTGGTGACCATAAATTTGTTTTCTATGTCTGTGAGTCTATTTCTGTTTTGGAACTAAGTTCATTTGTGTCATTTTTGAAGATTCCACATTTAAGTGATACCACATATTTGTCTTTGACTTACTTCACTTGATATGATCATCTCTGGGTCCATCCATGTTGCTGCAAATGGCATTATTTGATTCTTTTTTTATGGCTGAGTAGTACTCCATTGTGTATATATACCACATCTTCTTTATCCATTTACCTGTTGGTAGACCTTTAGGCTGCTTCCATGTCTTGGCTCTTGTAAATATGTGCTGCTATGAACACTGGGGTGCGTGTATCATTTCGATTTATGATTTTCTCCAGATCAGTGCCCAGGAGTGGGACTACAGGATCATATGGTAGCTCTATTTTTAGTTTTTTAAGGAACCTCCATATTGTTCTCCATAGTGGCTGCACCAGTTTACATTCCCACCAACAGTGTAGGAGGTGGGAATGTAAATTCCCTCCTAAAAATTCCTTTTCCTGCAGACCCTATGAGGTTTTACTGTAGATGGGTACTACTTGGCTTTTCTATGAAGTTGCCGGGAAAGTCAATCTTTTTAGGTGTCTGTTTTCTCACCCGTAATATGGGCAGAATAGTACTTGGCCTCCTACTCCAGGGTTGTTGGAAGAACCTGGTAAGGCTCTGTATGGGGCTGTGTGCAAAAGGAACTAGAAACCCAGGCCAAGGGACCAGGTTAGGATGGCAGTCTTCCCATGTCTTATTTTCATAGGCAGGTCTTATCTGCATTTTACAGGTCGGAAAACATCTAGGGAGGAGACACGAGTCACTCAAAGTCATGAACCTTACAAGCGGGGAAGCTGGCACTGGAACCTAGGCCTGTGGGTATGAAATGTTTGGTTAGTTCCATGCACTGAAGGAGGCCGGGGCCCTCCCTCAGAGCCTGTCTTCTACACCATCAACTTCCCTTCCCTCAAGGTGCCGTCTGAGAAGTCCATTTGGGACACGGAGGTTTTGGTAAACCTCTAAACGGTTCATCCTCTGCTTGATGGGATGGGACTGGGTGAACTTGCAGAGAAGCAGCTGGGATTCCCATTAAACTCCCATCTGTCTTGGTGACCCAGTGAACAGTGGTGCCCGTCCTGTCTTTTCACCTCCTCCAGCATATTCTTCCATCAGCCAGAAGTGGCCAGTGCATTGCAGGACTAAGCCATGAACATGTATAAGGCCAGGAACTATGGGTCCATCCTCTCTAGGCACTTGAGAGGCTAAAATTAGCACCATCCATGAAAGGAAGACTTAGCTACTCTGGGTAAAGAATCAGGGTGAGTGCATTTTTGACTGGTTTCTAGCTCATTGATGGCCTCATCGTGGGCCGGCTGTGTCCTCGTCCTGTGACTCCTGTCCCACGTAGTCTGGGCACATCGGCTTAGACGGGGCCCCGTTCTTAGGATAGAGTCTTCTATGCCCCATTGTTGCCCTTGTCTCTTCAGTATACTGTCTGATCAGAAATTATTCCACTAACTATGGAGCAGTCAGTCCTATTTGGCAGGAAGGACTGGTCTTGTCCCCCTTGTGGAGAGGGAAGCAGGGAAACCGCAAAATGTTTAACAGTAAGTAATACTTGAATTATCCTTTGTGTTGACTGTTTCTGGGATAGGGTCCTGCACATAGAGAGGACTCAGTAAATATTGGTCAAGTGATGGAATGAAAGGGCATTTTTGAATATTAAACACTTTAATTCTTCGTGTTTATGCAAAGATGAGGAACACGAGGCTCCAAAGTTGAGTGACTTCCCAAGATCTCTTGGCTGGCAGGAGCATCCCTTGGTCATCTGACTCTGGATCTCATGACCTCCCTGCTCCAGTGCACCTGCCCCCGCTCTCCTCCCAGCCCAGGCGGGACTGAAGCCTGACTCCCCTTCCAGCCTCCTTGTCCCTGGACCACGAGACTATCCAGTCTCCTTTCCATTTCGCAAGTGTGTAGCGCACACCTGCTGTTGTGTGTCCAGCCCTGCAGTGGACACTTGGTGGGGAGCAGAAGCAAGTATAAGAGGCCGCCCTTGTCATCAAGCAGCTCACAGTCAAGCAGAGAGGACAGAGTCCTGACACAGGAGGACTGCACAGGTCCCCCAGGCAGCAGCCCCACGGGGCTCGGAGGACAGTAAGTGACCCGATGCAGTTCTTTGGAGTCTTAGCGTCTAGATGAGGCAGGCCTCTGCTGCAGTGACAGAAAACCTCCCCAAATTGGGTTTAGCAAAAAAGGGAATTTATTGGCTTAGTCACTGAAAGCATGAGGTCAAAGGTGAAGTGTTGAGACTCAGTTTCTGTCTCTGGGCTCAGATGTCAGCCGGTGTGGGGAGGTGGTGACCACAGCTCTGGCTTTATGTCCTCCCAGACACAAAAATGCTGGGGGAGAGTGCTGGTGGCTGAGGCAGTTCTGCAGAAGCCCCGAGGTTCGGGTGGCGTGGCTTGGGTCACATGACTTCCCTAAGCCAATTGCTTGGCCAGGGGAGTGTTGGGTCTGGACTGGCTTAGACGTGAGTCACAGGCTCTGCCTCTGGAGGGAGGGGACGGAAGCATCCTCCTCCAGCCCCCAACTCTGCCTGGGAGTCAGCTGGGGATGGGCAGTTTCAGGAGGTGGCCCTCAATGCTTTATAACCGTCCTGTTCTGGGGCTGCTCCTGTGACAACGGTGGACCAGAGCTCCCTTCCCGTTAGAGTGTCAGGGGGGTGACAGGGTGGCAGCCAATGGCTGCCGTCTTTTCTACAGTTACAGGAGTCACCCATAAAGAACCCCAAGGTTCTTACATCCCCTGAAGCTTCTGCTCTGCATCGCTCTCCTCCAGCTAGAGGGCCCCCATCCTGATCTACCAGATGAGGTCTTTCAGGGACGTGGGAAGATGAGGCTTGAAGAATTTCCTGCTGTGTCAGCTCCCAGAGCTGAAGCATCGCCCACAGTAGGTGTTCAACAAACGTTAGTTCACGTTTCCATAAGAACCTCCAGGGAGGGACCACGTCTTATTTGCTGCTCTTATTCGCCTGTCAGAGAAGTATTTAGCTTCGTTTCCTAAAAACACGAATGGGATCCTGCTCTAGTCATCCCTTAAGACTTGAGGTGGAAAGTGGGCTCTTTATTCAGCCTGGGGTCATTTCTCCAGATCTTGGTGGTGTTTCCATCTCATTATTTGTGCTTCAGTGTAAGTGCCCCCCTGACCGCATCACGTTACCCTATGTTATTTTTATGACATGTATCTCCATCTAAAATAATTTACTTATTCATCATCTGTCTCCCCTTGAGGGCTACCTTGCTCACTGCTCTATGCCCAGAAGAGTGATTCTTAATCCTGGCCACACATTCAAATCACTGAAGCACTTTTGCAATGCCCAGGACCCAACCCTGGAGTGTCTGATTGCCTTCGTCTGGGGCTGGGGCCTGGAAATCAGTTCTTGTTCAGAGCTCCCCAGCTGCTTCCAAGTTGAAGCCAGGGTTGATGCTTGCTGGACTGGAGCCGGGCTGCTCAGCGTGGTTGGCATCACCTGGGAGCTTGTTAGGAATGCAGAGTCTCAGGCCCCAGACCTACCACAGAATCAGAGTCTGCATCCTAATGAGATCCCCGGGACAGCTTCCATGCCCACCAAAGGCTGGGAGGCACTGGGCTAGAACACTGCCTGACACTTCGTAGGCTTTCAGCAAGTATTTGAATGTTGAATGAAGGCTAACACTTGGTTTAACATAGTGATTTTCTTGAAGACTGGTTTGGTTTCTTTTTCTAAATGTAGGGAAGCTAAAAAAAAAAAAAAAAAAAAAAAAGACTTTTCCATACCCTTCAGTGGTCAAAATTGGAGTTTGGTTTTAGTCTTATTTTTCTATTTTTATCTTCCTCCAGAGGCAGTGGGTCCTTCCCTACAAAATGCATGAAATAGGAATGAGGGGCAGTGACTTTGAACCCCATGGGAACTGTCTTAGTTCAGGCTGCCAGAACAAAAAATTACAGACCGGGTGGCTTAAACAGCAGACATTTATTTCTCACAGTTCGGGGGGCTGGGAAGCCCAAGATCAAGGTGTTGGCTAGTTCCATTCCTGGCTTGCAGACGGCTGCCTTCTTGCTGTGTGCCCACGTGGTGGCGAGAGAACTGGAGCTCTGGTTTCTCTCCCTCTTCTCATAAGGGTGCTAATCCTGTCTTAGGGACTCCACCCTCATAACCTCAAATAAACCTAAAGACCTCACCTCCAAACACCATCACATCAGGGGGTTAGGGCTTCAACATAGGAATTTCAGAGAGACACAAACCTTCAGTCCATATCAGGACCCAAAGGGTTTCCACACGTTTCTTGGTGGTGACACTGGAGTGTTTGAAGACAGTTGAGGGTGGAACCGGTGATTCTCACCCCTAGCCCGCAGGTGAGAAGCACCTGGGAGGCTCTGAAAGATACAGATGTCTGAGCCTGGCTCTGACCTGTGAGGTCCGAACCAGTGATGGACACCTTCTGTGGCTGACATTTGGAGCTTCTGGGAACCATGCTCTCCCCCTGCCCCCGCCCCCAGTCTTCTAAGATGGGCCCCTTCTTGTGACTGTCACCTCCCACTGACCTTTCCTGATCACCCAACCCAAAGTGGCCTTCTATGTCACTGGTTCTCTTGGTTTAGGTTTTAACAGGCACTAAACCTATCCATTGTTATACTGTTTGTTTGCCTCCCTCAACTAGGATATAAAAGGCGAGCCTCGTTTGCTTTTTAAAACCATAATAGTGCTTCAGTGTTTCCTTTTGTAAAGTGAGGGTGGCAAGCAGGGTGATAATTGCATTTATTTCATAGGGTTGTTAGAATTAAATAAGTTTATACCCATCAGGCACTTACACGCATACATGTTCACACATTCGCTCCCGTTTTCATTATTATTTTTTTATCTGCTTAGCCCAGAGATGACACAGTGCCCATGTATTGTAGGTACTAGAAAACTACTTGTCAATTGAATTTTATGAGGACAAGTAAACATCTTGACACACATTGTTTGTTTTCTGTGAATACATTTCTTTTCTTTTTTTTTTTTTTTTTTTTTTAACCTTTTTGGAGATTTGGGATGCTGGAGGATGGCATACCTTGCAGAACTTGCCTCTGAATAGAAAAACTGGTTCTTGTCTCTTGACAGTTAGGTGGTGGTTTACCTTTTGGCTTCCTAGCTGGGGTGGGAATGCCTTCCCCCGTTCTTACACTGCCTTTTCCTACACGGTTGAGATTGAGTCTGTGGTCCTGCCCCTACCGTGTCACCCCATTCATTTAGGTGCCCAGCATCCTGTACCTCATGTTTGAAAGGGGAGAGAGGAGCTCGGTTCCCTCCATTGACACTGGAGGAATTTGCTTTGTCATGTTTGGTTTTGCTGCTTTTCAAATATGTCTTTTGAAAGGCCTGGTGGCTATGTATCTTCGCTTGAGCCGCCATGACAAAATACCATAGACTGGGGGGCATAAAACAGAAATGTATTTTCTCACAGTTCTGGAGGCTGGAAGTCTGAGATCAGGGTGCCAGTAGGATCAGGCTGTGGTGAGGACTCTCTTACTGGCTTGTGTGTGTCCTTACGTGGCAGGAGAGAGTGAGTGAGAACAAGCCTCTGCTGGCCCTTCTTATAAGGCCACTAACTCCATCAGGCCCAAAGCTCACCTTCGTGACCCCGTCTAACCCGAGGGACTTCCCAGAGGCCCCATCTCCAGCAGCATTACTTTGGGGGGTTAGTGCTTCAACATAGGAATTTTGTGGGGATGGATTCAGTCCATAATAGTGTCCACAGAGGGAAGGCCGGGGCAAGGAGGGCTGACAGAGAGGTGCTTGAGAGGCATCTGAAGTTGAAGGTGGTTGCTAGATTTTCAGGAGAGCAGAGCTGTGGGATCATGTGCTAGGTGGAGGATCTTTTGTGGTCAGCCTGGCTCTGATCTATTCTTCCTTTTTGTTCCATGCCAAGGCTGAGGTACAGACCACAGGGAGAGGGGACGGGGTGGTGGAGGCTGGTGCAGGTGTAGGAGCCTGCACATAGGAGCCAGCGTTGAGGCTGGGCCGGGAAGACATGAGATCCCTGAGCGGGTGCCCGTTGCAGTGGGTCTCTGTAGGCGCCCGTGTGTGGGGAGCAGAGGTGCAGAAAGTACATCAGGCCGGGTGGGTGTGGAGGTGAGCTGGTATCGGCGATGACGCGAAGTGTCTGCATTCTGAACGAACGTCTGTTCAGAGGCTGCTTCAAGGCACACATCCTAAGTTTGCAAGTTGTTATGTGAAAGCAAGCGCTGCGTTGGAAAAGCAAGAATTGAACTTATCCCTGTGGGCAGGGAGATCACAGATGAGTTACTGTCCCAGATGACAGAGCTGGAGTTCCAGCGGGGAGGGGCTTTCCTGGGCAGGGCAACCTCCAAAGCAGCCGGGTGGCTCCTTGGGGCAAGTGTCACCGTCCACCTTGGAACAGCGATAGGCTGGCAGAGCCACAAACCTGATCACAAGTACAGGCCGAGGAAGACAGCACCCTGGCATCAGTGCGATCACTCCTGGCGTTTTTGGGGTGGTGGGGGTGGGGATGTTAATACAGTGGGTCAGGTGGCTTGGGGGCCAAAGGTCTGGGTTCTAGTATTGGCTCTGCCAAGATCCTGCTCGGCATTTGGGGTCGATCTTTCTCCCCCATCCCCCCTCCCTCCCTTCCCTGCAGCCCCTCTCCCTCCCCACTCTCTGTCTCTCTCACACAAATACCTCCCCAGACGAGATTACATAGGATAAGTACAAAGACTCCCGGCAGCCACGCAATACCCTGGCCCAGTGTGCACCAGCTCTTTCCTTCTTGGCGATGGCGGCTTGTCATGGGGAAGGCAGACGTGTGGAACTGTGTCCCAGCTCATCGTTACTGGCCAGCCACATGACCTGTAGCGAGTTACATAATCTCTCTAAGCCTCAGGTTTTCTCTGTTGTAAAATGAGGGTAGCCGTATTTCCTACCTGTCTCATAGGGCTGCTGCAAGCCTTAAATCCCATGCTGGATTGAAGTATTGAAGGGTACCTGGCACATCACTGTAATCATGGCTAACACCAGCGTACTGTAGGCAGGTGCTGTTCTAGGTGCTTTCTGTGTATTAACTTACTTGCTCCTCATAACAGCCCTTTGGGTAGGTGCTATTAGTGTCCTCATTTTGCAGATAAGGACAAGGAGACTCAGGTTAAGTAACCAGTCCAAGGTCACCTAGCCAGCAAGAAGAGACAGGTGTATGGTGGGGGCAGGGAGAGAGAGAATTAACGGACTTTATTTTTAGAGTAGTTTTAGGTTTACAGAAAAATGGAGGGGAAAATAGATTTCCTATATTACTTCCCCTCTTCCCAGCTCCCCCTGTTAATACCTTGCATTCCTGTGGTACATTTTTTGCGGTTGATGAGCCAATACTGACACATTATTATTAACCAAAGTCCATAGTTTACATCAGGAGTCACTCTTTGTGTTGTACATTCTGAGTTTTGGTAGATGTATAGTGACGTGTATCCACCGTAACAGTATCATACGGAACAGTTTCACCGCCCTAAACATCTTCTGTGGAACCAAGGTTTTTAATTTGGATGGTGTGAATTGTGCGCCTATACCCTTATCCATAATTATGAATAAACAGGGTGGAAAAAGACAGTTTAGAGATGAGGACTTCCGTTGCAGTTCCAGACTCCATCACTGTCTGGGTGCCCCCTGAGGAACAGGGAATGCCTATCCATTGTAACAGCAAACACCTGTGTGGGCTCCACTTCTTGGTATGTTTCTAATACCGATTTGCTTGTAATCAAAAGTTTTGTTGTTGTTGTTTTGCCTTTTTTGCCTTATCCAAACTATCGGGGCCCTTTGCTAGCAATCTCGCCTCCTTGCCGGGCCATCTGACTTCCAGATTCTCCACTCTTGACGCCATGCGGGTCTCCCGCAATCCAGAGAGCGCCCGCTCGGCTTCCTCCTGAACTCTGGGGATCGTTCCTCCCGAGTTAAAAATGGAAATCATTAAGCATTGCCATGTGCTGCCTTGCGTGGAAGAGATCCAGCCGTGCAGCTCAACAGCAAAGTCAAATGCTTGAAAAGCGTGGTTTTTTAAAATTATTATTAAACGTTGTCCATTATGAAGAGGCCATTGGAGCATAGCATTTTACGAAAAAAGAAGAAAAATAAGTGTGCTGGAATAATCTACAGTTTCTCCTGAAAGGACAGTGGGTGTCCCCCTTGGGAAAGGAACAGAAGGTCACTGTGTGGCCAAGAAGCAAAGGAGCCCTCTGCCCAGGCTTGTCCCCTTGCACATGGGAAAGTGCCACCAGTTTCTGGGTCCACGGCTCCCTTTGGTAAGTCAGCACAGGACGGGGCTTCAGCTCTGGGTCTCATGTAATTGCGTGAGAAATTAATTGCAATGTGCATTTCTTGACTGGCTACACAGCCTGTACTGTACTAGGCTCTGAAGCTGGAAGGGACCCAGTCTCTGCTGTCAGGGTGTGTGCACTGCACAGGGGAGACGGGGGCTGAAATAACAGACAGAGTCACCTATGGCAGATACCTCCAGAGGAAAGAGCGACGTGGTTCAGGGCAAGGGTGCCCTCCCGGGAGGAGGTGACATCTGAGCCCACCCTGCAAGGGTAGGAGGTGGCAGCGGAAGGACATTCTAAAGCAGAGGACTCAGTGCATAGAAAAGCGCTGACTGAGAAATCGCAGCGGCATCTCCTACCTGAGCAGTGCTTACTAGCAACCATGCGTGGTGCTCATTGGCTGTCCAAGGGGAGAGAGAAAACAAACACTTCCTGAGATTACCATGCATAATAGTTAAGTAATTAGGCTTTGGGGATTTAGCACGGAGGCAGTGCTCAACCAGGGCTAGGTTGAATCAGATTACTTTTTTTTTTTTTTAAAGCAGACGGAGGTAGGGCTGGGCAGTATGCTGGGGCTGTCCAGGATGAAGTTGGTAAACTGGCTCACATTGCCCCTGCCCCAAGCCACAATTAAGGCAGTCACCCCAATTCACAGGTTGTGCTGGGCCCAGAGCAGGTTGTAGTTAAGCTAATAGAAATATTTGCTAGTCTTTCTGCACTAGGCTGTGAGCTCCTTGAGAACACAGCTGTGTCCCCTGCATCTTTGGCTCTAGGACTGAGGCCGGAGTCAGGCATAAACTCAGCTTGCAGCAAATAGTGGCTGGATGGACAGAGGCCCTCGTTCTACCCTTCGGGGAGCTGCGGCCCCCGAAAGCAGCTACTGTCTGCCTGGCTGTCCCCCCATGCCTCTTGATGCTTGGGGACAGATCCAGACACCCAGCCAGGAGGAATTAAGAGTTAAGAACTCAGGGGTTAAGAACATGGACTCTGGAGTCAAACTGCCTGGTTTCCGATCCTGCCTCTGTCCTTAGTAGTTACGTGACCTTGAACTAGTTACTTTATCTTCTAACCTCAGGGAAGGGGCAGGGTTTGTTTTGTTCACTGATATAGCCCAAACTCTGGAACGGCACTGTGCACTGTGCGCGTGTGTGCGTGTGTGTGTGTGTGTGTGTGTGTGTGTGTGTGTGTGTGTGTAGTAGCTGTATAGAAGCCCATACAGCACCTTCCTCACGGGGTTGTATGTGCTAAGTGTGTCAATCTATATAATGGGCTTACAAGAGGGCCTGGCACAGAGCAAGCACTATACAAATATTTGCTGCTGAAATTACTTCCAAAAGATAACATAATTTTATAGGATAAATTTTTAGAACAGAAAGATTGAGGGTGAATTTTGTAAAGGCAGCATTTGCTTTATTTCAAGTAAAAAAGTTAAATTGATATCTGGACTTACGTTTGCTTGTTACTCTTTGAGGACAAGAAGCTGTTGATTTTTTGAAGGGCTGATGCTGGGACGGTGCAGACCACGCAGGCTGCAGTGGACCTCTGTGTGTGTTCCACATCTGGTCCTTTCTGTTGGTGAAGGGGGACCTGATGATTGAGATCTGGAATTTGGAGACCAGAGTTTGCGTTCTGGCCCTGACACAACCTGTGCATGAGTCACTTTGACTATTACAGCCTTAGTTTCCTGCCTGTAAAATGGGCATAATGATGATGCTATTTATCCCAAGGCTTTTTAGGATCAAGTGCTGTGCAAATATTATTACTGTTGTTTGCTTAACTATAGTAGATGCTTAACCCTTTGAAGAACATTCCTTCCTTGTGAAATAGAGAAAATCAGTTATTTGGGGCTTTTCAGAATTGACTCGTAAAACCACAAATAGGATTTGGTGCAAGCATTGCGCATGGCCCGCTTGCAGCAAATCCCCCATGGGTGGAGTGTCTGGCTAGAAAAGAAAGACACAGGAGGTCTTTTAGAACATCCTTTCAGATACCAGCTTTTATGACCCCCTCATCAGTTGATCTCGTTTCACACTATAAATGTCTGACATTTGATTCCATTATGCATTCCAAGTTCAGGGACCAGCCTTTTAGCTGGGCTGATCCCACACCAGCTGGTTCAGCTCTGTGCCTAAGATTTGTGTTTATTAAAATAGTCACATGGGGCTTCCCTGGTGGCGCAGTGGTTGAGAGTCCACCTGCCGATGCAGGGGACGCGGATTCGTGCCCTGGTCCAGGAAGATCCCACATGCCGCGGAGCGGCTGGGCCCGTGAGCCATGGCCGCTGGGCCTGCGCGTCCGGAGCCTGTGCTCCGCAACAGGAGAGGCCACAACAGTGAGAGGCCCGCGTACCGCAAAAACAAACAAACAAAAACACATGGATGAAAAAAATTACTTAGGAGGCCTTCTGTGGGCAGTTTCTCAGAGCTCAGGTAGGAAACTGTTCTTGGGTTTGATATTTGGCTGGACGACCATTCGTGGAGCAACATTGTCTGCTGAGCCCCTGGGGAAATGAAAACTGACCTAGATGTGGACGCTGCCTCCAGGGAGCTTCCATTCCAGTTGAGAGGAAGAAAATACAAACCTGGCCTGTAATACGAGGGGGAATATGAAATATTGCAATCCTGGGGGTAAGGACAGAGGAAGGACAGCTCAGTCCTAAATGTCAGAATCAAGAGCATCACATCGAAGGGGCTTCTGGGGATGGGCCCTTGCTGAGCCTTGCAGCAATCTTGTGAGGGTGGGCAGTAGGTATTATTATTATATCCAGTTTACAAAAGATACAAGGAAGGCACAGAGAGCTTAAATAGTTTGCCTAAGTTCTCCTAGCTCGGAATTGGCAGAGTGGGGATTGGAACTCAGGCCACCTGTCCCAATAGCCTGTGTTCTTTGGGGAAGATGATGAAGGGTCCCCTGGCTAAGGGACAGTTAGGTCCTGGATAAGCTTAGGGCATAAGGTGTATGGGCGGGTGTGGGAGGCTAGTCACCCTGTAACAAGCATGTTGGACTAAGAGCCTTAGACCCCCCAAGGCCCTTTGTACCCTGTAAGCAGTGGGGGCCACGGACAGTTTCTGAGCAGCTCTGTGTTTTAGGAAGATGACTCTGCTGGCAACATGGGGGAGAACTTCAATTAAGGTAATATGTGAACGTTCTTAGCGTCAAGCCTTAGGAGCTTTCTAGGGGGAAAAAACAGTGAAGGCAGGGAGAACGGTTAGGAGCTATTGCAAAGAGATTTAGGCAGAAGTGATGGTCTTGGGCAGGTTGTGAGGAATAGATGGAGAGAGGCAGCTCCTGCAGGTCTTGGCAGGTGTCGGAGGTCGGAGTTGTCAGTTCTGATCTCAGGTGCAGATAAATGCTCCCAACACCACCATTTTCCAAGACGGGGGTGTGGGAAGCACTCCTTCCTTCTTTAGACTTGGACCCCTCTGCAGGGACCCTTGCCCAGAACCTTGTACCGAGCACAGTAGCTGGTTTCTATCTTCTCTTTCATACTCTGAAGTACGCATCTGACAGACACTCATTGGCCCTCTGTGGATGGGGCCCTGGTCGGTGCTGGGATACAGAGAGAAGTCCCTGTTCCCAGTGAGCCCACAGGTGTAATCTCCTCTTGTGACCTGGAATGACACTCTAATGCCCAGCGTGGCTGGAAGACATCACACACCGTGCAGCGTTTGAGATGTGCTTTGACGCAAGTGGGTATTTGCTGGACAGATGGGAGTGTGCGACATTCCTCCTGCTGGGCACGGTGATTGCAGAGATAGGGTGGTAAGAGAGGACCCGGCCGGATCACGGACGAGAGTGGTTTTCAGCTGGCTTTGGGTTCAAGTCCTCGGGTGGGCGTGGTGGGCTGCATCACACCAAGCCCGAGGGGCACTGCTTCTCCGTCTGGCTCGTGTAGGGTGGCAGATGCAGTTTCTGGCCTCAGGGAGCACAGCCGAGAGGCGAGGGAGCACAGATCGCCGCGATCCTCGTGCTGCTTCTCCACGTTGCCTCTGTGTCGGGACGCCCAGTTTATGACACGTTTTCTATCAGCAGAGCTTAAGCCCCATGGGATTTCACAGAGGCTTTTGCTGTAAGTGACACGTAGGCATTTAAACAAAACCCATAGGGAAGAGTTTTTATAGAGCATTGTACAGACTTAGCAAAGGGAAGGCTGTGGCCCTTTTTCTGGGGGACAGCCAATACTCAGAGCCTCACCTGTCCCTCTTCTGCTTGGCCCACTCTGAGTATACAGAGGGGCAGCTGAGTGCTCGTCCTGAAAGGATTCGTGTCATCACGTGGGCACTTGGCAGAGTGGCAGCAGCCCAGCCTCCCTTTGTCGCTTGGTGACCTTTGTGTCTTACCTTATTTGGAGATGAACATCCAGGACAGGGACCATTAACGTGCCATGTGAAATGCTCTCTGTGCTGAATGAGCTGCCTCAGGGTGGCTGATGACCTTGCCTGACCCGCACGGTGAGGACAGCGCACTGGGTTGGGGCCCGGGATGCAGGACCGAACTTGCGGGACGTGGATTGGAGCCAGAGACGGGAGTCCCACTGTCGAAAGGCTGGCCTGCAGTCTGGAGGAAACCCATTACCAGAAAGAAGTGGAGCCTCGTTGGAGACCCGCAGGAGTGTCGATAAAGGTGATTAATGGAGTAGATAGAATGACTTAGAAGTGGAGATTAGAGCAGCTAAGTAGCTCTGGCTTATTAAGCCTCTGCCAGAGCAGGCTGCGTGGGGAGGGGGCACTTGACATTGTTTTGCAGTGATTCACCTGCTTACAGGAGGCTGCACCTGGGGAATCCTCAGACCAGGAGGGGAAGAGCCAGGGGCAGCTCCCCTCGCCTAAGTGCCTCTTAAAGGAAACCTTGGCTTCTCAAACAGCCTCCCCAGGAAGGTGGAGGGAAGCCCCATCACCTGGGCTATTTAAATTAGATAGGGCAGTGCGCTGGCAGGTTTCTAAGAGAACTGGCTGCGGAATGGACTGGCCGTGCTATCACATCTTTTCTCTAATTTCTGGGTAATTCTTCTGTGGGCCTCGGAGGGGGAGCCCTTGAAAGAATTGCTTTGAAATCTCTTTGATCATTTAAACTTTGCTTGTTTTCCCTTAGCGGGCGAAAATTCCAATATAGCATGGTGTGACAAGTATCTAAATGACTTGTGGGTTTTGGGTGACCCATATGCATTCAGAGGAAGAAAGAAAGAAGAGGGGGATTGGTATCTAATTTGCAGACCACAGGCACTGGGCAGGCATTGCTGCTGCTTCCACCGCCCCCAAGCTCACAATGAACACTTAGAATCGCACAATGAAGTCAGAGGGCCCCCAAGAGATCACGGGGTCAGGGTGGGGGAGGAGGCGCGTGTTGAAGCTCAGAGCCGTGCCCCTCCATCTTTAATGTGCCCACGGGCACCTGGGGACTTGGGTAAAATGCAGATGCAGGAGGTCTGGGGGAGGCCTGAGGCTCTGGGTACGCGGGCCTCTCACTGTTGTGGCCTCTCCCGTTGTGGAGCACAGGCTCCGGACGCGCAGGCTCAGCGGCCATGGCTCACGGGCCCAGCCGCTTTGCGGCATGTGGGATCTTCCCAGACTGGGGCACGAACCCGTGTCCCCTGCATCGGCAGGCGGACTCTCAACCACTGTGCCACCAGGGAAGCCCAGCGCTGCTTCTTTGGAGTAGTGAGAGTAGAGTCTGCCTGTTGTATGTTTGGGTCCCAGCTCTGCCAGCGACCTGAGCAGCAGTCACTTGGTCTCTCTGAGCCTCAGTTTCGCCATCAGTGAAATGGGGGCTATATTGCTTACCCAGCAGGGGTCTTAGTAGAATTCAACGAGATCATGGCTGTCAGCTGCTTTGCTTAGCGCTGTGACCATACATAACCAGAGTTTGGATATGGAAAGCTTGTGCTTAGAGCTTGGTCCGACATTCTCCAAACTGCTTCGAGGAGCCCCGGTCCCTCAAGGTGGTCTGCCCCTCTCCCCATCTCTTGCTCAAAACAGCGTTCATGATTGGATAACTTTGGGGAAGACTTGAAAAGTCTGCCTCTAGTGGAGACCGATTGGGTCACGACAGCATATTCAAGGTTCTGAGATATTCTGCAGTAAAGAAGTATTTAAACTTAAACATTTGTATCATGGAAAAAGACATAACGTAAAAGTTACCATTTTAACCATTTTAAAGTGCAAGGTTTAGTGGCGTTAGGTGCAATCCACATTCTCGTGCAACTGTCACCGTCCCCCTCCAGAGCTTTCTGATCATCCCCAGCTGAAACTCCACACCCGTTAACCAGTGATGACTCGTTCCCATCCTGCAGCCCCTGGCGACCTCCATTCTACATTCTGAGTTTGACTACTGTAGATACCTCATATAAGTGGAATCATACAGTATTTTCCTTTTGTGTCTGGCTTATTTCACTTAGCATAATGTCCTCAAGGTTCATCCATATTGTAGTGTGTGTCAGAATCCTTCCTTTTCAAGACTGAGTAATATTCCACTGTGTGTATAAACCACATTTTGTTTATTCATCCATCATTGGACATTTGGTTGTTTCCACCTTAGACTATGGTGAATAATGTTGATATGAACACAGATATACAAGTATCTGAGTTTTACACTTTTTTCAACCTAGTATTTCCCCAATATTGGTGGGGAGGCGTGTGGGTGGAAAAATGCTGAACAGTCCAGCCCACTCTCCCCAACCCTGTATATTACAGCCCCGGTGGGACTCCCAGGACTGTCCCTGAGGTCCTCAACCCTGACTGTGTTTTAGACTCACCCAGGGAGCTTTAAAAAAAAAAAAATACCCATGCCTGGGCTCTACCCTGGACCAATTAAATGAGGATGTTTAAGGTTGGGACCTGGTCAGAGGTATTCTCAAAGCTCCCAGGTGACATTAATGAGTAGCCGGGGGTGGGGGGACTTGCAGAGGTTGACACCCAGTGGTGGTGCAGGGCAGGAGTGAGAACTGAGGCGTATCGAGTCCCAGGATGTCACGGGCTGTAGCCGCTCCACGAGTCTCCATCACCCAGATCGAGCTCCTGTCATGGGTGCCTGAGAACAAGGGCAGCCCTTGTGTTTGGCAGCCCCTTGGGCTCCCATAAGTCCAGACCATATTGAAAAACGTCTGTCGTCCATCTCCACTAGGGAGGCTGTATCCTCAGTGGGAGAACCCAGGCGGAGGCAGGGCCACGCCTGCATGAAATCACCGAGGCTGCCGCTCAGTGCCGCAGTGTGGGCCTGCCTCAGCGTGGTGTGCGGAGCTGAATGCAGATGAGGCGAAGCGTTTCTGATTTTGAGGACACTTTCTGTTTACAGAGGGCAGTAGGAGCACCACAGTTCAAATATTTCTCAACTGGGAAGATCACTGTTGATCCTTCTTGTCCCTTTGAGATTGAGAGATTGAGTTTCTGGCCTTCATGCTGTCAGCCAGCCAGATGGTCTGGGCCGGTACACACCGCCCCTCCCTGAGACACGGATCTACCTCAGCAGGACTTGACCTTGGCAGCCACGGTGTAGCGGTCTGCCGCCCCTGTTTAATTTCTAGGAACTGGCAGTCTTGACTGCCCAATCTCACTTTGGTCTGATGTGTCATCGTGTGGAGGAAAGACTTAAAGGCATTTCAATTATTTTTTTATAGCATCCCATGGGCCCAGGAGAATAAGCCAAAAGCCTGTTTTTATTCCAAGTTAAGCCTTCCAGCTCTGTCCTCTCTTTCCGGGAGTGTATGATCCTGGGGTCTTTTGTAAGGAGATCCTCAACCCTAAAGAGATCACAGCAGCGTTTTGCCAGGTCCTGCCAGGCAGTACATCTGGGAGGCTGGGGCGAGATGAGCTCCAGGAGGTCCGCGCCTTTCCTGGGCCCGGAAGCCCAGTTTGCCGGAGCAGAGCTGGTGAACCCATGGTAACCAAGCCCACACATTCACTTCAAACCTCATAACCAGTCCCCAGCCAAGCTGCAGAGCCTGGGGACAAGAAAATCCCCTTCTGATTCGGCACACCTGACCGTGGTGTCATGGGGTGGTGGACCGTCCCCGTCACTCTTTCCAGGTGGGGAGAGTGGCACACTTGGTTTGAACAAACTGGCAGAGATATCCTCAGGCAGTTTTACTCTATAGAGACATATGATATGAAAGAAATGATTTAAAAAAAAACCCTCACGACAATAAGGAGTGATTTTGATTCTTGACCCTATCCTCCTCTTAGGGAGTCTTTATGGCTTTTTAATGACCCGGGTCTCCATCCACTATGCAGGCGGAGGATAAAGGCTGTTTCTCCGTTTCTGTGTAATCAGGCCCATCCTCGTGCAGGCATCCCTTTGAACTGGCTGTGAAAATCCATCATGAAGACTAGACCACGAAGCAGGGGGATTTGCCATTCTGGGTTTGAGAGGCAGCCTAGGATCCCGTGAGGGTGAGCTGGTCTGGGACTTCTGTGAGTTGCAGGCATTAGAGATCATCTAGCAACTGGCTTTGCTAGCAGTTGAACGCACGTCAGCTCACCCCATTCACGGTGCAGCTGCCTGTCTCGTTCATCTGTCTTAGAAGTCCACGATTTCCCTTTCTGCTGCTTCCCTTTTCATATAACCCAGTGTCAATATAGCAACAAGTGGCAGGGGCAACCCTGAAACTACTTAGTAGACTCGATCCCTCATGGTTTGCTTGATATGATTTGTTACGGCCCATCTGTTCGTTCACCTCTTTTGTCTCCCTTAACTGCATCTTGGGAGTTGTCTTTTGGATGCAATCTGTGTCTTAAATTGTAGTACCCTGTCGTCTCTTTCCAGGAGTAGTTGGCTCCTGGAAAGAAGTAAGTTTGCAGACTTACCAGAAATTCACCGTCACTCTCCATTTGATTGAATAATCTTTGAGTTTAGCTAGCCTCTGAGGCCAGATTTTAACCGCTAGCTTCTCAGACCGACTGGGTTCCCCACTCACACCTCTCCTGCTGCCTCTGGGCTTGAAGTGTGCTCAGGCGATGTGCTCACTCATTTATTTACTCATATACCCAAGAAATTCAAGAGCCGCTGATGTGGGAATCACATGTGTAGATGAATCGAACAGGACTCACCCTAACATACAGTGCGAGAGGGAAGAGGAATCGTGAATCCCAATATTAGTATGTCACGATGAGGAAATGAACTGCTTCTGCAAAAAGAAAAAAAAAAAAATTCCCAAAGTCAAATGGAAATCTAGCTCTTTATTCCAAAAACTCATTCTCACGTGAAATAAGCATTCCTTAAATGCCCACCCTATGGTGCAGAATACCATAGGCAGAAAACTAAATACCAATACCAACAACTAAGATACTCTCTGGGGATAGAGGGACATTCAGATCTACATACCTTCAGAGGCAGACGAAGCCATGTGAAGGGCCAGAGAAGCAAGAGATTTTTCCTTGTGGGCCTTCATGGAGGAGCTGGCCTTAAAGGTGGCGTGGACAACTTTTGACCCCGCGGATGGAGGGAACTACATGGACCCGGGCCCTGAGGTAGGACTTTCTGTGATGATTTGTGTTATTGTCTGCATTTACTTACTTCCAGACCTTCCCGTATGGGGGGGGGCGGGCAGTGGTGGGGAATGTGACTTGTGTTATAGGGTATTTCAATCCATTGACATTGGACATGGACATGAAGCTTGCTTTGGCCAGTGGCACATGAGCAGATATGACTTATACTGTCTGAACAGAAGCATTAAAAGGCGTGGTGTGTTTCTGCCAGCTTCTGCTCTTTCCCCTTTCCCACGAAGATGGCATGTCCTGGATGGGGCTTATCCTTCTGCCTGGATTCTAGAATGGCAAGACAGGAGAAGCCAACCCACGATTGCCAGTATATGATGCAAATAAGAAATAAATGTGTGTTGTATGCCACTGGTATTTGGGGGTTGTTTGTTACCGCATCATAACAGTCATCTAATGAAAGTCGACTGATACAGTCTCAGTCATAGAGTGGTGTGGTTTGCTCACATGTAGTATAAAGCGAGGGGGAGGTTTGGGGAAGAGAGATTGTCCTAGAGTCAGATGACAGCAGGTTTCTGTTGTCCAGCTAAGGAGTTTGGATTTCTTATAGAGGCAGTGGGAGTTGGGAAAGGAGCCAAGGATGTGATGAGGAATGTGCTTTGGGAGGATGACTCCAATCTCAGGACAGAGGATGGAACTGGTTCTGGGGAGATGTTTGAGGTTGTTTGTGGTCCAGGCAGAAGGAGAAGAGGGCAGGGACAGTGGAGTAGAGACAGGATCCAATTTCAGAGACTAGGTCATTGTCAGATTAACATAGACCTGGCAGCCGCCTGAAGGTGAGGGAGGCAGAGAGGCGCAGGGGCCAGGTTCTTGCTGGTGGGGGGGGCTTTGTCTTGGTGGACCTTCCACAAGCTGGGGGAAGAGCTGACCTCATGTGCGCCACCTGGCCAGCTCACCAAGTGTCTGAGCACTGCCTGTTTCCAAGATGGAGCATTTTGCCGTGTCAAGACGAGAGGTCTGGGGAGACATGCCAGGCATTGGGTGGACTTCAGGTTCACTCCCGGCTTTAAAACTTCCTAAAATTCTGCCGCTGCACAAACCATTGTGCAAACAGGGTAGAGGTGTGATGGGGCCTGACTAAGGAGACAGATGGAATGCCTGGGGGGATGGGGTCCAGTCGGGGTGCACTGTATCCCAGAGCAGAATGCAGGGTGACCCCATGAGGGACTCGGGGATTTGGCCTGCCCCACTCATTGATCAGTGTGTAGTTGTCCCTTGCATCCACAGGGGATTGGTTCCAGGACCTGCAGGGATACCAAACTCCCAGGATGCTCAACTCCCTTAGGTAAAATGGAGCAGTAGTCAGCCCTCCTTCTCCACAGGCTGTGCATCTGTGGATTCAGCCAACTGTGGTTCGAATCTTGATTGGTGGTTGGTTGAATCTGGGAATTCGGAGCCCACGGACATGGTATGCCGATTGTAGTAGCATCACTCCTTCATTAAGCACTCATTCAGCAAAGTGGTTGAAGTACCAACTCTGAAGCTGGACTGTATAGGTTTGAGTCCTGGCTCTGCCATTTACTAGCAGTGATGTTGGGCAGGTTACTTATTAACCCTTCTGTGCCTCAGTTTCCCCATCTGCAGAATGGTGATGACACCCCTGAGGTCAGTTGTCTTAGTGAGGGTTCAATAGCACTTAGAGTAGGATTTGATGACACACAGTAAGGGCTGTTGCAGTTGGGGTGGGGGCAGTATTTATTGAGCACCTACTATGTGCCAGGTACTGTTCTAGGCACTGTCTGGGATACAGCAATAAGCAGAGTCCCTGCCCTCGTGGAGTTTATTTTAGTGGAGAAGGCAGCACGTAAATTTGCAAATAAGTAGATGTATAATGTCAAGTGATAAATAGCGTGAGGAAAAATAACTCGGGTTGAGGAGATAGTGACCAGGATGGGTTTGGGGATCTAAAATAGGGTTTTCAGGAAGGCCTCTTAGTGGACAGGACCTGAATGTGGTGAGGGAGGGTGTCTAGCTATCTTCTAGGGGAAAGGGGAGTTGTGTGTCTAGAGAACAGGAAGTGCAAAGGCCCTGAGGAGGCTGTGTGGCCAGAATGTAGTTTGCTCATTCAAATACTTCCATTTCTTTCTTAAGGAAATTGAAGCTTTCTGTTTCTATTACGAGTTCAGATTTTATAACAAATGGGATAGTGAGTAGTGCAGGAATATGGAACCCTGTTCTCAAGCATTTTTTAAAAAATTTAATTTTATTTATTTTTTTATATAGCAGGTTCTTATTAGTCGTCCATTTTATACATATTAGTGTATATATGTCAACCCCAGTCTCCCAATTCATCCCACCACCACCCCCACCACTTTCCCCCCTTGGTGTCCATATGTTTGTTCTCTACATGTGTCTCTATTTCCACCCTGCAAACCGGTTCATCTGTACCATTTTTCTAGGTTCCACATATATGCGTTAATATACGATATTTGTTTTTCTCTGACTTCACTCTGTATGACAGTCTCTAGATCCATCCACATCTCTACAAATGACCCAATTTTGTTCCTTTTTATCACTGAGTAATATTCCATTGTATATATGTACCACATCTTCTTTATCCATTTGTCTGTTGATGGGCATTTAGGTTGTCTCAAACCTTAAATTGTCTTTTGTAGCCTCAGTTTTACCATCTGTAAAATACGGGTGGTCTTCCTTACCCCTCTGGATGGGTGTGAGGAATACATGAGGTCATGTGTCCTTAATCTCTGCACCCACAAGGCGTCCGGTAAACATTAATTATTAGAAGCCTTGGAAGAGAGGGATCTGAGGACAAGGATGGCATTGTCTCTCCAAGGTAACATGTTGGGTTCGAATGTGAGGTCATAAGGGCGTGATGGATCATTATTGTGACCATCTAATTTAAAGGGCCTTATATCCAAGCTGTTATTTATATTGCAGTAATAGCTACTTGCAGTGGTAATTTTCCTTGCTAGAGGGGAAAATGGCCATGACATCTGTGAAATGGCATTGAACTAGGGCTGTGCTTCTTAACTTTGGTTGCTCATTAGACTTACCTGGGGAGATTTAAAAAATCCCGATGCTGAGGCCACATCTCAGACAAATTAAGTCAGAATCTCTAGGTGTGGACCAGTCTGCAGTAGCTTTTAAAGCTCTCCTGGTGATTCAAATGTGCAACCATGGTTAAAAACCACTGAGCTGGGTTGGGTGGGGGTGGCCTCTTGTTTTGGAAGATTCTGCAGGGAGATTTGGGGGCGTGTGTGGCAGATCCATGATCATTGCCACTGTGATATGCGACCGGGGCAGGGGGTGGTGCTGAGGTTAAGAATGACCTCAAGAGTCAGGGTTCCACTAAGCTACTTCCTCTGTAGTGTAAGCTACTTCCATTGCCAGAATGGTTCATTACGCAGCTGGACACAGCTTTAGTTTTAAACTTCTAAGAAAAGTGTCATTAAAATGAGTGCTTTACAGTGGACTCTGTGCTTACTAAAAAGAGTGCAGGCTCTATAGTAGGTTCTGATATCAATCTCCTGTTTCTCCCTCCTGGGGAGTTAGCGATCACCCTTAGCCAGTGTGGTGATGGGAATTAACGTGATACATCCTTGATTCCATTCAGTGTCCCACAATGGGCTCATTCCACCTGGTTTGTGTTGGGATGCACCGAACCTTTCAAGGAGCCAAAGGCACCAGCAGCCTGGTATGCCTCTTTGTGGGGTAAGACAACACTAATGGCAAAAGGCAGAGTCAGGAAAACTGAAGCTTCAAGGTAAAGTAGCTGCCAGGAAAAGATGAGGCTTCTCGTTAGATAGTGAAATTCTCATCGTTTCTGTTGTTTCCCTTTTTGGCTGCCGGGGAGCTGAAAGTTGTTTTGTGCTCATTTGCCTTAGATTCCCTTAGACTTTATTTTAAAATTGTAATTCTCTAGTCCCTGTTTACCATTCCTTCTCCACACTGCTACTCGACTTTCAGCTTTTTACTCTGATCTTGGTCCTTTTTTTTGAAGTATTTGGGTTATAAAAATACTTTGGAAGAAAATAATTTAAGTGCCAGACATTTTGGAGATCACCCTGTGCCTCGATATCTGATTGGAAAAGGGTTGGTCCCATCATGTTCAAAGGAGTTCTTGGGATGTTGGAGCTTCTTTTGCAACTCTGACATCTTCACAGGTGAGGACCCAGGCCCAGGGAGAGGAAAGACTTGCTCAGGAGGTAAGACGATGTGATGGGAAGAGCCGGGCACTCAGCGCAGGAGTCTGGGTCCTGGCTTCTCCATTTACTAGATATGTGAACTCAGGCAGGTTTTAACCTCTTTGAGCTCTCAAATTCCTTATTTATGAGATGGAGACCATCCTAGCTTTGCAGGTTTGTTGTGGGGATTGGATGAGTTAAGGTGTATAAAGCACTTGGTAGGGTGCCCAGTACTTAGAAACAGACATAGTAGCATTTTTATCACGATTATTGCTAAGTCCATGGTCAGCAAACTCTTTCTGGAAAGGGCCAGATAGTAAATATTTTAGGTTTTTCAGACTGTGTGGTGTCTGTGGCAATCGCTCAACTCCGCCATTGTACGATGAATGCGTAAGTGTGTACGGATGTGTTGCAATAAAACTTTATTAACCCTGGGCTGTAGTTTGCGACCTGCTCTAGGTCACACAGCCAGTCGGCAGTTTCCTGATTCCCTGTCACTGGGGCCCCTTCCTCTGCACCCACACTGCACACCATCGGAAATGGAGACTGCACGGTAATTAGTTTGGTGTTGTCCAAACTATTGGTTTTTTGGGTTAATTTCTTTTCCCTAAGATTCATACTAAGGCAGAGTTTCATCTTGAGAAATCTGAGACAGGGTCCGCATGTCCCTGTGTTTCCTCTGGGTTTCATCTTCTGACGTGCTTGGTAAAATCCTTTTGAAGCACATGGTTCTAAGGGCTCCCTTTGGTGAAGGCTAGTTGGGGCCCAGAGCCAACAAGGGATGGAGCCAGGCTCTTGTGAATGTGGGAGATTCATTACTGAGAATGTTGTACAGGAGTGACAGTCTAAACTAGGGAAGGAAAGCAGGCGCTGTGTCAGCCCCTGACCGTGGCTTATGATCTGGAGTTACCAGCCCTCAGGGAGGTGGCAAATCATGCTTCAGCCTTGGGAAGGCTCGTAAAATGAACCATTGCAAAACAAGAGGCAAAGAACGGGGACCCCGCATTCCAGGTAGGAAGGCTGGTGTAAGAATTACTGTGAATCCTCCCCTGCCCCCGCCTTCTCCCGATTTTCAGTGTCCTAAATGATAAGTGACTGGATAATGTTTCTTGAGTGTACAGGGCAAGTTCTTTTTTAGTTTATTTTTTAATTAAACTTTTAATTTTGAGAACTGTAGATTCACACAGTCGCAAGAAACGGTACAGGGAGATTCCACGTATTCTTTACCCTGTTTTCCCTAATGGAGATATTTTGAGAAACAATATCACAGGATACTGACACAGACACGGTCAAGATACAGAATGTTTCCATCGCCCCAAGGATCCCTCCTATTGCTGTAGGGCATTTTAAAATGCAAGCTTGTATTGAGTGCGGGGGCATTCAAATAGGGTAGCACGCCAGCAGAGTGGTTCAGGTACCGTCTGTGGCTGAGTCTTGTTTCCCATAGCAGAATGTCTCCTTTCTGAATTATGGATAAAGGAGCTTTGTAACTGATTTTCCTCATAAGAGGCAGTTCTTGTGGGTTTGAGGATGTGCCATGGCACTGGTGCCACAGGGCAGACACTTGCCACTCCACCTGGTGGACATTTGGTCATAAGGAATCATTTTAGGGATGGTTGTAGAGGGGAAACTTGCCGAAGCTCAGAATAACACATTTATAAACAATAGCTGCAGGCTTACGAATGTATTGGACCCTGTTAAAGTCTCTGCGTCTAGAAAGACAGTGGAGAGTAGTAACTGGTGAGCTGACCTCCGTCATTTGATCATGGGAGGCTAAGTTCTTTGTGGGGAATCGGTAACAGTGGTGGGTGAGAGCCAACTGCTCTTCGGCACCCTTGCTGCCAGGTTATAAAGAGAGGAAATTGCCAATCAAATTCCGCCACATGCGGATGTACAGCCATCAGTAAGATAAATGAAGTTCTAACACACTACCCTTTAAGGTATTCTGAGCACACCTTGAAGGGAAGTTCAAGGTAGAATCGATGATATTCAAGTGTCAGGATTCAGTTAACCTTATAGTCAGGATCAGACAACCAGAACCCACCCAAGCCACAGCCAGACTCAGGTCATTTGGGGATCAGGCACCCTCCCTAAGGATGCAGGTTGTCCGCTTCTCTTCCTGGTCACTGTGGGTGGGGATGACCTCCACAACATCTCAGCCTACCCACATGTCTTGAAGGCCACTGATTTCATCAACGAGAGTCCATTTCTAACACCCAGTATGCTGAGCATCCAATTAGGATTCTAGTTACCAGTATTCCCAACTCATTATGCAGAATCCCTGATGTTTATGGGAAATAGAGACAACTGAAGGACTTGGTGTTCGGCCATTCATCATGCTAACTCACCACCCCTGGGGTGGGAATTCCAGACACACACACACGCACGCACGCACACACACACGCACACGCACGCACGCACACACACACACACACACGCACACAGTGTCTATGCCAAAAGCTCAAAGTAAATTAGAGAGATCTTTAAAAAGTGGTTGCAGGACAGGCTGAGCTTCAGAATGCCACCTTTAACACTTATAGATTGTGGGACTCTGAGATTTTTTAACTCAGAGGCTCTGTTTCCCCATCCTTGAAGTGGGGATAAGACCTACCTCAGAGGGTTGCTTGTGGAGTTTAAGAAATGTTAGCTGCCATTGTTAAGTGAAAAAAAAAAATGCTTCTCAGCTTTCTTCTGCATCCACTGGTATAAACAAGACATGTGCCCTTCAGAATCATTCTTAAGTTCTTCTCTAATCAAAAAGTTATAGGCTTTATTTTAGTTGGAGAGGTGGGAATAAGAATGGCAGGGTTTGGGGGGTAAATAGGAGGAAGGGAACTGGCATTTGAGTCCCTGCTCTTTGATCAGCACTGTTGTGGGTGACAGTGAACAAGAGTCCTGACCCGCAGGGAGAGGAGAGGCCTTGAACAAGGAGTCAAGAGTGAGATGAACTACGAACAAGTGCAAGAGGCAGTCAGAGCGTACAAGGGGGTTGATCTCGTAAGAGAAAGCTCCCCCGAAGCAGGGATGTTTGACTTGAGACACCACAGTAGACAAGGTAGATGTCTTGTCTGGAAGATGGAAGATGTGAATGGCAGATACAGAGGCACTGGGGCAAGGAAGGAGGTGGTATATTACAGCAATACAGCCAAGTTTGTAGCGTTTGGAGTAGAGTGACGGGTGAAGGAGGCGTGAGGTGAGGCTGTAAGGGTGTAGGCTCTACATGGAGCAGGACCTTATAGGCCAGGGGATGGAATTTGGGCTTTGGCGAGCTCTCCCCTAGGGCTTTGCATTGCCATTAGTGTGGAGTCTGTTTTCAGATGATTCTCAGATGTGTGGCAGCCTCATTTTGCTGATGAAGAATTGAGGCACGAGTAGGTTACGCAGGTTGGAAGTTGGAAGATGGAAAGTGGGCCCAAGATTCACTCCCTGGGCCTTGTTTCACCATCTGCCAGAAGAGGAGGTTGTAGCTGAAGTCTGAGGTCCATTCCAGCTATATTGGGGTGAGTTAGACTTGCAGAGGGACTTACATGGGAGCAGGAACACGACACCTCCTTATGAGGGTTATAGAATGGTGGCCGGATAAGTTAAAAATGAAAACTACACTCAGGAAATTCCATCAGCCATCTGTGGAAATCAGCCCCTGTCTTCATTCATTTGGGCTGCTATAACAATACCATAAACTGGGTGGCTTATAAACACGAGAAATTTATTTCTAATTTCTGGAGGCTGGAAGTCCAAGGTCAGGTGCCAGCGTGGCCAGGTTCTGGTGAGGATCCTCTTCTGGCTTGTAGATTGCCGACTTCTCATTGCGCCCTCACACGGTGGAAAGAGGGCAAGAGAGCTCTCTGGGGTCCCTTTTATAAGGGCAGCTACCCTACTTGTGAAGGTTCCACCCTTATGACCTAATCACCTCCCAAAGACCCCACCTCTGAATACCATCACACTGGGGGGTTAGGATTTCAACATATGAATATGGGGGAGACACAAACATCCAGTCTGTAACAGTCCTGTTGTCCAAGCATGTGATTCTGTCGAGGTTGGGAACCCTCGAAATTCTGATTAGGATTTCCTGGCTGTGCTTTGAAAATGACCCTCGAGAGTAACTGTAGTTCAGTACAGGGAGTATATAAAAGATGATACCATAAAAACCGTCCCTCCTGCCTCTGTCCAGCCGCTACCCAGATCCCTTCTGCAAGGCAGCTCTTTCCCAGTTTTGGCGCGTGTATGTACATAGAGCTTGGGGCTGTGTGATGGTTTATGTATTTCACACACATGGTTAGCACAGCACACACATTGTTCTGTCGGTTCCTCGCTATTGAAGGCTGACCCAGATCATTAGTAAATACATGTGGGGTTTTCTTCCTCTTTAGTCTGTAGAGCATCCTGTTGTAGGATAGGGCTATGACCTATTGACCTGGCTCCCTCCTGACACACGTGTAGGTTGGTGAAGCAAAAGAGGGCAAGGAACAGGGTCGTGATGAGTAATTTAGGAGGGGGATCGCTGGCCAGAGAATATGTGAATTGGGGGTTTTGACAGATGGTGCCAAATGGCCCTCTATCAAATTTGGACCAATGAACAGCCTGTGTCCCAGGAGCGAGAGATGAAGCACCCCGTGGTGTTATCAGATTTGTCGAGGTTGCTAATCTGGGGTGTGGGGAGTGGAGATTTTGTTTCTCACCCATGAGTGAGGTTGAACATCTTTTCCTGTTTGAGCCATTTATTTGTGTCCCCTTTCTGCTTACTATCATTTACATCCTTTTCTAGGCAGACACTTAATCGGTTGCATACTAGTTGGGCTGTCTTGTCAGAAAGGGAACTGCCACCTTCACGTGTCCTGAAGGTTCTCAGTTGCTTAGAGAACCTCAAGGTGGCAGGGCCTGGCCCAGCAGGCTGCGGGAGGGGCCTGGCGTGCTCAGTTCCCCAAGGCAGCTGTAACCCTATAGGGGTCGAAGCTTCCGCCCCACTCATTCTGCCTGCGTCTGCCGCGGTCCACAGCTGGCCCGGAGAGAGGGAGTGCACTGCTGTCACGCATAGTTGCATACTATGAGAAATTGAAGTGAATCACCTTCCGGTTTTCCTTGCCCTCCCAGTGAACTTGGCCATAGGGCTCTGCCTGTCGGAAACCCAGGGCCAGGTCTTAGACCCTGGTGAGCTCCCCTGCCCCGTGGTTGGGCGTGCTTAGCCGCTTTCAAGCCCCGCCTCACTGTCCCCATCTTGGCTGCTTTCAGTTCATTCAGTTGTTCGTTATCTGTTGGCCTGCCTGCAACGTGGCCAGTACCTTTGTAGCTTGGGGACCGCAGTAGAGATGAGAATGGACAAATGCCCGGAGCTTATAGCCCGGCGTGGGGGAGGAAACAGACACAATAAGCAAGCAAAGTCTATAAGCTGCTAGAATAGAACCTCTCTCTTGTGCACCCAAATCCCCAGGGGAACCTTGTGAAAATGTAGATTTTGATTCAGCAAAGCCTGAGATTTTGCATTTCTAACAGGCTCCCAGGAGATGCTACTGGTATTGGTCCCCAGACCACACTCTCAGGAACAAGGCCCTAGAAGGTGTTAAAAGCAATGGGAGAGATGCTTCCCACTAGCTGTCTATTTTACATTTGGTAGCGTATATATGTCAATGTTACTGTCTCACTTAGTCCCAGCTTACCCTTCTCCCTCCCCGTGTGTCCTCAAGTCCATTCTCTATGTCTGTGTCTTTATTCCTCTCGTGCCCCTAGGTTCTTCAGAACCATTTTAAGGGGTGAGATAAGGAGGGTGGGAGGGAGACACAAGAGGCAGGGGATATGGAGATGTACGTATGGATATAGCTGATTCACTTAGTTATACAGCAGAAATTAACACAACATTGTAAAGCAATTATACTCCAATAAAGATGTTAAAAAAAAAAAGCAATGGGGGAGAACACAGAGCAGGATAAAGGAGCCCTAGGTGCTATTGGGGGTGGGGCATTGGGAATATCCCAGAGGCTCCCCAGCTGAGCAGCAATAGGAGGGAGGTGGGGACACTGAGGGGACAGCCAGCACACAGGCCTCACAGCAGCAGGAGAGGGCCGGGTCGCTCTGGGGGACAGCAGGGAGGTGCGGTGGCTAGAGTCCGGTGGGCGTCATCAGAAGAGTGGGTTGTAGATGTGGGGCAGAGGGTCTCATAGGCCGTGGAAACACGAATGTTCTCTTCATGTGGTTACTGACAGTGGCCCAGTGGGGTCTCAGGCTCAGGTAGAAGCTGAGGCCAGAGAGATTTGATGGTTTGTCAAAAGCTAGCCCTGAGCCCAGGTCCTCAGACTTCAGATTTTGTACTTGGGGATGCTAACCTGCAGGGTGTGGGAACTTCGTCAGTTCGTGCAGAAATCGGTCTGGTGTTTCAAAATGCCTCTTTGTCCAAATAGTAGAAGCAGGACTGGACTGGGGAGGGCCAGAGGACAGAGGGGAAGCTCAGGGCTGCTGGGCCTGGGACTGCTGCCTGCCCCCAGGTTTGGGGCATCAGGCTGGGGCTGGGCTCCCAGGCTTTGGAGGATCCGCCTCTACTCTCCAGCCCGAGGTCACACACAGCGGCCCTGAGTGATACCGGCCCCGCAAGCCGACAAGCGAGGGGTCATGAGTGTGGTCTCGGTAGGCAGTCTTTCCTTTGTGGGTTCCTCTTGGCGTTCGCCCTCCCTCACGGTCTCTTCATTCCCCCAAAACTGGGTTTGCCTTTTGATAGGTGTCAAGCCAGAGAGTCAGAGAAGGAAGGATTTATTACTTGCAACAAGTAAGGAGAATACTGGGGATCTTTCCCAAAGCAGTATCTCCCTGAACAGCAAAATTGGGGACATTTTAAGCTAAGGGAGCATGCATATTCATGAGGGGAATTTAGCATAGAATTGGAGCAAGAGTCATGCTAGGTTGAAGGAGTCCAGGTCTTAGTGGCTTGAGGTCACGAGAGCCAGCAAAGGTCAGCATCATTAATTCTCTGGCTCCATTTAGTCTGGTGGCCAATTGTTCCAGGGGGTTGAGGACCCTGTAAAACAGCTCAGGAATGTGTGTCAGGCTATTACTTTACCTTTGAAACGGACCTGGGAGTCTTAGTGACTGATTTATTGTCTCCGATATGGTTATTTCCCTGGCCTGGCAATAGGTGCTTGTTCACACATTCTTTTGTTCCCTTAAAATCATTAACTACGGAGACCTATTCTTCTGCACGGGCAAGCATCGCGGCCAGGCTTAGGTCACAGAAGGGCCTAGGCCTAAAACGGCTGCTCTTGCATCAAGAAAGCCATGCCTCGTTCTCTTCCCCGGAGACCCCAGCCTTACCTTGCCTACACCCTGACCGGCTGGCGTCACGTTTATTTCCCCGTGCGTGTGTGCGTGCCACGGAAGGTACGAGGGCTGAACCCCCCACTGTATACTTGCCTTGCACGTACTCAGTCTCAACAGGAGACATGGAGCTCTGATGAATTTAATGTGACATTTTCCATGTTCTTCTCTCGTGCAAACCAGAATGGGCGTGCCACTCTGCGGACTGTCGCAAAATAGTAAATAAAGCTTAGTGTCTGAAGCCAGAACTCCTGAATCTGAACCCCAGATCCATCACTCACTAGCTGTGTCACCTTGGGTGTGCCATTTGACCTTTCTGTGCCTTAGTTTCTCCGACTGTAAAGTGGGGACAGTGATGACAGTGCCTGGCTTGTCGTGAGGATTAGAGGAATTCATGGATTATGTCGCAGAGCGCGGTGCCTGGTACATAGGACAAGCTTAGTGAATTGCACTATGTCCTGTCTCTTGATGAAGCTTCAGTGGGTCCCATGGATTTAGGATGGAGTCCAGTCTCTGCAGTGGGACGCTGTTCAGTTCTCTCTGGGATCTGGCCCCTGTTCCCCTCTCTGGCTCCTCTCCCCACATGCCCCTCGCCTACCTGATAACCCAGGTATGCTGATAACCCACTGCCGCACATACATTACAGCTACATGTCCCCGAGGATCTGATGCTAAGCTGAAATCCTTCTCAACTCTCACAGCACAGAGGAAGCACTTTAAGTGCCGATGGAATCTTACAGAGATGTCAGATGCTGATATTTCAGGTTTCCCAGGTAACCAGACTGGGACATTTGCTTCTGTTGGGCCCGAGTGGAATTGTTCCCTTTGTATTTTACTCAATTGTTTTTCTCGCTCTGATGAGTAGTCGTTGGATAATTACATCTCCTTTCAGTATTAGAACCACATTTCTCAGTTTCTTGAGACTTACTTGGGCTATTTCATCACGAAGGTCAAGTCAGTGTCACAGCCTTCCTTGGAAGGGTAAGATTAGGGTCATCTCTGCCAGAAGGACTTGGCACAATTAAGACCTAGGGAGAAGTTCTTCTAAAGTCAATAAAGATCCAGACAGAAAGCTTGGTTGCAAAAAGGAATTGGATATCCTGGTGTAAAACCAGAAATTGGTCAGCTTGATTAAATTTCATTTGGGAAGCTCAACTCTGAAGAATACATGTTGCATTTCCGGACTCGAAGAGACACCTAGACGTGCACGTTCATAGCAGCGTTATTCATAATAGCCAAAAGGCGGAAGCAACCCAAGTGTCCACCAATGGATGAATAGATAGAATGTGGTGTAAACATACAGTGGAATATTACCCAGCCTTAAAAAGGAAGGAGATTCTGACACATGCTACAACATGGATGAACCTTGAGGACCTTATGTTAAATGAAATAAGCCACTCACAAAAATAGAATTCCTGTATGATTCCTTATATCAGGTGCCTAGAGCAGTCAAATGATAAAGACAGAAAGTAAAATGGTGGCTACCAGGGGCTGGTGGGAGGAGGGAATGGAAAGTTATTGTTTAATGGGTACAGATGTAGATTTTTACAACGTGAAGGGAATTCTGGAGATGGATGGTGGTGATGGTTGCATAACAATGTGAATGTACTTAATGCCACTGAAGTGTGTACTTTAAAATGGTTAAGATGGTGGAGTTTATGTATATTTTACCACAATATAAAAAATTTTAAAAATATATGTTGCATTTTAAAAATGTGACAAGGAAGACTGTTTCAACCTGTCATAGGCTGTTTTCAGTGGAATGATGAAATCAGTGGAAGTCTCTCAGATCTCCCTAAAACACAAAATTAAATATGAACAAATGTTTGTTTTTGGTTAAGTTACCTTCTGAGGATGCTCCTGGAAGGGCTGCTATTTGAGGCTGCTTTAGCAAAGAGTGGGGTGTGGAGGGAGACATTAAAGTTGATTCTTTTCTACCGAATTTTCCTGTTCCAAAAATTGCTTGTTTCAGTTCTGCCTAGAGGGGACATAAGGTGGAAATATTGGGTAGGGAACTGGAAAAGAAAAAGAGAGTATGTTCAGAGAGCCATTTAAATGCATTCAACTGGGATAGGTCTTTTTTTTTTTCCATCTAAAGAGCAAACGGTGGCGACCCATTTTGAAACATGTTTATTTTTAATTAAGTTGACCCTTAGCAATGATAATAATGCTTGTGGGTTCTCCTGTTTGGGAGCATATGCCGAAATCCCATGACATAGAAGAAGATATTATTTGCTGATCCACCTGTGTTCGGTAAGTGCCGGGAGGCTGGTGTGCAGGAGGAGTGAGTGTTTTGGCTGGGCTGCCCGGTGATCACTGTTCCTAGTGTGTTGAGCTCCAGGCTCACATATCTAGTGGCCTCCCAGACACCTCCTCTGGGAGGTCCACCAGGCACCTCCAAGTTCACACGATCGATGCAGATTCTTGATGTCCTCCCGCACCCATCCCGATGCCTGCCCCACCTCTTCCCCATCTCAGCAACATCACCAGCTGTCCAGGTGCACAAGCCAGAACCTATCAGATGTCCTTCCTTCCCACACCCCGCCGGTCTGCACCATCTAGCTCCAAAGCACACCCCGAGTCTCTCCAGTTTTCTTCCATCTCTGTTATCACCTCCCCTGTCCTGGTTCCCATCCTCTCCAATGTAGTCTGGGATGATCATCTAACTTACGGGGCTTGTCCCGTCTAGTCTAGCCTAGCCTAGGGAGCTCTGTGCCCTTATCTCACCGAGCCTGTTAGGCTCCTCGAGACGAGTGGGGGAACATCTTAACTGGGCCCCCTGTTGTCCCCCTCCCCAACAATCCGCTCTCCAAACAGCCACGATGATTATTGAATCCTTTCTAAAACTATCAAACACTATCACACGTGCAAAAATGTGCACAAGGGTCTTCTCTGGTGGCGCAGTGGTTGAGAGTCCGCCTGCCGATGCAGGGGACGCGGGTTTGTGTCCCGGTCTGGGAGGATCCCACGTGCTGCAGAGCGGCTTGGCCCGTGAGCCATGGCTGCTGAGCCTGCACGTCCAGAGCCTGTGCTCCGCAACAGGAGAGGCCACAACAGTGAGAGGCCCGCGTACGGCAAAAAAAAAAAAAAAAAAATGCACAAAACACAAATGTAATTATAACACATCATTATAAAGTGAACACTCATAGAAAGGTCACTCAGGTCAAGAAATGGGCCATTGCCCAGGACCCCCAGGAGCTCGTCAGCATGTCCCCTACCAACCACACCCCTTTTTCTCTAGTAACCACCATTCTGACCTTAGATGTAGTCACTGCCTTACGTTTCCTAAACTAGGTAAAACTAGTTTAATTTTGCCATAAAAAAAACCTTTATATTAATGGAGTTATACAAACACACACACACACACATTTTTGACTACTTTCTTTTAGTCAGCATTATTTTGGCCATGCGTTCCTTGCAGCTGTAGTTCATTGCCGTTGTGATTATTTCATACAATACTATGCATTTCATTGAATACTATACAATTTATCCATTTGCAGTTGTTAGATATTTGGGTTGTTTCCTGTGTGGCGCTAATACCAGTCATGCTCCTGTATACGTCCTTGTCCATGTCACCTGGTCCACGGGCTAACCCTACCTCTAGGGCAATACCCAGAAACGGAATTGCTGGATCATACCGCCAGGCAGCTTTCCAAGGTTTTTATATCTATTTACATTCCCTCTAGTCACATTTGTGGGTTCTAGTTGTGCCATATCCTCATCAACACTTATTACTGGTGGCCTTTTTAACTATTGGTGGCCTTTTGGGGGGCTGTGTAAGTGGTATCTCATTGGAATGGCACTTCCCCAGTTTCTGAAGAGATTGAGCATCTTTTCATCAGTCTGAAGACACTCGACATCCTCTGTGTAAAGTGCCTCTTTCATCTTTTACTCATTTTTCTGTAAGCTGTCTTACTGACTTGTAAAAGTTGTTTATGTTTTAGATATGGGTTCTTTGGTTTTCGCTACAATTAGCTCCCAGTCTGTGGCTTGCCTTTTTTCTCTTAAGGGTGTCATTGGATAAAGAGAGGTCTAATTTTAATGTAGTCAAATGCGTCCATCTTCCCTAGTTAGTATTCCCTGTGTTTTGTTAAAGGTTGATTTCCCTACCTCAGGGTCACAAAGACATTCTCCTGTTTCGTCTTCTGAAAACTCTGTAGTTTATTTCACCTTCATTTCTGTAATTTGCTTGAGAATGTTGTAAGAGAGGAGTCCAATGTCACTTTTTCTGGTAGATAAACCCATTGTCCTATTAATGGGGGGTGATCTTTTAAAAATGTACATCATGGATTGTCACCTCCTCCCTTGAATCAGCTGTAAGTAACCTCAGATAGCTTCCAAACCCCTTACCTTTTGCTTACCTTCCTGTTTAATCATTTTGGCTTTAGTTCTGTTTCTCAAATAGGCCAAGTCCATTTCTGCCTCAGGGCCTTTGCATTTGCTGGTCTCTCCCTGGAATATTCTCCTCTCAGTGTTTTACCTGGATGTCTCCTTTGTATCTTTAATATCAGTATCACTCTTTCAGAGGACCTTCTGTGTTTACACAATAGATCTTTCCCCTCATTACTCTTTCTCCTGTATTAAAAGCATTGGTCATTGTCTTAAAATTATTTTCTTTAATTTTTCTCTCCTCAGTAGAATATCACTTCTTTGAAAGCAGAGATTGGCTTGTCTGCTGTTGTGTTTCTGGTCCCAAAACCTATCCTAGCTAACAGTAGAAGCTCATTCATTGTTGAATGATTGAATAAATCCATCATACTTTTCTGAAATAAGAAATTCTGTGAAAACGGCCACCTGGTGCCCTAAAGGACTTTCGCAAAAATTTAAAAGGTAGCTGATGGGTGCTGTGAGGATTTTCCTTATCTGACAAACACTTATGTAGTGCTTACATGTACTAAGCACTGTTTTAAATTGCTTACAAAAGATGAGCTCATTTAATTTTTGTAAAAACCTTCAGAGTAGGTATTATTATTGTCCCCATTTTGCAGATGAGGAAAATGAAGAACAGACATAATAAATACCCAAGTTCACCAAACTGGGACCTTGAGGAGCTGGGAGTCAAACCCAGACAGGATTTGTGTGAGCTGTGAAATACAATGAAAATGGGAAAGGGAAAGAGTGTGAGGGAGTGTCAGTATCCCACTGGAGATTTGCAGGTGTCCCTGGGGAGTAGCAGAGTTTACTGCAGCATCTCCCATGGTGTTCCATAGAATTCAAAACCCTGAAGATGACCCCTTGATAAAAGGACGTTGGGAAATGTGCATCTTTGTGTGGTGGCTCTGGCCCACTGGTGGACAGGGCTGGATCTCAGGGTGGGGAGCGGGGGTCTCAGGACTGGAACTGGCCCACTGGTGGATGGGTAAGCCCCTGGTGCTACTAGGCTAGAGAGGGGACTCCAAAATGACACTTGCCGGCACCAGGGTCCTCATGGTAGGTTGAGCTCCCCAAAGTGGCTGCTGGCAGCATCGGTGTCCCCACGGGGAGTCCCAGTTGCTGCTGCCTCTCAATGAGGCTCTCCAAGACAGCAAATAGGTCTTCCCCACCCAGGCTACTTCCAAATTACTGCATCTGTGCTGGGACTCAGAGTCCATGAGATTTTGTGTGTACTTTTTAAGAGTGGAGTCTGGGCTTCCCTGGTGGCACAGTGGTTGAGAGTCTGCCTGCTGATGCAGGGGACACGGGTTCGTGCCCCGGTCCGGGAAGATCCCCCATGCCGTGGAGCGGCTAGGTCTGTGAGCCATGGCCGCTGAGCCTTCGTGTCCGGAGCCTGTGCTCCGCAATGGGAGAGGCCACAACAGTGAGAGGCCCGTGTACTGCAAAAAAAAAAAAAGAGTGGGGCTTCCCTGGTGGCTCAGTGGTTGAGAGTCTGCCTGCCGATGCGGGGGACACGGGTTCGTGCCCTGGTCCGGGAGGATCCCACGTGCCGCGGAGCGGCTGGGCCCGTGAGCCATGGCCGTTGAGCCTGCGCGTCCGGAGCTTGTGCTCCGCAACGGGAGAGGCCACAACAGTGAGAGGCCGACGTACCGCAAAAAAAAAAAAAAAAAAAAAGAGTGGAGTCTGTTTTCTACAGCCCTCCAGCTCTCCATATTCCATATGTAAGCCCCACTCGTGTTTGAGGCCGGATGTTTTGGGGGCTCATCTTTCTGGTGCAGGACTCCTAGGCTGGGAAGCCAGTGTGGGGCTTGGACTGTAATTATCCTCTCATTTGTGAGCTGCCTACCTGGTGATGCTGGTCTTGCCTGTACCTCCTCTCCACCCCTCCTGTCTTGTTATGGTTCCTTCTTTATATCTTTAGCTATGGAAATCTTTTCTGCTAGTCTGTAGGTTGTTCTCATAGGTAGTTGCTCTGTAAGTAGCTGTAATTCTGGTGTGCGCATGGAAGAGAAGAGCTCAGGGTCTTCCTACTCTGCCATCTTGGCCATACTTCTCTAAGTATAGTTTAAAAGTAAGGGGCAAAGACATGTAAGCGCAACTCATTAAAATTTCTGTATGTTTCCTTCCTGTAATTTTGTTATAACATTGAATAGTTTTCTATTCAATTTTTCTTCCACTTAGCATTTGATTAATAAATATCATTTTATCATTTTTAAAAAGATAAAATTAAAAAAAAATTTGACCCTCTTTATGTTTCATGCCCCCCCCCACCTCTAGCAACCACCAATCTGTTCTCTGTATCTGTGAGCTTGTTTTTGTTTTGATTTTTTAAGTTCTACATATAAGTGAGATCATATGGTATTTGTCTTTCTCTGATTTATTTCAGTTAGCGTAATGTACTCAAGGTCCATCCATATTGTGGCAAATGGTGAGATTTCATTCTTTTTTAGGGATGAATAATATTCCATTAGTTACATACCACATCTTCTTTATCCATTTATCTGTTGATGGACATTTAGGTTGTATTCATAGTTTGGCTGTTGTGAATAATGCTGCAGTGAACATAGGGGGTGAATATATCTTTTTGAATTAGTGTTTTCCTTTTCTTCAGATAAATACCCAAAAGTGGAATTGCTGGATCATATGGTCATTCTATTTTTACTTTTTAAAGGAACCTCCATATTGTTTTCCATAGTCGTTGCACCTATTTACACTCCCACCAGCAGTAAACCAGGGTTCCTCTTTCTCCTCATCCTTGCTGACACTTGCGATTTTGTTGTCTTTGATAGTAGCCATTCTGACAGGTGTGAGGTAATATCTCATAATTTTGGTTAGCATTGCCCTGATGATTAGTAATGTTGAGCATCTTTTCATGTGCCTATTGGCCATCTGTATGTCTTCTTTGGAAAAAATGTCTATTCAGATCCTATGCTCATTTTTTAAATCAGGTTGTTTGGGGTGTTTTGCTATTGAGTTGTATGAGTTCTTTATATATTTTGGATATTAATCCCTTATGAGATATATGATTTGCAGGTATTTTCTCCCACTCAGTAGGTTGCCTTTTCATTTTGTTGATGGTTTCCTTTGCTGTGCAGAATATTTTTATTTTGATATAGTTCCACTTGTTTATTGTTGCTTTTGTTGCCTTTACTACAAGGAGCTTTTGTGTCTTCTTCTGGGAGTTTTGTGATTTCAGGTCTTAACTTTCAAGTCTTGAAGCCATTTTGAGTTAATTTTTGTATATGGTGCAAGACAGTACTCTAATTTCTTTTTTTTTTTGCATATGGCTGTCCATTTTCCCCAACACCTTTTATTGAAGAGACTGTCCTTTTCACATTTGGTATTCTTGGCTCCTGTGCTGTAAATTAATTAACCATATATGTGTAGGTCAATTTCTGGGCTGTCTAATCTGTTCCATTTATCTATGTGTTTTTATGCCAAAGATTATTTACTGTAATTGTATCCTGCAAAGTGACTACACCATTAAGTGAAACAAACTGTTTACTTTTAGTTGTTAGATAAGTAAATAGTCTTGGGATAAATGTCTTCTGTGAAAAAGCTTTTTAAAAAACATTTACAATTGTTACCTTAAGATGCTTTCCTGAAAGTGGAATTATAATACTTGGGCAGAGTATACACATTTTTTAAAAAATAAATTCAAAAAAAATTTGGCTGCGTTGGGTCTTCGTTTCTATGCGAGGGTTTTCTTTGGTTGTGGCGAGCAGGGGCCACTCTTCCATCGCGGTGTGCAGGCCTCTCACTGTCACGGCCTCTCCTGTTGCGGAGCACAGACTCCAGATGCGCAAGCTCAGTAGTTGTGGCTCATGGGCCCAGTTGCTCCGCGGCATGTGGGATCTTCCCAGACCAGGGCTCGAACCCGTGTCCCCTGCATCGGCAGGCAGATTCTCAACCACTGCGCCACCAGGGAAGCCCGAGTATACACATTTTTAAGGCTTTGATTTCTAATTGCTTTCTAAGAGAATCATGCCAGTTTGCTACCTGCAGAATATACAATTCTTTGTTTTTAAACAGACACCGATGACCTATTCTTAATTAGGAAATTCTACAAGGTGGATCATTGATGCCATGAATTTTTGCATTCTTACAATTAAACTTGTTTCCCATATGTCGGAGTAAGATTATTATTGTCCAAGTGTCATTCTCCCACATTTCAAGGTTTGTAACTTCTTTTTTCTGTAAATAGCTGATGTGTCTGTTCCTTATCTGTCTGGGGATTTTGTGGTTATACAACAGATGTGTGTCATGTTATTTAAACAGACCAGGGAAAGGCCTGATCAGATACTAAGATTCAGCATGGCTGCTCAGGGCTTGGGGATACGCAGGACCTGGGCCCTTGGCGTGGCCAAGCCCAGTCTAGCGTCTGAGACCCCCAAAGGGTCTGTATGCGTCTCCTTCTCTTGCTCACAGTGGAGCTGATAGGGAAGATGAGTTTACTTCTTCCAAGTCATCTACATTTTAACAGCATCTTGAAGACACTCTTCCCCCCAAACCTCCAAAGTCCCAAAGTGAAGGGATTTCGGGTGTTTTAACTGCTTAGTGAAGAAGATATGTTGGACAGAGATGCCTACCCAGTGTTTATAATAATAATGCTTTATCTTCCTGTTTAATTTCCAACACCCCTGCACATTTACCCCTCTCATTTGATCCTCACGGAAGCGCTGTGAGGGAGAGAAAACGCTCGCTGTCTGTTTACAGATGAAGTGATGCCCCATTGGACAGGTAAAGGAGTTTAGTGCTCACTTATTGGACCGTCCATCACCACCATGAGATCTGTAAGCGTTTTGAGGATGACTGTCCTTTTTATCTGTGTTGGTGGTGCCTGCACACTGCCTGTCCTCCATCTGGTGCGAGCCATTTACTGGGGTGATCTGGTAAACTCGGCTCTAGGACCCACCCCGCTGTCTTCCCCTTTGCACCCACCAGGCTTCTAGGTTCCCACAGAGCCTGAGTTTCTGCAGCACAAAGATCCCCAACGCCCAACTCAGCTGCACAGTCTCATCCTTGTTATTTCAAAGGATGGGCCATTCTTGTGTGTGAAAGTAATTAGAATAAAGCCGTCCAGCCTTTTAACACACAATTGAAACGAAAGGGAATGTTTTAATCTTATAAAAAGACATGGCGTTGCCATGCTCCCAGCAAGCTTCCAGGTAGGAGGCGTCAGGATGGAAAAAGCCACAAGTGTTCATGGCCAAAATATGCCCGTGGCTGGTGAGCGTTTCAGGTTGGCCCACAGTTGGCATCGCTCCCCACACGTTTCTCATCTCGAGGATATTGACGGATTATGTAATAGAACATTTTTTTGCTGAAGATAGAATTTGAAACTGCAAAAATGTTCCCTGCGCTAGCTAAAAAATGTTTTTGAAAGAAGTCTTAGGCTTCAGACTCTCCTTGGAAAATGCCGCAGGGGTGGAGAGGCAGAGTAGTTAGGGCGGGAGCGGGTCCTCGTGAAGGTACAAGGGGGGGGGCACAGCTGATTTCCTTAAAACAAGAAGCTCTCAGCTGCATGAATTTCTGGTTGCTAGGTCCCTTAGTAAAAATAAAGCAAGTGAAGGTTGAAATGCAAAGGAAATGAACGAAGCGAGGGATCTTTCAAAGGCAAGGGCAGCCGGACTGGTGTCCTTTAGGGAACAAATTCAATACATTTGAAGTTTGCTAAGTGCTGGGACGGCGATTAAAAGTCCTTGCCCTCATGATGCTACAGTCTAGCACGTGGGGGAAGAGAAATAGTGAACAAATACTGTGTTTGGTGGAAAAACAAAGCCAGGTGACAATTACAGAGAGAGGGAGCTGAAATGACTCCACTTGAGTTGGGGTATGTGGGGTGGGGGTGGGGAAAGATGATGAGCTTGGCTTTAGTGGTGTTGAATTTGAGGTCTCCGTGGGTCCTCCGTGTAGGAGCCAGTGCCCAGCTGGTGGCTGGAGACGGAGCCTGGAGAGATGGGGGCTGGTATGGGATCTTAGAGGGTTGGGGGGCAGCAACAGCCTTGGGAAGCACGGCATGCCGGGGCCCGGGGGAGAACTCACAGGTGCTCAGGAAGGATTCGTTGAAGTAACAAATCCCGATAATGGCTTGGAACGTGGGGAAGTTTCAGCAGGCGTGGTCCCCTGACCAGGTAACTTGGGTAGAGGCCTGGGACTTTGCTTTGCTTGGCCAGACTGAAATAGAAACCCCAGGCCTCAGCTTCCCTGTCTACCCCCAGCCTGATGCGGTTGGTGCTGGGATCTGACCTCAGGGGCCTCTCAGGTCACTAGACTCTTGGCAGCTCAGGCCCAACCTTGTCTGTTTTGCTTCTCCAGGTCTCTGGAGAGAGCTTCCGAGTTCCCTTTCCAAGAGGCCTGGATGGGGGCACCTTGGCACCCCGTCTGGGGCCAGGCTGGGGCACTGACTGAGCTCTGGCCCCATCCCAGGCTCTCGGTCCCTGTGCTTCTCCTTCTGGTACTTCAGTCCTTCCCCTCCTTCCAGTCCCTGCATTCTCTGCTGTCCCGTGTTTACCTCTCGTTGCTCAGAAGGGCCTGGGGGCTGGGTACAGGAACTAGGCAGGCAGCTGTAGGTTGGATTGACCCCACTGAAATTTACTATCAAGTCATTAAGCCAATATATTCACATGGCCACTGACGCAAATGGGCATCCCTAAAAGGGATTTTGAGGCGTATGGTAGAGATGGCTTCTGGCTTAAGAGCTTCCAGGTAAATGGAAATTTGGGCTTAAAAATGAGGACTTTAGAAAATAGTTCCCTTTACCCCCGTAACAGTGATGCCCTCCCCCGCCCCCCCCCCCCTCAGGCCTCATGCAGCACTGACGTCTGTACTGGAGTCACGTTTTGCTCAACAAATTTTGCAGAATGAAGGTGCAAAGAGAGAAGGCAGCTTGGGGCAGAAGCTATAATGCTGTTGGTATTCGGTCAGCAAACACTGAGTGCCTACTGTATACCAGAAAGTGGCAGCTGGCAAGGAACGCACAAGATGAGGCCGTTTCCCCCTGGGTTTGTCTGCCTAGTTAATGAAACGTGGAGTGTGTTGTTGGTGGCTTTAAGAAAATAACAAAGAGGAAGGACAACGGAGGAGGGGAAGATTCTTCGCATTTCTCAGTCCTTTGTCTTCCTCTTGGGGGGCGGGTGCTGCACCTGTACGTGAGGAGCGGACAGACGGCTCAGGAGGGAACCAGGCTCAGGTGCCTGGAGGACAAGCCTGTCCCCACCTGGGTCTCAGAGGTAACAGTTCCAGGACATGAAGTCGGAGCCGACCATCTGGGGGCTGAGCAGAGTCGGGGTGCAGGGTGGGTTGAATCTGTTCCCATGTATTCAAAGGCCACTCTGTGTCTCGTGGTCAGCTGGCCACCAAGTCGTGGCCAGTGGCTGCTGCGCCAGCACCAAGTAGGACATACGACCCTTGAGGACTTTACGCTGTGTTAAGGGTACAGATGAATAGTGCCTGAGGGTTTGCCCTCCACTCTGTCGTCCACGTGGCCACGAGACGGCTCTTCTGAAGGCTGTCACTGTCTGCATCCTTCCTTTGGCTAAAGTCACCAGAATGCATCGCTGCCCTAGCGATGAAGACAAAACTTCTCAGTCCTGTGTCTGGAACCCCTGGCCTTCTGGGCTCTGCCGCCCGGGCTCCATCGCTGCGCCTGCGCGGTTCCTGGCCGCGTCACTCACCCTCGGATGCTTCCTCTATACTCACGGCCCTGCCCCCTGCGCCGTCTTTCCCCCAGTCCTCTGTCTGGCGATTTCAGCTTCTTTCTTCAACACCCAAGTGAACAGCCAACTCCCTAATTGTCTGCCCAGATGTGCTGTGAGCAACTCTACTCACCACCCAGCACCCAGCCGGTGATTGGCACTTAATGGTCCCAAACCTTCACAGAATGGCCCAAATCTGTGATGGCTGTGGTTCCCTCCTTGGTGGCCCCCATCCTCTCTGGGCAGCCTCTCTGCTAGACTCTTGAGGGGTGGAGAGGGTGGGAAGGACGAGAGGAAGTGGAAGGCGAGAGCCCCAGAGTGAAGGGCGTGGGATCGCTGCCCTTGAGGATAAAAGGAAGAGGCAGGGAACGCACAAATGTTTATCCACAAACACAGGATGAAACAAGTGTGTACACAAACAGCAACACCTGTGTGGGGCGTAGCGGGGGAGGCAGGGTGATGGTGGCTGTAGGCACGAGGAGGTGACGTTGCAGCACAGGGCCCATTGGGAACAGCCTTTCGCTCAATTCCAGAGGCCCCGTCCCCATCAGAGGCAGGCAGAGGGGGGAGGAAGGACTAAATGCACACTCGCTGTCCCCTGGTCTTTGCACAGAGGAGGCTCCCCCTCCTTCAGGTGTCTCCTCCACCGCCATCTGGTGTTCCCTGATGGCCTGAGGGAACTTGGAGCCTCTCCCTCTGCCCCCTCCAGATGACAAACCGCACGAGTGACCAGAACAGCCGTGGCTTCTGCTTGAGTGTGTCCAACAGAATCTCGGCGGGCGTCCAGCACACACTGGGGCTTAATAAATGTTTACTGAATGAAGCTCCTGCCCTCCGCCCTCCGCCCTCCGCTGGGGCCCGGCAGCCTGCTGACTTCCCCAGCCCACCCTGTGAATCCCTTCTCCCTGCCTTGCCCCTGCCCTTCCCTCTCTGCCTGACCCTCCTTCCTCCCAGTCTTTCCACCTTTGCTTGCACAGCGCCTCCCTCATGATGCCGCCCTGGATACACCACAGTGTCAGCCCTCCTCCCCTCTGTACATCTGGGCCGCTCACAGCGTGACCACCGCCTGTCTGTCCCCGCCCCGTCCTGGGGGCTCCCTGAGGACAAGGACCACTTGTTTATCCTTTGGCTGCCAGTACACAGCACATCTGGCACACCTGTGCCGACTGGGAAACGTCTGAGTTATTCTTAATTCACCTCCCTCGGCTGTTGGAGCCTTGATGAGATTGGGTCTGCAGATCAGATTCCTACAGTGATTCCAAGGCTTGCCATTGTCTGTCTGTCTTTTTTTTTCTTAATAAAAATTGTATATATATATTTTAATAGATCTTTATTGGAGTATAATTGCTTCACAGTACTGTGTTAGTTTCTGTGGCTCAACAAAGCGAATCAGCCATGTGCACACACACGTCCCCATATCCCCTCCCTCTTGAGCCTCCCTCCCACCCCCACCATCCCACCCCTCTAGGTCATCATAACGCACCAAGCCGATCTCCCTGGGCTGTGCTGCTGCTTCCCACTAGCTAACTATTTTACATTCGGTAGTGTGTATATGTCAGCGCTACTCTCACTTTGCCCTCCCACCCCATGTCCTCAAGTCCATTTTCTATGTCTACCTCTTTATTCCTGCCCTGCAGCTAGGTTCATCAGTACCATTTTTTTTTTTAGATTCCATATATATGCGTTAGCCTACAGTATTTGTTTTTCTCTTTCTGACTGACTTCACTCTGTATGACAGACTCTAGGTCCATCCACCTCACTACAAATAACTCAACTTCGTTTCTTTTTATGGCTGAGTAATATTCTATTGTTATATGTGCCACATCTTCTTTATCCATTCATCTGTCAATGGGCATTTACAAACTTACAACACAGCGAATGAGCGCTAGAGATCCAATGCACGGTATAGTGAATATAGACAACAGTCTTGTATTAAAATCATCAAACTTGCTATTGTCTTAACGATCCTTGTTTTGGAGCAAGCTTCTGTATGGGCTTATAGCTCACGCACAAGGCCTTCACGTCTGGATAGGCTGGCCCAGGAGGGCTCAGGTTGACACCCCCAGCTCCCTGAGCATTCTTGATGGGGGACAAACTGAAGCCTCTGGGTGCTGGTTTGTGCTTCTCCCTCCCTCCAACGCCCTCCCCTCATGTTCCCCCATGAAGCACATCTTAGCTGTGACATGTTGGTGGCTTCCTTCTTCCCACTGTGAAGGCAGGACTGTAGCTACTCACCCCTTTGTCCCCAGGGCCTGAAGCTCAGAGAGGGAGCACAGTAAGGGAACGAGCCAGCCTCGGGTCTTAATATCCCTGGGGTAGTGTGTGCTGTGACCCCGAGGTCCCCGAGCAGGTGGAAGATGATTATAACAGCAATGCATATTCATTTTTGCTTACTTACTATGTGTCTGCCACTGTTCTTGGAATTTCATGCATATTAACTGCTCTTTTCATTGGTTTTTTTTATTTTTATGCTTTATTTTAGTACAGCATAATTGACACACAGTACTAAAATTCACCCATTTTTAATCGTACAGGTTAAGAATTTTGTTCATTTTGTGTGGCTGTGTAACCACACTACAGTCAAGATGTAGAAATTTCTTTCACCCCCAACATTTCTTCATGCCCACTTGCATCATATCCCTCCTTGACCCCTGGTCCCAGGCAATTATTGATCTGCTTTTTGTCACTAAAATTTTGCCTTTTCTATAGTTTCATGTATATGAAATCATACGGCATGTAGCCTTCCTCTTTGGCTCCTTTCATTTAGCATAAAGATCTTAAGGTCCACCCGTGGCGATGCGTGTCTACATACCTTTATTACTGAGTAGCAGTCTACAGTGTGGATATACCCCAGTTCATCTCTTCACCAGTGGAGGGATATTTGGGTTGTTTCCAATATTAACTATTAATTCTTGCCACAAGACTATGAGGAAACTGAGGCAGCAGGAATAGTGAACTTGCCCAAGGTCACATAGTATGAGTGGCAGAGGTGAGATCTGAACCATGCAGTCTGGTGTCAGAGCCCATGTTCAAATCACCCCACCATTCTGCTCTTTACCAAGTGTCTGTGATATTCCAAGCACTGTTAGTAATAACTTGCGCTTGAAAGCTTGGTGTGTGCCAGGCAGCGTTATAAATCCTTCACCCTTATAAACTGGTTTAACCTGCAGAAACTTTTGTGGGATAGGCATGGTTGTATCCTGTTTTGCAGATGAGGAAGTTGAGGCACTGAGAAGTTTCGTAGTTGTAGCAAAGGCTGAATGAAAGGAGAAGGAGGCCTGCTTTTCCTGCTGGATGCGCTGTCCAGATGCTGACCATCCTGGCCTTCTCCTGGGAGCACCTGATCCCAGGGCCAGGCCTCTGGGAAGGGAGGAAGCAGAGTGTAAAGGGAAAGGGGCGCAGTCCTGCCACTGCACGCAGACCTCTCTGGTGGGCAGGCGATCCTGGGATGATGGGGGTTTGCCAGCAGATGCTTGGGATAAACACAGTCCTGGCCCCTGGCCAGAGGGATGAGATCACAGCAGCCTCGTTGAGCCAGGAGCCTGTGCTGGTGGTAGAAAGGGGGATGGCCTTGTGCCCTGAGGCAGAAATCGGTGTCAGGTTTTACTGGGGTGTTATGCTCAGGGCTGCCCTGTGACTTCAGCCCTCAGGGTGGAATCTCCTTGCCCTGAACTGATACCTTCTCCTTTGTCCTTGGCTGGGCTTTGGAGGTTAGAAAGGAAACAACCGGGACATCTTCAGAACTTGATTGGATGCACAGAACCCATGCTCGTGGGCATTTTGTATGAGCCTGTTTCTGTTGATACATCCCTCACCCACCCTACAGCCTAGGTTAAAATGCAGATACACGCATGTGTGCCTTCTCCTGCACACCTCATTGCCACGCCTGTGGAAAACAAACGAAACCGGAACTGGAAGGTGGCCGTAGGCGCTCTTTTCCTTTAAACTTGCCCTCTGCCTTAAGACTCGCCCTTAGGTGACAATGTTGATTTTTATGGGTAGGTCCAAGGTGAAGGTTCCCAAAGCCAGAGTTGCCATTTATTTTCCTTATTTATCTCTTTTTTTAGTATCTGTCCAAGTAGTGAGAACTCTTTATTTTTTATTTTTACATTGATTTTTTTAAATTGAAGTATGGTTGACTTATGTTCGTTTCAGGTATACAGCATAGCGATTCAGTATTTTTATAGATTATACTCCAATAAAGTTGTTCTAAGATAATGGCTATAATCCCCTGTGCTGTACACTATATCCTTGTTGCTTATCTATTTTATACATGGTAGTTTGTTTCTGTTAATCCCTTACCCCTAATTTGCCCCTCCCCGCTTCCCGTTCTTCTTTGGTAACCACGAGTTTTTCTATAATCTGTCAGTCTGTTTCTGTTTTGTGTATACATTCATTTGTATTATTTTTTAGATTCCACATATAAGTGGTATTATACAGTCTTTGTCTTTCTCTGACTTATTTTACTAAGCAGAATATTCTCTAGGTCCATCCATGTTGCTGCAGGTGGGAGAATTTCATTCTTTTTTATATTGAAAACTTTTCAAAAAAATTAAACGTAACCAGTATAACCCCTCTGTCAGCTGGATGATGAGGATTATGGTGATAGTAATTCTCACTTTATATTTTTCTGTGGGTTTTTAGCAGCATCTTTTTAGATTTTTTTTAAATATATATTTTTAATGAATGTATTTATTTTTGGCTGTGTTGGGTCTTCGTTTCTGTGCGAGGGTTTTCTCTAGTTGCGGTGAGCGGGGCCACTGTTCATCGCGGTGCGCGGGCCTCTCACTGTCGCGGCCTCTCTTGTTGTGGAGCACAGGCTCTAGAGCGCAGGCTCAGTAGTTGTGGCACACGGGCTTAGTTGCTCCGCGGCATGTGGGATTTTCCCAGACCAGGGCTCGAACCCGTGTCCCCTGTATTGGCAGGCAGATTCTCAACCACTGCGCCACCGGGGAAGCCCTCTTTTTAGATTTTTAAAACAACCCTGGAGTAGGCAGGGAAGGCACGATTACTTCCGTTTCTTTTTCAACCTGAGGCTCAGCACGAGTAACTTGCTCAGGGTCACACAGCGGTAAGCAGCATGCTGGGACTGGACCCGGGCCTCTTGTTCTGAGTTCACTGTCTTCTCGGCCACTCTGCAAAGCCCCCTTCTTGGCTTTGGTTGAGGAGCTCAAGCTTTCCATCCGGCTTTGAGGTGATATAGACTCAGGAGTTGGAGTGAGGGAGCTGGCGGCTGCTCCAGCTACCATCCAGGAATCATTGGAGTCACTTTAATGCCTTCTGATGCAGCAGGAAGGAAGGAAAAGGCAAACCCCAGGCCTAGCTCAGTCGGAGGTTGGGAGGTCTGTCCTTTGACTCCGATCTCATGAGAGCAGGATGTCATCACTGCTTCTGCCCAAGCTTCCGGGAGCTACTGAGTGCTTGCTCTGTGGGGTGGCGCTGCTGTTCTTACAGTGCTGTATTAAGTCGCTGAACCCTCACAGCGAGGCAGAGGGAGGTCGAGGTTGCCCAGTTACTAAGCAGCAGAGCTGGGATTCCAACCCTGACCCCCAGACGTGCTCTTAATCCCACACCGTTTGCAGAGCAATGGAATGGAGTTTTGTTTTTCCCGAGGTTGGCCCCGGCCTGGAAGATGATGAGATTTGGGGTAGTGAGCTGAAATGCTCTGCCTGGGAAATGAACAAGAATGAAGGGGTGTCAGCAGGTAGAAGGCAGCTCCTCACAGGAGAGACAGCGGGAAAAAAGGGTTGCAAGCTGCTCAAGGGGAAAGATTGCCCATTCCGAGGGGAGTGGCCACGGTGATTTAGGCAGCTGTGCAAGGCTCCGTTTCCGGCGGTGTTTGTACTGTGTTACACCAGACCTTCAGTCGCCAGCCACGGGGGCTTTGCGGGTCAGGGTGCTTTGGGGCTGAAAAAACAAGAGGTGACATCATAGCGTGGGGCAAAGTGGGGAAGGGCCAGCATTTGCTGCCTGTGAGTCTCAGGGTGGAGAATAAGCATTTGAAAGAAGCAGAAACTCCGAAACAGAAGTACTTGGAGAGTTGTTAGCGTTTTTTTTTTTTTGCGGACCTCTCACTGCTGTGGCCTCTCCCGTTGCGGAGCACAGGCTCCAGACGCGCAGGCTCAGCGGCCATGGCTCACGGGCCCAGCCGCTCCGCGGCATGTGGGATCTTCCCGGACCGGGGCACGAACCCGTGTCCCCTGCATCGGCAGGCGGACTCTCAACCACTGCACCACCAGGGAAGCCCTAGCATATATTTTTGAAAAAGTTAAACATAATTCTCATACAGATGGAGAGCGGACATGTGTCAAAGACCTGTTTAACTCATTAATGACAGAAGCAGCGGATGGAAAGGAAAGATACAGGTTCCAGGAAAGATACAGGAGACAGACATACCTCGTTAGTGAAAGGATGCTTGAATCCGATTCCAAAGTGAGATACCAAACCGATGGACATCCTGCAGGGCAACGAAGCCACCACCTTTGGGATTGTCTTTTATCCCTCCAGACAGAAATGAGTGGCGGTTTACCAATTCTCAGCAAGTTATCCTCTAACTTTACAAAGTCTGAGCCACAATGAGGAAGAAATTATCCAAGTGACATTCCCAGGAAGACCAGATGATCTTTTGCTGGGCAGGTTAGATGATGCTCTAGTGTGGCATTGAAGAGACAGCAGACATCCATCTGCCTTATTTCAGGGTTGGATAATTTTTCCCTAAGTCTTTAGAGACATCCTGGGGAGAAGTTCCTCCGAATTTCCTATAGTAGATGGGTTTGGGACTCTTGCCGCTATTTAGATATTAAAGGACACAGGCTCGTTGTTAAAGGTGGTAGATTGAAAATGCGCATCACCTTCACTCGTTCCCAAAATCCCATCAGAAGACAAGTAAAAGGGTTTTTTGAAAAACTAGAATGCAGAAAGGCAAGAAAATATCAAGCATTTTGGAAGCTGGGGAGCAGAAGTGTGAGTAGCAAGTCATCCTAGGGTAGCAAGTCATCTTGCAAGTGGAGGGGACAGTGTAAGTTGGGCGGGGGGCTGAAGACAGGAGGGTTGGTGGGAGGTCGGGGAAGCAGTTTGGTGCCCTCTACCCACCCCTCCCCCATTTTGCACAACCAGACTACCCTCCCTCTTCCTACTGTGGCAAAAAAAAACGAGGGTTTACTTTTTGGAGAGAGTGGAAGCGAGGGTCCCCGGAAAAAGGGATTAGGAGGTTTACAAGCTGGATGGGGACCTGTAGCTGTCTTCCCCACTCAGCTTCCAACAAGCTGGCAGCCAATTCTGTACCCACTCGGAGGAGACTAGAAAGTTCTCTGGGGGACTGGTCAGCCTGAGAGAATGGATCTAAAGACCTGACCTCCAGAGGTCCCCACTGAAGCAGCCTGATTGCCCTGCGATGAGACATTTGGCCTCCAGCCTCACCCGTGTGCCCTGCGCATCCAGGCAGCTCTTCATGCCTCTTGCGTGAGCCCAGAGGGCCAAGAGTCATCTGGCATCCAAGGAGAGCCTTGACTTTGTAGGGCAAACAGAAGAAAAGCAATTTGGAGGCAACTAACTATGCAGGGAGTGAGATGTAAGTTGGGGCCAGGGATATGTTCCTAGGCTGTGAGTAGACTTTGCATTACTATGTAGTATCGTTGCCAGAATCTTCAGTGTGGATCTAATCCTGGGGACACAGACAAATCCACGTGTGGATCAGTCTACAAGAAACCGTTGTGGAGACCTCACAGATGACAAGGAGAAGAAAAAAGCTGGCCCAACTCTAGAACAGAGGAGGTGAAGATGGCATGTCTACCAAATGCCATGGTTGGATCCAGAACTGGAAAAAGTATATATTCGCACAACACATTTTGGGGACAGTTGGAGAAATCTGAGTGTGAGCTGTATGTGAGTAGTGTAGCGAGATTAGATTACTTGACAGTCACCGTAGTGATGTGGGTAGGAACAGGGTCTCTAAACCTCAGTACTGTTGGCATTTTAGGTCAGATCATTCTTTGTGGTAGGGGCCGCCCTGTGCATTGTAGCACGTTCAGTAGCATCCCTGGTCTCTACCCAGCAGATTCAAGTAGCACCCTTTCAAGTCTTGATTATAGAAAATATCTCCAAACATTGTAAAATGTCTCCTGGGAATGAAGGAGAGGAGAAACTGAAATCGCCCTTGGTTGAGATCCCTTGGCATGGAGGGGAGGCTCTTCTTGTTCTAAGGAGAAAGGTGTTGAAGGATCTAGGGCTGAATTTCGCGTCAACAATTTACTTTTGAATGGTTTAGCAAACCAAATGTATGATACAGAAAAAGTGACTGTGACATATTAACTGGTCGATCTAGGTAAAGGGTACATGGGCGTTCGTTGCATTATCCTTTAAACCTTTCTTTAGGTTCAAAAAGTCTCAGAGTGAGTTCATATAAAAAATTAGCAAAAGAGAACCCAGAGAATTTTAGTACAATTGAAGTGAGGAGCTCAAAACATGGCTAAAAGATAAAATTGAGAGTCTCCTGGCTATAGAACAAAAATTGAAAGCAGGAGCTGCCTGAACCAGCCACATATTCACCATGTGACTTTGGGCAACTGTGTGACCTCTGTGGATTTCCATTTCTTTGTCGGGAGGATGGAGCTCATAATTTCTGTCCTGTCTCCCACACAAATGTAAAAGGCGACTGCTGTCCTTATTATGGAAGGACTGTCTCCGACCCTTAGAGACACTCTCTGTGAATGGGGTTCATGTACTTACTGCTCTGGTTTGCGTTCATTCACCCATTCATTCATCTGAGAAACATTATTTGAAAATCCTACTATAAATAAAGATGCTTTTCTTAAAACCAACAGGAGGGGAAAAGAAAATTAGGGGAGATCAGAAGCTCCAACATTAGAGTAATATCGATAATATTCTAGAAAGAGGGGATAGGGAAAATGGAGTGGGGGGGATGTTATTAAAAATAATCCAAGAACACTGCTTGGAACCAAATTTCCCAATGAAAAGCCCATTAAATCCTCGGCAGTACGGATGAACATGAGCCTTACTAAGGCTTCTTATTGTGAAATCGTCCCCAGTATTTAGTAAAGTGTCTAAAAGTTTCCAAAACAAGGAGAAGGAGGTCGCATCAGATGTCTCGGCAGCAGTGCTGGATGCCAGAAGGTCATGGAATAACACCTTGGAAATCCTGGAAGAAAACGGTTCCAGCCTAGATTCTCCGACCTGCTGAGCCTCTCATCGAGGTTGAGGGCAGAATAAAGACATTTCAGACATACAAGGTCTCAAATGTATCTCGATCTCAGTGGCTTTGCAGACACACTCCTGGGTCTGCTCCTCGGCTGGCCTTTGGCGCCTGGCTCAGTGTCCCTGACTGGCACTGGCCCTTTCTCAGTCACCAAGGTAGGGGACTCCCACCTTCTCTCCCATGGGCTCTCTCGTCCATGCCATTGGCCAGGCACTGACCACCGCGCTGGGCTGGGCTGGGCTCCTGGTCCAGCGGGGAGAAGACGCCTCATGGTGTTCGTTATTTCCTCAAGTCAGACACCTGCTCTGAACTTGGGCTGTGTCTCAGGAAGTGTACACCTAACGAGTCATGGCCCTGATCCACCCGCAGACTGTCACAGTCAGTGGGTGTGTGAATCAAGAACAGAAAGATCTGTTCCAGAATCCAAGGATCTGGGATGTAAGGATGACTGGGAGGGAAACAGGCAGTGATGTGTTTATACAAATAAAACACATCATAAAAGAAAGGCTCCAGCCTGTGGCCACCAGGAAGGGCTCTCGGGGTTCTGGGCTGCATCTTGAAGTTGGGGGGCAGGAATTAGGCCAGCAGAGGAGGAGCCTGTGTGAAGGTGTGCAGACATGAATCGGTATTGGGGGTAGGGGGCTCACAGGTGGAGGGGTCCCCAGTGAGTTTGGGTTTCCTCGCAGCCCTCGGGGACCGGTCAGAGCACATGAGTCTCAGTGGATGGACCCACATTCCATGCCACCTTCCTCTAGCTGAGTGAGAGCAGAGAGGTACGTGGGGAATCATGACCTGGCTGGCTGTGACCTTGAATAACCACTGCCCACAGGTGTTTGCCCCTGGTGGCCTGAGGCTGACAGAGGAGACAGGAATGTAGGGGGCCCGCTGGGCTCAGCCCCTGGGGTGTCCAAGAGGTAGGCAGGGACTGGGTGGGGGTTTCTCTCGAAAGTTCTGCCGCATGTGCTACATGTCACGGCCACACACACGTACACCGGGCTCTACTGGAGAGCATGGATCGCCGGGCAAGGTGTCACAACATTGTATCGGGGACTTTGGAGGCAGCGTTTTGTGGCAAAGTGTGCCAAGGCTTCCAGAATCTGGAATGAGGTTTACTTCCTTGGACCTTCATCAGGCTCTTAGCCTTTCTGAACTCACTCCTCTTGTCCATAGCGTGGGGATGATGTCAACCTCCGGGTTTCAAAGATGTGGGTGGAACACTGCCCGTCGCATTACATTTGTACATCTTCAGCCCAAGAGAACAGGGGGCGTTATTGTAGTTCTTAAGAAAAATGGATACTTGGAAACAGGGGCCCCAGGAGGAGAAGTGCTTTGCCTGGGGTCCAGAGGGAGCCAGAGGGAACTGAGATGGGTGCCCAGGGTGCTCAGCCACCATCCAGGAGTGTGTGCCCCCCACGTGGGGGGCTACAGCCCCCCTCTGCCTCGTTGACCCTCTGTTCCGCAGTCACTTACCAAGCATCCTGAGTGAAATTGTTGTTAAGCTTTGCACGAATTCTTCTCTTTCTAGGTCTTTTAGACATCAGGAAAACACACCGCTGAGAGTAAGGTTGGGGAAGAGATCTGTCTCCACCCCCACGGACTTTTAAAATGGGGACAGTGAACTCCACGGGGTTGGACAGCCATACATCAGACTGCTCTAATGAGGAAGAACACCTTTCACTCAGCTCTGTGCGCGCACGCACGCGTGCGTGTGTGTAACCATGATTAGCCTTATTTAAAAATATATGAAAAATTTCAAGCATATGTAAAATTAGAGGTAATACTATAATGACCCACACACACATAGCCATCAGCCAGATTCATGGCCATCCCCGTTTTATCAATGTCCCCCCACTTACCCCTTCCTATGTTACTTTGAGGCACATTGCACATATCATACAGGATATCACTCATCAGTAATTCAGCATTATCTCTAAAGGGCTTTTTCATGACATAACCACCACTGTTGCATACCATGACTGCATCTGAGAAATGAACTACTTTTATTCTTCATTCAAACTAGACCTGAGTCTCCACTGCCTCCTTGGGAAAAGAAGGCCCTGGCCAAAAGACAGAGGGAACCCCAGCACGTTCTTTGCTTTTATCCTTCCCCGGCGTGGCTCCTGGAGACGGAAGAGTGATTTCAGGAACTGTCAGGGGACTTCCCTGGTGGCACAGTGGATCAGAATCCATCTGCCAGTGCAGGGGACACAGGTTCGATCCCTGGTCCGGGAAGATCCCACATGCCACAGAGCAACCCGTGCACAACTACTGAGCCTACGCTCTAGGGCCCACGAGCCACAACTACTGAAGCCTGCGCGCATAGAGCCCGTACTCTGCAACGAGAAGCCACTGCAGTGAGAAGCCCGCGCACCACGACTAGAGAAAGCCCGCACGCAGCAACGAAGACCCAACACAGCCAAAAAAAAAAAAAAAAAAAAAAAAAAAGCTGTCAGGATTGCTTTTGGTGGTTTTTACCCCGCCTCTCCCGAGCCAGGCAGGGCTGCTGTGCTATGGTCAGCACGGCACTTATGTCCAGGAGGGGAGGCAGGCGCAGTCGGGTGGATTGTGCCCCTCTTGTGAGATCAAATTGGATCATCTTGAAGGATCCAAGGCTCTGGTCATGGGTCTACAAGTCATCAGTCCCTTAGAAGGTGGCATCAAGTCATAAAGCTGAACTCCATAAACAGAGAATAGGTGTTCTCCCGCACCCAAGGCTACTCCCGTAGGCAGGTGGGCACCGAGCACGTTGTACCCAGTTTGCAGAAGGCTCTGGCATTCCAGAGAGAAGTTTCCCTTGCAACAATCCCCTAGCTCTGCCCTCCCTTCCTCAGCTCTCAGCACCACTGGCTCTTGCCGCATTTTCTCACTGTGCTCAGTGTTTTGAGAGCCGAGCCTGAATTTTAAATTCATGCTGTCTATATACCGAGCCTTCCTACTACACAAAGTTAGGGGACCTTTATGCCTTGGGTCCAGCGTTTTGCAGTTTGCTTGCTTACCCTACATTTGTTAATAGATCTTTAATTCTCTTTAAACATTTGCTTCTATCTTTTGCTTTTATTAAATTTTGAAATGCACATGTGTTTTTGAGTCCTCTGGGTAACAAAATGTCAACAGATTATAGAGTACATTTTTTTCGGTGCCTGCTGGCCGGCAGAGTTACAACAGTAATCAAAATCTGATTAGAAATGAGGCCGTGACCCCACACATACACACTCTCCCCAGATCCTCTGATAAGACGACCAGGGAAATGTGAGAAATTAAACCAATGATTAGGTTCCCTTCCAATAGTTACAACTTTTTTAGCAAATTCCTTTCTGGGGATTGGGCTTGGTAGGATGAAGTGCAGTTCAACTGCTTATGTCCACCAGTGACCTGAGCACCTCTAGAATAAGGTTCATGGAGCTTGGAAGATGCCACTTGACACCCGCTGGGGATGGCTGTGATTTTTTTTAAAAACGGGAAACAAAGGTTGGGAAGGACGGGGAGAAATTGGAACTCATGTACTGCTGGTGCGGATGTAAAATGGTGCAGCGGCGGCGAAAAACACTTTGGAAGGTTCCTGAATAAGTTAAACATAGAATTCCCATATGGCCCAGCACTTGTTCTCCTAGGTATGTACCCAACAGAATTGAAAACAGGTGCTCAGACAAAAACTTGTATGCCAATATTCCTAGTAGCATTATTCATAATAGCCAAAAGGTGGAAACAACTCAGATGCCCATGAACTGATGAATGGATAAACACATTGTGGTTGAACCATCCAATGGAATATTACTCAGCCATTAAAAGGAATGAAGGACTAACACAAGCTACGGCTTGGAAGAGCCTGGAAGACACCATGCTAAGTGAAAGAAGCCAGACACCAAAGGCCACGTATTGTGTGATTCCATTTATAGGAAATGTCCAGAACAGGTAAATCCATAGAGACAGCAGATTGGTGATTGTCGAGGGCTGTAGGGAGGGGGGAGATCATAAGGTGTAACTGGTCAGTGGGTAAGGAGTCTTATTTTGGGGTGAAGAAAGTGTTTTACAATTAGATGGGGATGCACGTGGTGAATGTACTAAATGCCACTGAATTGTGCACTTTGAAACGGTTAATTTTATGTTATGTGTATTTCGCTCAATTGGAAAAAAGAAATGACAGTTTGGCTTTGTGTAACACAGTCACTGTTTGCTTGCCATGAAGCCAGGTAAGTGTGTTGGGGAGGGTGTGCGAGCGAGGTGGTCCGCCGGGGCCGTATGGTGCAGTGGATAAGAGAATGGGCTCTGGAGGCAGGCAGTCGTGGGTTCAAATCCTGACTTTGCCAAGCTGTGTGATGTTGGGTAGGTTGGTTAACCTCTCTGAGCCTCAATTCCGTCATCTGTAATATGGAGCTGCAGTAATGCCTACCTCACGAGGTTGCTGAGAAGACCAAGCTCTTAAGGTCAGCCACGAATGGATGGGTTCAAGCTGGCAGCCGGGGGCACGCTCCTTCTCCAAACTCTAGTTCCCTCTCCTGTAAAACTCATCTCCATACTGTAGCTGCCGCTTCTGCTAAACAATCCTGCCTGGCACACCCTGTCACGTGAGTGACAAAGACCATGGGCAGGAATATGCTCGAGCAACTCCAAGCCTCTGAGCCTGTTCTCTGGCCACAGAGACTGTTGCGGGGGACTTAGAAGGTGTCTTTTTTCCCCCTATGATCCATCTGCTGTGCGTTCCATGCGGGAGGCTGGGCTAGAGCTGAAAGGCACCGGAGCCCTTTGCCAGGTGACGGGCGAGCCCATACCTGTCCAGCTTCTCCTGAGAGTGACAAGTGTTCCCTGTCTCCAGCTGGGGCATGCAGGTTTTTCCAGGAATGGATTAGCCCAACGCCAGGATCAGCTGCTTAAACCAGTTTAGCTCAGGTGCCAGGAGAGTTTGGGAGGTCCTGGGACCAAAATCTAAGTCAGTGGTTCTCCACTGCCTCCCAGGGGATGTAGGCCAAGGTCTGGGGACATTTTTGGTTGTCACAACCCCAGGGGAGGGGTTTTTATTGGTATCCAGTGAGCAGAGGCCAGGGATGCTGCCAAACACCTTGCAATGCTCGGGACAGCCCCCTAGACAGAAGACTTGCTGGCACAGATTGTCAGTAGTGCCAGGGCTGAGATCCCTCCGCTAGATGCATCTGTCAGAAAGACTGGTTTATAATGCCAGGGAAACGCCTCAGAGGGGACCATTCCTGCTTGCCACGTGCATCCCATTCGTTACCTCAACAGCCACGTAGGCACCTCTCCACTTCATGGAGGAAAAAAGGGAGACCCAGGAGGGATGAGTGACTTCGTTCAGGGACCACAACTGCCAAGTGGCCGGGCTGGGATTTGAACTGAGGTCTCTGTCACTCCAGAGCCTGTTTCTTCAACTGCCCATCAGTAAAACAGGGAGAGTGGCACATGTCTAGCCTAGCTTATGGAGACCAGATGGGTCAGGTATGTTTTATTTAGATAAACCAGCATTACTCAGTGATTCTTGCCTGGGAGCTGTGTGGCATGGTCCTTGTTCACAAGGCACCTAGAATTGTAGTGGGTTGGGGGTAGACCTTAAAATGGATAAATTCAATCTGCTATGCTAAGGACTAAGCTTTAGGGAGAAGGGTGTACCCACACTGAGGAGGAGCTGCCCGAGCTGAGTATGAAGATAAGAGAGGCAGTCGGCTTGTAGAAGAAAAGCAGGGAAGGGTGTTCCGAGTAGGTGGAACAGCATGAACAAAGGGATGGGGTTATGAACCGGCATGGAGCTGTGGCGGGAGCTAGACACTGAACAGGCTCCGGAGGTCCAGGCGACAGGAGGAAGCGCACCAGGATGCCATGCAGAAGGGCTCGGACCTCATCCCCAGAGTGAGCTGGGGAGCAACAGGTCAGGTGCGTTCTAGATCAGGCATCCTGGCTGCTGTGTGGGAGACAGACCTGGAAGGGTGATGGGCCAGGTTGTCAGGTTGCTCAAGGCAGTGAAGTTGGGCTGAATCGGTGGGGATGGAGGCGCGGCGGGGGTGGAGACGGATGAGAGGCAGGAGGTGAACCAGGCAGAACTTGGTGACTGGTTTGCCCTTGGAAGAGAGGGAGAGGGGCCTAGGCTTGTCCTGGGTTTCTAGCTTGGTGAAGGGGAGTGTTGGTATCCTACCTAAAAAGGAGGATGCAGGAGATTTGGGGCAGAAGGTCTGAGTTTGAGTCACCGTGGGACGAGTAGGGGGTTTGTCCAACACCCAAAGGTTGAGTGGTTGAGTCTGACCTCAGGGTGGTAGATGTGCATGCAGTCGGCCTGCTTTCACTTACGTTACCGGTGAGATTCCTGCAAGCTGCGGGACAGCAGTCACTGGTTTTCGTTTGTATAATTGCATGGTGTGAACACATACGGGATTGGTTGGTCCATTCAGCTGTCGGTGAGCATTTAGGTTGTTTGGAGTCATCAGGAATATTGCTGCAGTGAACATCCTTATGTTACCAACTCGGGTCCTTGGACTCCTTAATCGACAGAAGTGGATAAGAGGCCAGATGAGGAATTCAGGCAAGGCTTCATTGGGACTCCGTGCCGCAGCACAAGGGAGTGAAAACAGGTAACAGGTGTCCTTGCTCGTTCCCTAAGGTGCCCGGCGCTGGTTCCTCAAATGGGCCGAGGGCAGGGGCGGATCAGTGGGCGGGGCAGGAGGGGTGGCTTAGGTGACCTGCTGTGGCGGTGCTGCGTGCGGGGATCACGCGCAGTCCCCTGCTTCCGCTCCCGGCACCTCGGAAATGGCAGTTGGCTTGTGGCCTTTTTGTATCTTGTTGTTTATAACTGCCCCAACTATGCACGTGTGCTGTTATTTTCAGTCCAGTTTCTTTGTGTTCTGTGGCTCCAGATGTTCAGGTGCAAGTGCAAGCTCTGGTAAAGGTCCCAGGTCCCAGCCTATCTCACTTATATGTGCCCTTTGAGGGACATGGGCTTTCATTTTTGTTGGGTGTTTAGGAGTAGAACTGCTGGGTCACAGGAAGGTGCTTGGACAGCTTTCGTAGACACGGCCGATGGTTTTCCAAAGTGTACCTGTTTACGCTCCCGCCAGGACGCATGGGGGTTCTGGTCCCTTTATATCCTGACCAACGTTTCTCTGGTGTCTTGTGATTTTAACATGCCTTTCTCTGCAGATGAATGGTTCTGGGCCCCTTGCCCTGTGTTTATTGGCTCTTCAGTTATCTTTTTTCCACCTGTGATGTGTCTGAGTCTTTGTGCAGTTTTCTAGATTGTCTTTTTCTGGTTGATTTGTATCCAAGTCCCTTGTCAGATACGTGCACTGTGAGTATCTTCTTACCCCCGTGTGTTTCATTTTCACTCTTTTACTGGTGTTTTTTTTTTTTTTTTTTTTTTTGCGGTACGCGGGCCTCTCACTGTTATGGCCTCTCCCGTTGCGGAGCACAGGCTCCGGACGCGCAGGCTCGGCGGCCGTGGCTCACGGGCCCAGCCGCTCCGCGGCATGTGGGATCTTCCCGGACCGGGGCACGAACCCGTGTCCCCTGCATCGGCAGGTGGACTCTCAACCACTGTGCCTCCAGGGAAGTCCTCTTACTGGTGTTTTTTGAATGGAAGTTTTAAATTTTAATAAATTGAAGTTAACAATGATGGCAATGAAGTAAACATCGTCATTAGAAGTGGAGCAGAGTGGTAGCGTAGACGGCAGAGGAAGCCTAGTGCTCTGGCTAGTGTGATTTTTATTTATTTATTTTTGGCCGCGTTGGGTCTTCGTTGCTGCGCACAGGCTTTCTCTAGTTGCGGCGACCGGGGGCTACCCTTCGTTGAGGTGTCCGGGCTTCTCATCGTGGTGGCTTCTCTTGTTGAGGAGCACAGGCTCTAGGCACGTGGACTCAGTAGTTGTGGCGCATGGGCTTAGTTGTTCCGCGGCATGTGGGATCTTCCTGGACAAGGGATCGAACCCGTGTCCCCCGCATGGGCAGGCAGATTCTTAACCACTTGTGCCACCAGGGAAGTCCCTAGTGTGATTTTTAAAGGAATAAGATCTCTGGTTTCTTGAAAGGAAGGAGATGGCCTGGGAGTGGATCTTGAATCTTAGATCTTTATTATTGGGCAGGTCCCCAGGTCTCTGTCTGTGAAGGGGATGCTATCTTCCTGGCTTCCTGGGGGCTCCACAGGATCCAGCGAATCCACAAGGGTGAGAGGACTCTGAAGAAGGATATTCTCAGAGGTTCCTCTCTGAACCCAAAGGCAGAGGCGTGGCCCCAAACCCGCCTGCTCGCTGGCTGCAGTGGCGGGTGTTGGGGACCGGACACAGCAGGGGCTGCTGGAATAGCCTAGGAGGGAGGGTATCGGGCTCCGGCCTGAGGTGGGTGGGGGGAAGCTGGGCACGCCACCCCCTCTGCCTCCCTGGGGTCTCCCTCTTTCTATCCAAGGCCTGGGAGCCGAGGGAGTCCCGGAGAAAGGCGGCTTCAGGAGGCTGGCCGGCCTGGATTCCGTTTGTGGCCACCTGGTAGGTGCCCACTGTGATGAGGCTCGTTCCCACAAGGGCCAGCGGTCGTGCTGGAAACCCAGCTTTCCTGTCGCTCAGCACAGCCTCCCCATCGCGCATCGTGCTCCAACCACGTGACCTTTCTGTTCTCCGCGATCACATCACCATTCAGCTGAAGCTTCTCCCTCACCCAACCCCGCCCGTTTTCACATCGTCCAGGCCTCTGCTCGCTGTTCCCCTCTTTGGGTGGCCCTTCTCCCGCCCACCCTCTCCCTGCTGTGGTCTCTTCTGGAGCTCGCCTCGCCCTGAAGCTGGGCAACACGGCACGACTGGGCTGGGGTCCCTCTCCCTCCAGTACAGCAGATACCCGAGGCACAGACTGTCACGCCGTTTGCTGCAGCCCTGTGGCCTGTACTTGTGCCTGGCACGTAGTAGGAGCTCACAGACCCTGAAGGCAGAGGGACACAGACCCACAGATGCTAAGGAGTGGTCCTCTGCCACTGAAGTTGGAACAGGGTGGCAGCGAACAGGAGACCAGAGAGCAAATTCCACGGCCAAAGGTGGGAGGACCCTACCTTCCATCAGTGCCCTCTGTCCTCATTTAAAGAGGACTCGGAGGGGAGTTTGAAGCTCTAAGGGCCGGGTTGAGTTTCCTAAGGTGCTTAGGTATCCCTTCGTGATCCTTGGTCCCATCAGTCCTGAAGGCGGGGCGTCAGCACGTGGCCACATTTCCCGGCCTCAGGGAGGGCTCTGCCCTGACAAGCCTGCTTCCTGCCCGTTTGGGGCCACGTGTTTGCCATGATGGCCGCAGCCCCATGCCAGGTTCAGAGCAGTGCAAGGTGGCCGTTTGCTGGGGCAGGACAGGTGTTGGTGGGAAAGTGGCTTTTGGGTGTCTGGGCAGATGCTGGCTGTGCTGAGATCCTGTTATTCTGGGATTTTGTTTTCAACACCCACCCCGCTCCCGTGGAGCTTCTCTGACGGTCAGAGGAAGAGGGGCTGCTTTTCTAAAAATCTGGGCTTTCATAGTACCAGCTGTGGGATCTCTGCCTTTGTAGGATTCCACTTCAAAAGGCAGGTGCGGTTTATCAGCTCCAGAAGGAACTTGGGTGTCCTGCCCGGGCTCAGTCAGCACCCAGGAACTGTCAGCCTGTGGCGAGGCTCCCCCCCCTCCTCACACCGCCCAGCGCAGGTGCCAGGCTGGGTGCCTGGTGGGCAAGACGGAGGCTTTGGAGGCACAAGGGGCCCCGAGCTGGAGGCCAGATGCTGCTGCTAATGAGCCAGTGACTGTGGGCAAGGGAGGTGACCCCTCCAAGCCCTAGTTGTCTCTTGTGTAGAAGGGGACATTGCTCCTTCCTCTGAGGCCTGTTTTTTTTTTTTTTTTTTTTTTTTTTTCGGTACGCGGGCCCTCTCACTGCTCTGGCCTCTCCCGCTGCGGAGCACAGGCTCCGGATGCGCAGGCTCAGCGGCCGTGGCTCACGGGCCCAGCCGCTCCCACGGCATGTGGGATCTTCCCTGACCGGGGCACAAACCCGTGTCCCCTGCATCGGCCAGGCGGACTCTCAACCACTGCGCCACCCGGGAAGCCCCTCTGGGGCCTGTTTTAAGGGTTTAATCGAAAGAACAGTCCTGGGAGGATGTGCCTGAAGTAAGGGGTGGATGGCAGCGATGCCCACGGAGCTGCAAAATGCAGCCCGATGGTCACTTTAAGAACTTGAATTGTGGACTTCCCTGGGTGGTCCAGTGGTTAAGACTCTGTGCTTCAATTGCGGGGGCCACGGTGTTCCATCCCTGCTCGGGGAACTAAGATCCTACATGCCTGCGTGGCGTGGCCAAAAAAAAACAAACTTGCATTGCATTTGCACAGTACTTTGAAGTTCTTCAATTATGTGGATATTGTTTTGTTTTGTCTTTTATTCTTTTAGGCTTGGGATTCTCAACCATGCCTGCACATTGGAATCGCCTGAAGGGCTTTAAAATTTCTTTTTAATTTAATTTTTTAAATTAAAATTTTAGGTTTCCCCTCCTCTCCCAACATTATGATGTCATCACAGGGGTGTGGCCTGGGCCCCAAGATTTTTCAAAGCTCCCCAAGTGATTTCTAAGGCTTAGAAGCCCCTGTTTTAGGAGGTCACGTGTATTCTGTAATTCACCACCTTTCAGAAATCTGTAGGAACCCAAGATAGGTAATTTTAAAATTCATGTAAGTTCTTAAAGAAACGTTGCCTTATTGTGTCAACTTGTATCTATCATCTTGTCTGTTATTTGAAGTGTGTGGGTCAGCTCCCTAGCTGAAAATCTCCACTGATTCTCTTTTGAGTCCTCTAAACCCCTTCCTGCCTCAGGGCCTTTGCACTTGCTGTCCTCTCTTGCTGAACACTCTTCCCAGATCTTGATAAGGCAGGGTCCTTGAAATCTATTCAGGGCTAGCTTAAATGTCACCTCCTTGAGAAGCCTTCTCAGACTTTCCAGTCTCAAGTCGCTCTCTCCCCAGTCACACCCTATCACGTCACCCTTCACAGCCAGAACTGCTATAATTACCCTGTTTATTTTCTTACTTATTGCTGGCCGCTCTGTTCTTAAACATGAGCCCTCGAGAGCCTCGCTGTCTGTTCACTGCTGGATCTCCGGGCCCTGGCACCTGAGAAGCACCCAGTGAGGACTACTTGAATGTAAATTAGGTTGAACGTGCATCTTTGGCATTTGTGAGCCTCTTGAGAACAGGCCCAAGGATGTGTCCTTCAAGGCCTCTTGCAGTGCACAGGGGTAGAGGCACAAGTGTGCTGTTACATAAAAATACATTCATCAACTTGTCATTAGAATAAGCGTCTGAACTGGAAAGACCAGTCTGAGCATTTGCTCTAGGCTATTACAGAGGGAGGGGGAAAATGAAGTAGGTACAAATTGCAATGTACAATTCTACTTTGAGGTCGTATGGATATTATAATGATAGAAGGCCAGAACTACTGTAACAGTGAAGATGGAGGCCAAAAGTCGAGTGGTAAAATCTCTGGGTTGAAGGATAGCCAGGAATTTCATTTTCTTCTTTATGATTATTTTATATTTTGAAATTTTCCTATAGTGAACACATTTCCTATAACTAGAAATACTAAATTTTAACGGGGGAGATTTCTATTTTTTGATGCTTCTGGCAAAGTGGTTTAAACACTCTGGCTTGCAAAAAAATTATATATATAGTATATACATTATATATATATTTATATATAAATAAAAGTAAGACCTCTGGCTCCGAAGCCAGATGAACCTGGCTGTACATCTTGCTAGCTCTACCTTAGGCAAATGAACCTCTCTGGGCCTCAGTATTCCCAGCTGTTCACTGGGGATAATTACAGTCTGCCTCAGAGTTATGGTGAGGATTAAATATGTTAATCTATGCAAACTTTGCCTGGCACATAAGGCTCAGTATGTGTTAGCCCGTATTTTTTACTACTAGTGGGGTACCAGTATATTTTAGGTATACCATCTCACTTCATCGTTTAATCCCCCAAACAAACCTATGAGGTAGGTGTGGAAGCAGAAACTGAGGGAAGTGAAGCATAACTTGCCTTTTGTTGTTGTCAGAGCAGGGATGGGGAAACAGTTTCCAGCTACCTTCTCAGGAGGCCATGAGTTGACCAACCTGACCCTACCTGGTATACAGAGGAATTGGTCAGTCCTGTTAATCGGTCCTGGAGCAGCAGTTCTTAGAAAAATCTTGTGCCCCAGAAGTGGTCCCTGGGGCTGTTCTTTAAACTGTGACTCAGAGGGTCCTGCCTTGGGCATTCTGCCCTCTAGTGCAGATAGAGGATGTGCGTCTGTTCTAGGCCACCAAGTCTCTTGGCCTGTTATGAAGAGCACTGGATTCAGAGTCAGAAAATCTGTATCCCGGGCTGTGTCTCTTCTCTCACTAGCAGTGAGGTCATTGGCTAATCTCTCTCAGGCACGGTTTCTGCTCCCACCCCACCTTAGACCTGCCTCCCCCTGCACCCCCCAGCCTTGTCTGGACAACTGCAGGGCTCTCCCTGCTTGGCTTCCGAGCCATCATATCATATCACCTCCCAGTTGTCTCAACAACCAGCAGATATGTTCTGGTCACTTTCATATGTAAAGACCCCAGGGGCCCTCATGGCAGGAGGAGAAACCCGGTGTTTACTGAAGGCCTCGCCCGAGCTGGAAGCTTGCCATGTCAGACCCTCTGTCTGGCCCCCCACCCTGTTCGCTAGCCTCATTTTGTGTCCCCGTGTCCTGCACACTGCTTGCGTAGACCCCAGAGGGCACCAGGAGAAATGACACTCGGTTGTGGAATTGACGAGCTGGAGCAGGCAGCCACATAGGTGCCAGGGTATGAGACAGAATGCCCTGAGTGCTGGGGACTTTGCACGTGCCCGGTCCCCTCCTGGATGCCCTTCCTCCTCTGTCTCCAGACCCACACCCCATGGCCTTAAGGCATAGCTTGATCTCCCCATTTCTAGAATGTTGCCTTTTGGCGCTCCAGGCAGCAAGGACTGCTTTCTGCTCTTTGCTGTTACCGCTGTACTCCCTCTGACCCCTCGTCGCCCAGGTCATGCCTGTGACAGTGTGTTTCCCACTTGGCTTTCCCTGTGAGACTGGGAGCTTCCCCGGGGCAGAGGCTGAATCGGCCATCAGAGTCGCTTCCCCTACCCAGCAAGGTGCCCCTCATGGAGTGGGCTCCAGTGTCTATAAATGAATGAAGGGGAATGAAGATGAAGGCCGCTTCCCACACACCCAGTCCCTGTGCCCTGGGGCCCTCGTCCTGCAGATGCACCTCCTTTACCCGCTCCCTTGCGAAGATCCTCAGTGTGGCCCAGAGCCATGCCTGGCCGGGCCCCAGTCACCGCCGCCGGATAGCGTGCTTTCGGCCGACAGCCCAGTGACTCTGAAATATAAGCCAGAATTAGTCTAGACCAAACCATTTCATGACTCCAGCTTGACTCACATGAGATATGAACGGGCTAAACACCGAGTGAAATGAATTTTCGATTACCACTTGGGCATTGTGCATCTTTGTGTCTGCCTCGCCCTGTGTTTTTCTCCCGCAGCTCAAGCCTGAACGGACCCTCTGCAGTTCCTCAGGGGACAGCCTGGCAGGCAGGGCCTTTGGGGTAAAGTAATGTTGGAAGTAGCATAAGAAAGGAAAATGACAGGCCTCTTCGGGCAGAGGTTTTAGCCTCTCTGCTGTAATTTAAGTTCGCTTTAAATTTCAGGGCTGCATTTATCAAGACTGAAGGGCAGGGTGTACAGTGTAGCGTGGTCACGTTTTAGACCTGATGTTTTTTCAAGGAAGTTTAATGGAGGTTTTTAGGTCAATTCTGATTTCTAAAAACATTATCTGCGTGTGCATCGAGAGCCTGCTCTGTGCTTGTACTGGGCTGGAGGGCTGATAGAAAGGTGAATTGGATAAGAAGCCTCTCCTCAAGCAGACAGCTGTAAATTAGGACAAGTAGAAAGGTCTCGGTGCGCTAGGAAAAGGCAGCAAATTCAGAGCCCTAGCAGGTCAACGCTGGAGGGCTTCATGGAGGAGGTGGCCACCTAGGTAGGCCTTGGAAGACACTGAGGCTTTAAATACGTGTTAACTGAGGCTAGGGAAGGGCAGCCCAGGTGGAGGGAGCATGATAAACAAAGGCCCAGAAAAGCAGCTGCCTCAGAAACGAGGCGCTGTCAGATGGGACCTGGAAGGGGGAGGGGAAAAACTTGAGAAGGAAGGTTGGGGTAAAGCGGTAGGGGCTGTTTGAGAGTCACTATGGCAATGGCTGCCCTTGGCATGGAAGAGCTGTTGTCACTGGGAGCATTTTCCATCGTTGGGGCTATAGGGACAGCAGTAGACACAAACCTGTCAGCTGGGAAGTGGTGGGTGAATGTTCCCACTCCCTGAACTCAGAGGGCAGTTTGTAGGGGGTTGGTTACCAAGTGACCCATTGGCACGATGCAAAGAAAAGAAGGATCTGGCTTCTCTCTACCTCCACCCCCACTCCCATCTGTTCTTTGAAGTCTGACTCAGACTGACCAATGCTAAGAGGAGAGTAATATTTAAGAGACTTAGCTGGGTTGGGGAGCACCCACTGCCAGGTCTTGAATCCTGGCTCTTGCTTGTGCTAGCTGTGTTATTTGAGGCAAGTGATTTAACTTCTCTGAACCTTCATTTCCCCATCTGTAATCAAAGGGGACAAAGTAATTAGGATAGCACCTGAGAGATAAAGCGGTTCTGAGAATAAAGGAAGCCACTTGTGAGACTTAGAAACCATGCCTGACAAACAGCGAGTGGTTAATAAGTGTGGGCTGTGGCTTTGCTGGAGTTACTGTCTCACGGATCCTGCCTGGTTTGGGTCGTGCCCCAACGACTCTTAGCATCTCTGATAAGACACAGAACCTCCCAGCTCCCAGGTGCTGTGTCTTATAAAATATTATACTGGGAGGGGTCTGCCAGGTAGGTCCCATCTGCAAGGAGCAGAAACAAGCTCAGCTGGAGGTCAAGGTTGCACAGCTCCATTTAGATGCACACCCAGGGCTTCCGAATAGTGACTCGGCTGCTCAGGAACAGGGATGGGCCTTTGTCACAGGTTCTAGGCGAGCTGGCACGTGCGTGGTCTGGGTGCAGATCTGTCTCCGTGTTCGGCTGAACTGGGATGTCTCAAGGACGGTGTCTGCCCATCCCACGTCCCTTCCCCCAGCCCTCTATGTGCTTCCTGAAATTGATGCCTCACCTCCCAGGATTTGTGGGGAGAGGGGAGAGGGAGGGATGGTGTCCGCTGCTGCGACAGGACAGCAGAGGTGAGCAGCTATGGAAGGGGAAGAGCTTCCATTTGGCAGGGCTCTGGTTACTCAGAGCCTATGTCCGCAGTGGCTTCAAGGCCCTGAAGTGGTGCTGGGCAGAGAGGGGCCTGGGCTTCACTTCTGTGACCTTGGGGAGGTCACTGATGATCCCTATGCTCCAGTCTTCTCAGCTGTAAGATGGGATCAGACGAACCTCCCGAAGTCACCGTGTAGATAAACCAAATGCACGTAAAGCACTTACTAGTCCTTCCTTCTCCAGTTCCTCATGAGTGCCGAGAACCAGCAGGGCCCCTGGGATCCAGCTGTGAGCAGGACCCTGCCCCCAGGCAGTCTGCTTTCTGGGGGGCTGGGGTAGCCTTTAGCACAGTGCCTGACACATGATAAATCCTCTAAATGATGCATGGTACCTGCTGTTAACCAGAATTAGTGTTATTTAAAGCCAACCTCTTCTCCCCTCCTCTCCAGCAAAAGGCAGTTAAATCAGCAAAAGTCAGAGAAGGTAGAGTCCACGGCAGGAGCCCAGGCTGCTGAATGGGGTTTGTTTGACGTTTCCTTTAATCTGTGTTTAACGTGTAAGCAGATTATCTGAGCAGAACTGGGACTTCTGTGTGGGATGCTTTGCCCGCCTCTGGCCTGGGCAGCTGGCCTGTGGCACCACCACTGAGGCTGGGTTCTCTGCTTCTGTGGAAATTCCGGGTGGTCCTCGATGGAGAGATTTGGGCGGGAGGAGGGGGCTTCTATAGCTGTAAAAATGTGTTCGGGACGCCATCTGTGAACGCAGATGCACTTCACCTTTGACCTTTGAGAGGTTCCTTCTCTCCCCCGACCCTTGACCTTTGAGAGGTTCCTTCTCTCCCCCGACCCTTGACCTTTGAGAGGGTCCTTCTCTCCCCCGACCCTTGACCTTTGAGAGGTTCCTTCTCTCCCCCGACCCTTGACCTTTGAGAGGTTCCTTCTCTCCCCCCAGCCTTGACCTTTGAGAGGTTCCTTCTCTCCCCCCAGCCTTGAACATTGAGAGGTTCCTTCTCTCCCCCGACCCCTGTGTGAGTCTATCTTCAGTCCTGTGACCCCACCCCCGCCAGCCTCCCGCTGTCCTGACCAGGTCCAAGGGAGGACAGCAGGAGCTGTGGGGACCAGGGGCGGAGGGCAGGGGTGCGGTGGCAGTGGTCTGCCTCTGGGGAGGAGTGTTTCTATCACTGATGTTTAAAATTGTGCCAGGGGTGACCATAACTTTATTATTTTTTTTGTCGTTTTAGAGTGGGAAATATACGTAACATAAACTTTGCCATTTTAACCATGTTTAAGTGTACAGCTCGGTGGCATTAAGTGCATTCACTTTGCTGTGCAGCCATCACCCCCATCCACCTCCAGAACTTTCCAGACTAAAACTCCACACGCATTAAACAGTGACTCCTCATTCTCCACTCACAGTCCTTGGCAACCACCAGCCCACCTTCTATCTGTATACATTTGACGACTCTCGGTGTCACGTATAAATGAGACCATGGAGTACTGAGCTGTTTCTGACTGGCTTTATTTCACTTGCTGTAATGTGTTCAGAGTTCATCTGTGTCGTGGGCGTATCCGTCCTTCATTCTTTTGTAAGGCTGAGTAGCACTCCATGTGGTATGCGTTTACCACGTGGTGTTTCTCCATTCAGTCACAGATGGGACTCGGGCTGCTCCCACCTCTTGGCTATGGTGGATAAGGCTGCCCTGAACGTGGGTGTACAGTATCTGTTTGAGTCCCTGCTTTCAATTCTTTGGGGTACCTACCCGGAAGAGAAATTTCTAGATCATCTGGTAATTTTATGTTTAGTTTTTTGAGGAACCGCCACACTTTATAAACTCTTTATGCACGGTGCACCCCTTTATTGCCTGCATCTGGGGTCGACGCAGCCAGCCCGCCTTGGGTGCCCCATTCCTGCCTAATAAATCCTTGAGAGAGACCTCAGAACCTGTGTGGCTGCGAGTTAGGTCTGGAGCGTATTGGAGTCTGAGGCTGTGTCCCTGTCGTGAGAGACGGGCTCCCCCAGGGCTGTGTAGCGAGGTCTGTGGCTGCCGGCGCCTAGCCTGGCTTCCCAGCCACGTGCTCCTCCGTTCTTGGAAGCTTCCGACGGCTGACTTCCAACCTTGTTGGTTGAGGAAGGCCCACAGGCACTGATTGGGGACGCCTGTCCTCTGGACTGGACATCAGCCAATGGCCTGGGTTGGCCCCTCCCTCGTGGCTCACAAGACACTTAATGTCTACATTTACGCATTTGCAGAGTGGGGAGGCCGCAGCTCCCCTTCCCCTCTGGGTACTGGTCGGTACCAGTTCCAGGTGATGGTTCTGGAACTCATGGTGTTGATGCTGAGGGATGTCAAGGCTACTGGTGTTCAGGTATCTAGGGCAAGGGCTCCAGGGCAGCCCCCCAAGACCAAGACGGGGGCCCAGGAGACATCTCACGCCCACCTCTGGTCAGCCTGCGTGGGGAGCAGAGAACACCTCTGGGCTCTTGGAAACTTTGGTCCAGACTTTGTGTTGAGTTTCTTTTTAAAACAAACAAACCCCACCTCCTTTAAGGTATGTGCACTAGAACATTTATGATAGAAATACTGTGACAACTGAGATTTTCTTCAAAGTAAATGGGGTATGGGAGTTCCCTGGAGGCCTAGTGGTTAAGATTCTGGGCTTTCACAGCTGCAGCCCGGGTTCGATCCCTGGTTGGGGAACTGAGATCCCGCAAGCCGTGTGGTGTGGCCAAAAAAAAAAAAAAAAAAGAAAACAAAACTAGAATAAACAGAGTGGGGAGACAGAGGGAGCCAGCACAGCTGGTGGGGATATGAGATGAAACCAGATCGGCCCTGAGTCGATAGTTGAAGCTGGGCAGTGGACACATGAGCGCTCATTACACTATTCTCTCTGTTCCTGTCTGTTTGACATTTTCCATATTGAAAATTAAAAAAATATAGCCTTTCCCTCCACCCCTCTCTTGGAAAGAAACTAACCTGCCCCGAGCACTTCTTATGTTTGGACACTTCCCTATTCTCTTATTAAATGCTCACAACACACGTGCAGTGGGTGTTGTTATCCCCATTTTACAGGCGGGTAAATGGAGGCGCCTTGACATTTCAGCAGTTGAGTGGCTTAGCTGCGATCTGAACCAGGTCTGGCTCCCACACTGCTGCTCTGCCCCCTGGACTTGCTGCCCCTGGTTGGAGAGTCCCAGCCCCACCTCGTTAGCCCTGGGTCTGTGCAGCCTGGACCAGCTGCTGGAAACCGGTGCCCTGGGCAACTCCTGACCCTGTCTCTGTGGCTTTGCCTTCCCCTCTCCTGTCCCTAGGAAGCCCTGCCTGCAGGACCTAGAGATCGTTATAGGGAAGAGGAGATGGGGTAATGACTTGGCCCAGGTCACTCAGCTCCTAAGGGGCAGAGCCACTCCTGGGCCCCAGCCCCCCGGGGGCTGTACGGCTCATTAGCTCGCTCTCATTTCCTGTGTCTTCCCTGGGCTCCTGAACTTTGCTGCTCAAATCTCCCCTCACCCTTGGGCTCCTGGGTTCCCTGTCGAGTCTTGGTCCCAAGCATCCTCTTGCACTTGTTTTCCTCCCAGTCTTGCTTGGTTTCTTAACTTGTGTCTTCTGCTCAGTTGGTCTGTTGCCAGCTGGTCCCTCTGCAGAGGTGGCTTCTCCCATCCTTTGCAGAATCTATGCATGGCATCTCTCCCTGCCCCTTCTCTCCTCCCTCATCCTGGGTCGTTCCCGCTTCCCTCTGGCCTGTGTCTTTCAGCTCAGCCCAGGTCGTGCCACTGCTGTCCCACTGCTCCCACGGCCCAGGTTGACAGCCTTCTCCCACCTTCATGGAGGGAGTGCGTTTCTCTCCACTTACGCCAAGGCGTGCCCACACCATCTCACCTTCCCATGAGCAGAGGGCACAGCGACTGCCAAACAGGACCTGAATTCCCAGCCTCCTACTCGGTTTCGTCAGCCTGTCAGCCTTTATTCCATTTAAGATATTTTTAAACACTCAACACTTTTGCCTTAAGTTTTAACTCTTCCCCCAGTTAAAATGTGGCTCTCCTTCCAGTGGATTTTCTCCCTAAGATCTAACAATGTATTTTCTTAAAATGGCTTCTAAAAATTTATCTGTTCACCACCATAAATTTGAACCATCACAAAAATGATAAAGCATCCTCTTTGGCTGTACTCTGTATCCTACACCAGACTAGCTGGGGGGGCTTCTCTGTGAGCCCCATAAGCCTTCCCGGACCCATCTGTATCATCGCACTTACTTGTCACTAGACAGACCTGCCAGCACCTTTTTTTTTTTTTTTTTGCAAAAGGCACCAGGTTTACCAGGGAAAACTGCAATTCCTGTTTTAGGAACCTTGAGTTGACTGTGACCAGGAGGTGGCGTGGTATTAGATAGGATGCCAGCTAGTGTAGCAGACACTCATACTTCAGCGTCTTCGCACAATAAAGGTTTACTTCTCACTGTGTAACGCTCCAGGGTGTGTTCCTGGCTGGTGGAGCATCTTCCACATGATCACTCAGGGACCCAGGCTCCTTCCATCTTTGGCTCTCTCTCTAGGGCTCTGGGGAAAGAAAACAGTGGAATAAACACACCTGCTGCTTGATGACCTTGGTCTGGAGGGGTGCATCGCTTCCACCGGTGAGAGCTGGTTGCATGTCCCACCTAAGTGCGAGTGACATTGGAGGTGTTTCGGTTGGCTGGGTTCCTAGCCGACTGGCAGCATCACCTGCCAGCCAGGTACATGCAACATTCAGGATGTGAAGCCCAGTCGAGTCCTTGGATGACAGCAACTTCAGGCAACATCTGGCTGCAACTGCCTGAGAGACCCTAAGTGACCCCAGTTCCACATTCTCTGTCCTGCCCACCCTTCCCAGGAAGCCCCAGCCCAGGCAGAGCGGGCACCACCAGCTCTGGCTGCATGTACCACACTCCTGGAGAGCACCTTTCTCAACCTGCTCTTTCCTTCTCCCCAGTGCCCTGTCGGTTTTATTGATTCTTCTTTTTCAGCAGTACCAGAAACACTCTGTTGTATAATTTTCTAGAGATAAGGCAGGATTTCTGGATTTAGAGATTAGTGAGTAGAAAACTAATGTCTTTTTTTTACGCAGGCCTCTCACTGCTGTGGCCTCTCCCGCTGCGGAGCACAGGCTCCAGATGCGCAGGCTCAGTGGCCATGGCTCACGGGCCCAGCCGCTCCGCAGCATGTGGGATCTTCCCAGACCGGGGCACGAACCCGTGTCCCCTGCATCGGCAGGCGGACTCTCAACCACTGCGCCACCAGGGAAGCCCCAAAACTAATGTCTTGATCTGAAAAATACATTGGGTGGTTATCTTCACACTTATAATTTTAGGATCACTGAAAGAAGAGACAGTCGCAGATTTTTTTTTTTTTCTTTTCTCCCAAGGATTGTCCCTAGATCGTGTCAGCCTTGCTTGATTTCATCCCGACGTCTCATCTGCCTGTCACTTGCCTTCTGGGAGTCTGGACCCTGATTGCTCCATTTCAATCCTTTGCCAGTTTTCCATCCTTCACAAACAGCACTTTGATTCATATATTGGGGCAACAGCTTCTGATCTCTGGGTTGTGGCCGGAAGCAGCCTTGTTTCCAGTGAGTGACCTCTCCAGTAATGGGATATTCAGGGGTTATTGGTTGCTCTTCATGCCCTACTGGGTAGCCAGTGCTCACTTTTAGGACCACTCCCTGAAGGAGGCCTTGGAATGGGAGGTGGGCACTCAGATGCCTCGGCGACGAAATTGCAAAGCCCTCTGAGTTGGTGGCAAAGAGAAGAGGGAGAAACGATCAGGTAGGATTGACTTTCCTTTTCCATCATTCAAGGAGTCCAGACTGTTGGTGAGCATCACCCCTGTGGAGGTTTCTAAGGAATGGTTTCTGCTTGGAGGTTCCAGCAGTTTCTACCGTTGTCCATCGTGTGATTACCAGGTATCTCCTGCAGCACAGAGAATGCGGGGGACTTGCCCCACATGGATGCTTGCCGTCCAAGATGGGGGCCAGTCAAGTGCCACAGGAAGTGGTCATGGTTTCTGTCTAGTTCCATCCAAGACAAGCTTTTAATAGGAACAAAGCCATGATTCGTAATTTTCCCTTAATTCTCACAGTTTGGAGTTTGTCATTTGCTTTCTCGTCTTTATAAATTAGAATGTTTTCCTTGATTTGGGCGAGTTATATCCATTTGCAATGTTGTTAAAATGCAGAAGAAATACAGACTTCTGCAAGCAGTTGAAAATGGTCATCCAGATGGGAAATTACTGCACTTAGAATAGTTTTCATCATAATACATAGTCCTACATAAAATTTTGTTCAAAACAATCTTAAAGGAGAGTAAGATCAGTTGATGTTATTTCCATAGAAATTCAGATTATTCTTTCTATAACTTTTAACACTATTCTGAACCATAAATAGCTACTTAATATACAATCGTGTAGGGTATCGGCAATACCATTTACACATCCTCTGTGAATGCTGTTAAATTTTAAATGATGGGTAGAGTGGGAAAGAAGGTGCTAAAGTGAACACCATCATTCTAGGCTCTTCTGCTTCAGGGCAAATTTCCTGGCTCCCTCCACCCAGAGAAAGCAAGGTGCCAATTAAGAGATGCTTTGAGGGCTTCCCTGGTGGCGCAGTGGTTGAGAGTCCGCCTGCCGATGCAGGGGACACGGGTTTGTGCCCCGGTCCGGGAGGATCCCACATGCCGCAGAGTGGCTGGGCCCGTGAGCCATGGCCGCTGAGCCTGTGCATCCAGAGCCTGTGCTCCGCAACAGGAGAGGCCTGCGTACCGCAAAAAAAAAAAAAAAAGTTGTGTTAATTTCAGGTGTGCAGCAAAGTGATTGAGTTATACATAGATTCTTTTTCAGATTCTTTTCCGTTATAGGTTATTACAAGATATTGAATATAGTTCCCTGTGCTATACAGTAGTATCTTGTTTTTTATCCGTTCTGTATATACTAGTTTGCATCTGCTCACCCCAAACTCCCACTCCATCCCTCCCCCAACCCCTCTCCCCCTTGGCAACCACAAGTCTGTTCTCTGTCTGTGACTCTATTTCTGTTTCGTAGATAAGTTCATTTGTGTCATATTTTAGATTCCACATAGAAGTGATATCATATGGTATTTGTCTTTCTCTGTCTGACTTACTTCACTTAGTATGATAATGTCTAGGTCCATCCATGTTGCTGCAAATGACATTATTTCATTCTTCTTTATGGTCAAGTACTATTCCTGTGTGTGTGTGTGTGTGTGTGTGTGTGTGTGTGTGTGTGTGTGTGTACACACCACGTCTTCTTTATCCATTCGTCTGTCAATGGACTTTTAGGTTGTTTCCATATCTTAGCTATTTGAATAGCGCTGCAGTGAACATAGGGGTACATGTATTTTTTTAAATTATAGTTTCGTCCAGTTACATGCCCAGGGGTAGGATTGCGGGATCATATTGGCCTGACTTTTACAGCGAGCTCTTTCTGCCTGACCAGGGGACTCAAGTGTCTCGGGTTAAGAGTTAATCTTGGCTGCACTACTTTTAACTTGCCGAGTTGCCACGAGTGGAAGCCACGCTTCCCAACCTTGCTGCCTGTAACAATGCAGTGATGCTGAAGGCCTCTCTAGACCAGCAATTCTCAGAGCAGGGCCTTCGGCTTAACTGGAAGACTTCGGGGGCCTCCTGACAGGCCAGGGCTGATTTTTTAAAAATCCTCTCTGGTTCTTGTGGGCAAATAACGTACCTAGGACTAGCTCCAAAAGCTTCATTTGCAGAAATTGTGAAGGGTAACTATTACCCGAGCTAGCTACTAAGGGTTGCTTTGCTAAAACTTTTTATTTGTAAACTAAAATTAGCGAGTTGCTAGAGTTTGAGGGACCTAATTCAGGATTCTGTAAGAAGTCTGGATTCCAACCAGCAGTTGGCGTTACTGCCCAGTTCCGACTACACACGTATCCAGACAGAGTTGGAATCTCCTTGACTTGGAGGAAGCTTGCTTTATGAGTGCCCCTTCTGTTTATTGTTCTGAGATGCTCATAGTTTTTCATTGCTGCCATTTTTGCTCTTCATTTATAAGCAAATCACTGTTAGTTTGGCTTCATTGCCAGTTGAGTTTCGTGTGGGTTGTTTGCATCGCAGGGCAAGGTTTGCCACACCTGCATATTTCGGCTTGTCATTTGCCAGTAGTGAGACTGATTTTAATTTGACTAAATCACACAGTCCTGCTTCTCCCACCATCGCCCCGAAGTGGCTGGGGAGTGATGCTTTGTTTTCATCATGAAATCCTTTGTCCCCTGGGAAGTGGGGACAGGTGAGGTTGGGTGAGCCCCACACGCTCTTATTCTTCCTTCGTGGGCCATAGTGTGAAAGTTAAATTAAAAAGTGAAAGATGAGAGGGTGTAGAGAAAAAAGAACCCACCTACACTGTTGGTGGGAATGCAACGACTACGGAGAACAGTGTGGAGGTTCCTTAAGAAACTAAAAATAGAACTACCATATGACCCGGCAATCCCTCTCCTGGGAATATACCCTGAGGAAACCATAATTCAAAAAGACACATGCACCCCAATGTTCATTGCAGCACTATTTACAATAGCCAGGACGCGGAAGCAACCTAAATGTCCGTCGACAGATGAATGGGTAAAGAAGATAGGGTATATATACACACCCACAATGGAATATTACTCAGCCATAAAAAAGAATGAAATAATGCCATTTGCAGCAACATGGATGGACCTAGAGATTGTCATATTATGTGAAATAAGTCAGAGAAGGACAAATATCATATCACTTATATGCAGAATCTTAAAAAATTATACAAATGAACTTACAGTAATTCCCCTACATACGAACCTTCAAGTTGCAGACTTTCAAAGATGCGAACGTGTATTCCATCAACTTCGGGTGTGAGTGACATTGCAGCTTGCCCTCCATCTCCTATCGCTGACGATCCTTCAGCTCTACCATCTCCCACCTCCTCTCCCTCCTCCAGTCAGTAACTCTTCTTGCCACTCGATGCCAGCCCCTGTGTGCCAGCTGTTGTACTGCACTACTGTGCTTTTTAAGGTACTGTACTGTGAGATTAAAAATGTGCACTTTATTTTTTTGTGTTTATTTTTTTATGTATTATTTATGTGAAAAGTATTATAAACCTACTGCAGTACAGTACTGTATAGCCGATTGTGTTCGTTGGGTACCTAGGCTACCTTTGTCAGACTTACAAACAAATTGGACTTAGGAATGCACTCTCGGAACAGAACTCGTTTGTATGTAGGGGACTTACTGTATTTACAAAACAGAAATAGACTCACAGACATAGAAAACAGACTTACAGTAACCAAAGGGAATAGCGGGGGTGGGGTGGGGGAGAGATAAATTAGGAGTTTGGGATTAACATATATACACTACTATGTACATATATAAAACAGGTAAACAACAAGGCCCTACTGTATAGCACAGGGAGCTCTACTCATATCTTGTAATAACCTATAATGGAAAAGAATCTGAAAAAGAATATATATGTATAACTGAATCACTTTGCTGTACACTTGAAACTAGCACGACATTGTAAATTAACTATACTTCAGTTTAAAAAAAAAAAAAAAAAAAGAAAGATGTGGGAACTCATGCCCCTGCTCAAAGACAGACTTAGGGTACAGGAATCCCACAGAAAGGAATGGAGACCAACCCTAGGAATGTGACTTCCCGCGTCACCCTACAACTTAATGGCATGTTTAAAAATACACCCACAGCTTCTTTGTCTTGAGAGTCAGTTTACATCTAGCACATCTGTAGCTCTTTCTCTGCGATGGGTTAAGTTTTATACACAGTGTGTACGATTTAGAATTCTGCTTCTTCGTCTGTCTTCTCTGTTCTTGACTGTGTCTCTCTTTGGGGGTCAGAATTCTTTTTCCTGTATGTCTGCTGAGCTGTGATGGTGACACATCCAATGGGGGCATTTGAATGGCTTCCTGAATCTCTGTCACCGCCTCTGCTCGTGGTGTTCCCCCCACCTCCCCGCCACCCATACACCCACTTTTTACCAGTGCATAGATTAGAGTTGGAGGCTTAATACAACATAATAGGGTTATAGGGCACCATCTCCATGCCGGAACTTGTGCTGCCCCAGGGATTCTAACGTGGACAGGCCTCTGGCTCCTGCCTTCAAGGTGCTAATAGCATTTCCTCTTAGTCTGGTAGGTGGAAAGTATACATTTTCTTCTTATTGATCTATGAGTTTTGACTGCTTATGAAATCTTATATAGAGAAGCATCACGGAAAAGGGGAACTTCTCCTCCCCTTTTGCTGTGGTAATTTACACCAGAGGTTCCCAGTAGCTCTGAGGTTGGAGGATGGTGTGAAATATATCGCAGAGGATAATCAGAGATTTGCATTTGAAATGCAGAGGTGTCTGTTCTCAGAATCCCACGGAAAGTAAGCCTCCCCTGTGCCCAGCTCCTTCTGCCTGGTTCTCCTGGCTGCAGCATTGGAAGGAGTCCCTGAGTCACCACGTGGAGCGACCATCTGTGACTAACAGAGGGATCACAGCCTGGAACTATTTGGGTGTCTGTCCGTGATGTGAGCGTAGTACTGTTTCCTTAACTCTCAGTCCAGGGCTCTTTCCCATGTTCTTGAAGGAAGAAAGACCTTTGGCATGGAAATAGTTGCCTAATCATCCTGGAGGGGCGGGCTGGGTATCTGTGCTCTAGGGGGATTTAAACTGGCAATGGTGGGAGGAGGTGTGTATGAGCAAAGATGTAGAGGTCGGCTTGGCCAGAGACTGTGTGCAGGTCAGTGATCAGGCTAGAGGGCAGGGGCCCCCCACGAGAATGGCTGGCAAGGTTGGAATTGTTATCCAGGGCAATAATTTTGAAAGGAATAAAAGATGTTTCTGAAAGTTCTGTTTGTGATTACCTAATGTTGCAAGATGGCCTTTGATAAAAGTAAAGAGCAAGACCACCTGGTGGAGAAGCTTTTCCTACCTGTGTTATTTTTCTCACCCTAAAAATAGAAGCCAGTGACATACTGCTATTAGGACCCACAGTGATACCGAGCTCAGATTTGGCCACTTGCCACTCAAAAGCCAATAATTCGAGAGGCAAGTGTCAGTAGAAAGAAAAGTAGCTTTAATCAGAAAAGCCGGCAATCTGGGGAGAAGGTGGACTCTGTCCTGAGATCAACTCCGAAGATTCTGCTCAGCTGTGACAGCTTTTCAAGGGAAAAATGGGGGTGGGGGGAATCTCAGTGAATCATCGAGGCAGGAGGTTGGCTTCTGCATCATCCTCCATTGCGTGCAGACTGGCTGACTCTCTCTTCAGATGTTATCTTGCCCACATGATCTGCCTGTAGGGTTGCTTATGGAGCTGTTAGGGTAGAGAGCTAATCATTCTTTTTTTTTTTTAATGTTTATTTTTATCTTTTTCTTATTAGTTATCCATTTTATACACATCAGTGTATACATGTCAATCCCAACCTCCCAATTCATCCCACCACCACTCACAACCCCTGCCGCTTTCCCCGCTTGGTATCCATATGTTTTTTCTCTACTTCTGTGTCTCAGTTTCTGCTTGGCAAACCAGTTCATCTGTACCATTTTCTAGATTCCACATATATGTGTTAATATACGATATTTGTTTTTCTCTTTCTGACTGACTTCACTCTGTATGAAATCTCTATATCCATCCACGTCTCTACAAACGACCCAATTTCGTTTCTTTTTATGGCTGAGTAATATTTAATTGTATATATGTACCACATAATCTTTATCCATTCGTCAGTCGATGGGCATTTAGGTTGCTTCCATGACCTGGCTATTGTAAATAGTGCTGCAGTGAACATTTGGGTGCATGGGTCTTTTTGAATTATGGTTTTCTCAGGGTATATGCCCAGTAGTGGGATTGCTGGGTCGTATGGTAATTCTATTTTTAGTTCTTTAAGGAACCTCCATACTGTTCTCCATAGTGGCTGTATCAATTTACATTCCCACCAACAGTGCAAGAGGGTTCCCTTTTCTCCACACCCACTCCAGCATTTGTAGTTTGTAGATTTTCTGATGATGCCCATTCTAACTGGTGTGAGGTGATACCTCCTTGTAGTTTTGATTTGCGTTTCTCTAATAATTAGTGATGTTGAGCAGCTTTTCATGTGCCTCTTGCCCATCTGTATGTCTTCTTTGGAGAAATGTCTATTTAGGTCTTCTGCCCAGTTTTGGATTGGGTTGTTTGTTTATTTAATATTGATCTGCATGAGCTGTTTATATATTTTGGAGATTAATCCTTTGTCCGATGATTCATTTGCAAATATTTTCTCCCATTCTGAGGATTGTCGTTTCGTCTTGTTTATGGTTTCCTTAGCTGTTTCAAAAGCTTTTAAGCTTCATTACGTCCCATTTGTTTATTTTTGGGTGTTTTTCCATTACTCTAGGAGGTGGGTCAAAAAAGATTTTGCTGTGATTTATGTCAAAGAGTGTTCTTCCTATGTTTTCCTCTAAGAGTTCTATAGTGCCCGGTCTTACATTTAGGTCTCTAATCCATTTTGAGTTTATTTTTGTGTATGGTGTTAGGGAGTGTTCTAATTTCATTCTTTTACATGTAGCTGTCCAGTTTTCCCAGCACCACTTACTGAAGAGGTAGTCTTTTCTCCATTGTATATCCTTGCCTCCTTTGTCAAAGATTAGTTGACCATAAGAGTGTGGGTTTACCTCTGGGCTTTCTATCCTGTTCCATTGATCTATATTTCTGTTTTTGTGCCAGTACCATACTGTCTTGATTACTGTAGCTTTGTAGTATAGTCTGAAATCAGGGAGTCTGATTCCTCCAGCTCCATTTTTTCCCCTCAAGACTGCTTTGGCTATTCGGGGTCTTTTGTGCCTCCATACAAATTTTAAGACTTTTTGTTCTAGTTCTGTAAAAAAAATGCCATTGGTAGGCTTCCCTGGTGGTGCAGTGTTTGAGAGTCCACCTGCTGATGCAGGGGACACGGGTTTGTGCCCCGGTCCGGGAAGATCCCACATGCCGCGGAGCGGCTGGGGCCGTGAGCCATGGCCGCTGAGCCTGTGCGTCCGGAGCCTGTGCTCTGCAACGGGAGAGGCCGCAGCGGCGAGAGGCCTGCGTACCGCAAATTAAAAAAAGCCATTGGTAATTTGATAGGGATTGCATTGAATCTGTAGATTGCTTTGGGTAGTATAGTCATTTTCCCAATGTTGATTCTTCCAATCCAAGAACATGGTATATCTCTCCATCTGTTGGTATTATTTTTAATTTCTTTCATCAGTGTCTTATAGTTTTCTGCATACAGGTCTTTTGTCTCCCTAGGTAGGTTTATTCCTAGGTATTTTATTCTTTTGTTGCAATGGTAAATGGGAGTGATTCCTTAATTTCTCTTTCAGATTTTTCATCATTAGTGTATAGGAATGCAAGAGATTTCTGTGCATTAATTTTGTATCCTGCAACTTTACCAAATTCATTGATTAGCTGTAGTAGTTTTCTGGTGGCATCTTTAGGATTCTCTGTGTATAGTATCATGTCATCTGCAAACAGTGACAGTTTTACTTCTTTTCCAATTTGTATTCCTTTTATTTCTTTTTCTTCTCTGATTGCCGTGGCTAGGACTTCCAAAACTATGTTGAATAATAGTGGCGAGAGTGGACATCCTTGTCTTGTTCCTGATCTTAGTGGAAATGCTTTCAGTTTTCACCATTGAGAATGATATTTGCTGTGGGTTTGTCGTATATGGCCTTGATTATGTTGAAGTAGTTTCTCTCTGTGCCCAGTTTCTAGAGAGTTTTTATCATAAATGGGTGTTGAATTTTGTCAAAAGCTTTTTCTGCATCTATTGAGATGATCATATGGTTTTAATTCTTCAATTTGTTAATATGGTGTATCACATTGCTTGATTTGCGTATATTGAAGAATCCGTGCATCCCTGGGATAAATCCCACTTGATCATGGTGTGTGATCCTTTTAATGTGTTGTTGGATTCTGTTTGCTAGTATTTTGTTGAGGATTTTTGCATCTATATTGATAAGTGATAATGGTCTGTAATTTTCTTTTTTTGTAGTATCTTTGTCTGATTTTGGTATCAGGGTGATGGTGGCCTCATAGAATGAGTTTGGGAGTGTTCCTTCCTCTACAATTTTTTTGAAGAGTTTGAGAAGGATGGGTGTTAGCTGTTCTCTAAATGTTTGATAGAATTCACCTGTGAAGCCATCTGGTCCTGGACTTCTGTTTGTTGGAAGATTTTTTTTTTTTTTGCGGTACGCAGGCCTCTCACTGTTGTGGCCTCTCCCGTTGCGGAGCACAGGCTCCGGACGCGCAGGCTCAGCGGCCATGGCTCACGGGCCCAGCTGCTCCGCGGCATGTGGGATCTTCCCAGACCGGGGCACGAACCCGTGTCCCCTACATCGGCAGGCGGACTCTCAACCACTGCGCCACCAGGGAAGCCCTGTTGGAAGATTTTAATAACAGTTTCAATTTCATTACTTGTGATTGCTCTGTTCATATTTTCTATTTCTTCCTGGTTCAGTCTTGGAAGGTTATACCTTTCTAATAATTTGTCCATTTCTTCCAGGTTGTCCATTTTGTTGGCATAGAGTTGCTTTTAGTAGTCTCTTAGGATGCTTTGTATTTCTGCGGTGTCTGTTGTAACTTCTCCTTTTTCATTTCTAATTTTATTGATTTGAGTCCTCTTTTTCTTGATGAGTCTGGCTAATGGTTTATCAATTTTGTTTATCTTCTCAAAGAACCAGCCTTTAGTTTTATTGATCTTTGCTATTTTCTTTGTTTCTATTTCATTTATTTCTGCTCTGATCTTTATGATTTCTTTCCTTCTGCTAACTTTGGGTTTTGTTTGTTCTTCTTTCTCTAGTTCCTTTAGGTGTAAGGTTAGATTGTTTATTTGAGGTTTTTCTTGTTTCTTGAGGTAGGCTTGTATAGCTATAAACTTCCCTCTTAGAACTGCTTTTGCTGCATCCCATAGGTTTTAGATCATCATGTTTTCATTGTCATGTGTCTCTAGGTACTTTTTGATTTCCTCTTTGATTTCTTCAGTGATCTCTTGGTTATTTAGTAACGTATTGTTTGGCCTCCATGTGTTTGTGTTTTTTACGTTTTTTTCCCCATGTAATTGATTTCTAATCTCATAGCTTTGTGGTCAGAAAAGATGCTTGATATGATTTCAATTTTCTTAAATTTACTGAGGCTTGATTTGTGACCCAAGATGTGATCTATCCTGGAGAATGTTCCGTGTGCACTTGAGAAGAAAGCGTAATCTGCTGTTTTTGGATGGAATGTCCTATAAATATCGGTTAAATCTATCTGGTCTATTGTGTCATTTAAAGCTTGTGTTTCCATATTAATTTTCTGTCCAGATGATCTGTCCGTTGGTGTAAGTGAGATGTTAAAGTCCTCCACTATTATTGTGTTACTGTCAATTTCCTCTTTTATAGCTGTTAGCAGTTGCCTTATGTATTGAGGTGCTCCTATGTTGGGTGCATATATATTTATAATTGTTATATCTTCTTCTTGGATTGATCCCTTGATCATTACGTAGTGTCCCTTGTCTCTTGTAACATTATTTTAAAGTCTTTTTTTTTTTTTTTTTTTTTTTTGCTGTACACGGGCCTCTCACTGCTGCGGCCTCTCCCGCCGCGGAGCACAGGCTCTGGATGCGCAGGCCCAGTGGCCATGGCCCACGGGCCCAGCCGCTCCACGGCACGTGGGGTCCTCCCAGACCGGGGCACAAACCCCTGTCTCCCGCAGGCGGGGGGTTGGCAGGCGGACTCCCAACCACTGCGCCACCAGGGAAGCCCTAAAGTCTGTTTTATCTGATATGAGTATTGCTACTCCAGCTTTCTTTTGATTTCCATTTGCATGGAATATCTTTTTCCATCCCCTCACTTTCAATCTGTATGTGTCCCTAGGTCTGAAGTGGATTTTACATAGACAGCTTATATATGGGTCTTATTTTTGTATCCATTCAGTGAGCCTGTGTCTTTTGGTTGGAGCATTTAATCCATTCACGTTTAAGGTAATTATTGATATGTATGTCCCTATTACCATTTTCTTAATTGTTTTGGGTTTGTTTTTTGTAGGTCCTTTTTCTTCTCTTGTGTTTCCCAGTTAGAGAAGTTTCTTTAACATTTGTTGTAGAGCTGGTTTGGTGGTGCTGAATTCTCTTAGCTTTTGCTTGTCTGTAAAGCTTTTGATTTCTCCATCTAATCTGAATGAGATCCTTGCTGGGTAGAGTACTCTTGGTTGTAGGTTCTTCCCTTTCATCACTTTAAGTATATCATGCCACTCCCTTCTGGCTTGTAGAGTTTCTGCTTGAAATCAGCTGTTAACCTATGGGAGATCCCGCGTATGTTATTTGTCATTTTTCCCCTGTTGCTTTCAATAATTTTTCTTTGTCTTTAATTTTGCCAGTTTGATTACTATGTGTCTCGGCGTGTTTCTCCTTGGGTTTATCCTGTATGGGACTCTGCACTTCCTGGACGTGGGTGGCTATTTCCTTTCCCATGTTAGGGAAGTTTTCAACTATAATCTCTTCAAGTATTTTCTCGGGTCCTTTCTCTCTCTCTTCTCCTTCTGGGACCCCTATAATGCGAATGTTGGTGCGTTGAATGTTGTCCCAGAGGTCTCTTAGGCTGTCTTCGTTTCTTTTCATTCTTTTTTCTTTATTCTGTTCTGCAGCAGTGAATTCCACCATTCTGTCTTCCAGGTCACTTATCCGTTCTTCTGCCTCAGTTATTCTGCTATTGATTCCTTGCAGTGTATTTTTCATTTCAGTTATTGTGTTGTTCATCTGTTTGTTCTTTAATTCTTCTAGGTCTTCGTTAAACATTTCTTGCATCTTCTCGATCTTTGCCTCCATTGTTTTTCCGAGGTCCTGGATCATCTTCACTCTCAGTATTTTGAATTCTTTTTCTGGAAGATTGCCTATCTCCACTTCATTTAGTTGTTTTCCTGGGGTTTCATCTTGTTCCTTCATCTGGTACAAAGTCCTCTGTCTTTTCATTTTGTCTAGCTTCTGTGATTGTGGTTTTTGTTCCACAGGCTGCAGGATTGTAGTTCTTCTTGCTTCTGCTGTCTGCCCTCTGGTGGATGAGGCTATCTAAGAGGCTTGTCGCTAATCATTCTTTAACTGCTTCATTCTTCATTCTTCTTTCGATCTAGGAAGAAAATCAACAGGTTAGGCAAGGCATGGTGTGCATTCAGGGGAGCATAAGTCAGGAGTTAATTTCAATTGCTTAGTGATTGCATTCCTATAATTAGGTTTTTAAGGTTACAGGGGGACAGAAATGGGTAAACAAGAAAGGGGCAAAAGAGCTGCTTTTAGTTCCCCACTGTCAGACATCATTCCATTTCTGTGGGATAGGGGCAAAGGTCCATCTTCTGTAACTTCTCACGCTGACACAGGGTACCATATTCTCAGAGTGGAAGATGTTGACATGGGTCTGTACCATCTCTTTGCTAACAATTTTAGTTGGCTTCTCACATATATGGGCAGGGCAAGCTACAATTATTTTGATGCCCACCAAGGTATAGATTATTTTGAGCAATAATGTTAATCCCATTCTTTTGAGGCTAGTTCTTGGAATTGCTCAAGATGGAGCACCTTATGTCATGGCTGCACTCTGATCTTCATGCAGTTGGTTTTTTGCCTCTAAGTTGTTCTAAAAAACAACTTAAGAATGTGCATCAGGTGCTGAAAGATTCTGTGACTCTCGTCCTAATCATCAGCTGCTCGAGCCTGCTTTTTTGTGACTCAGGGAGGCCTGGGAGACTTTAGCTTTTCTACAAACAAGAGGCAGGGAACAGAGAGGGGCTGTTGTACTTGTGGGGGCCACTGCAGTATTCCGCTTGGTTCCAGTAGCATATGTAGGATTTGGCTCCAAAGTGGTCCAGATCAGAAAACTTGATGCAGGTGTCACAGGGAACCCAGCCTGACCTCTCCTCTTTGAGAACAAGCCATGCACCTGAAATAAGGGCCAAGAGGACCAAACCCTGAGCTAGGGGCTGCAAACACACCTCTGTCACAGCACCTCCACCTGGGCCCTGGCTTGGGGCTGAGCCATGAGAAGGATGGGCCCCTGCTGTCATCCCTTCTGCGTCCACACACACCCCGATACAGGCCTTATTTCTGTTTTCTAAATGTCCCGGTTATTTGCCTGTTTAAGTTGGTGGAAACAGGCAGGTGAGCTGCTGTGGTTGGTAAATTGTAGCCCGAAACCGCTGGGTAACAGAAGGGCGGTTCAGTGCCACACTGAGGATGGCCTTGTCCCCAGGGCAGCAGGGGCCACTGAGGGCCTCTAAGGAACAGCCAAGCATAACCACGGTGGGGTTAAGAAGAGGCAAGGCTGGCAGCAGGCGTCTACACCGAGCATCAGAGAGGTGGACATGTGGGAGGAAGAACTGGTGGGCTTGTCGGAGACCGGAGGGGAGAGATGGGAAAGGACACTAAATGGGTGGGGCCCCCAAGGCCCAGTTTTACTGACATCTCCTCCCCCTCCTCCCTGAAGCTTTCTGTGTCCTAAGAAGAAGCCTGTTCACCTCAGTGCCTTGCTTCCTAGGACCCCTGACCAGCCGGGGGCTGCTCTGATAGGTTCCCTCACACCTGCCCCACCTGATGGGCCCAAACAGATCCCTTCTTGAAACAGGAGGGAAAGGGGCAGGGCACAGCCTTTAGAAGAATGACATAGCCCAGGGACATGACATAAACTGATTAGAACCAAGTAGGTCCAAGACGGCAGACTTTCAGTAGACCTTGAACCTCCCTGTACTCTCATTGTAACACATCAGCAAGCTAAATGACACAGCCACAGGTGCCATGACAGTTCCAAGGCAGACCGTAAGGGTCAAAAAGTGGGCGGTGGCCCAATTCCTGGAAATCCCCGCCCCTTCTTCCCCCGCCCCCAAGTAGCTGGAATACTCCTCCACTCATTAGCCTATGAAATTACCCGCCCCTATAAAACGGACAACCCCATACCCTGGGGCTACTCTCACCTTCTGAGATGGCCCAGTCTGTCCGTGGACCGTGTTTCTCTCTAAATAAATCCACTTCTTACCTATCACTTTGTTTCTCACTGAATTCTTTCTGTGACGAGACATCAAGAACCTGAGCTTCATTAAGTCCTGAGACCAGGTGTGTGAAAGTCCCAATCTGAGTTGTGCGGTTTCCTTCTGACCCTCGCCAAGCTGGAAGGGGAATTTCTACAGCTGTTTGGGCACAAATCACCGCCGAGAGAGTGGGCTACGCCGGGCAGAGTTGCCACGTGAGGGACCCCTGTCTCCCTGCAGGGTGGCCGTTCCCGGCTTAACACCTGCTACTTTCCCGTGCTGAGATGCTCCCAGGCCAGGGTTAGGCCGAGTAGCCCTGGTGACAGGCTCGGTAACTGTCGGGTATTTGAGGATGATCAAGTAGCCTCCTGGAGGGGAATTCCAGCAAGATTTAGGATCTTAGTTAACAGCCCTAACGACCTATTTGTGTTCAGCCTGGTTAGATGACATTTAAATACCAGCACGGTCATGAGCTACCTGCCGAGAGCCCTGCTGACTCGTTCAGGCCTCAATTGATCATAAAATGTGTTTTCAGTAGGATACAGAATTACCTAGACCCGGGTTCTCAGAAGATAACATGTTAATTTCATGCACACCGAGTTAAAAATGTCACTCCATGGGGTCTAAATTGCCATAAACTCGCTTAGGCAGCAAAACCTCACCTTGATTTTGAAACCTACTAGATAGGGATGATATTTCCCATTTGGCCTGATGAATCCAAACAGTTCAGATCAGCAGCAACTGGATCTGATGTTTCTTTTCTCCCAGAAGGGATAGAACAAATATATCTAAAAGAAATTAGGAAAAGACGGTTGGATTTTTACAAAATGTGGATAGAAAACGACTTGATATTACGGTTACTTTTCATATGCAAGGTGTTACCTAAGGAAGAAATCAGTATTTCATGGCGTGGACTTTTAGATTAAATGTTGCCCCGTGTTTGGATTGAAAGCCATTTTATTGCCTTCTGGGAGTGGTTGTGAAATCTTGAAGCATCTTCATTTACTAATATCTGCCTCTACATTGGTGACGTATTGGTGCCGGGGCTCAGCTGGCTGCCAGGGCTTTGCTATACGATGGAGCTGAACTAATCCCTGGCCCTCTAGTACCCCCAGCACATTCTTCCAATGAGAGTTTCCATTACGCTGGTTAATTAAGACAACTGCAGAGAAATTTTTTAGTTGCAAAGGTAGTTAGAGAAGAGAGTTGAATGTGGCCTAAAGAAACTGCAGAGAAGGAGAACTTGCCTTGAGCCTTGAATGTGGGAGTCGGGGAGGAGTAGAGGTGGGGGTGAGGAGCAATTTTAAATCAAATACCTGTATATTGGAACTGGTAGTGTTCTGTTAGTGACCTGTACCTTGATAAACTGGAAGAGATCAGAGGATGTTGGCTCAGAATTGGGGGAAACGCACACCCAGCCACCCAGAGGGCGGGTGAACCAGGGGAGAGAAGACACGGGGCTTGACTAGGAAGCTCCAGCCACAGTGGACCCTTTAGACCCTGGGGAACTGCAACTCCTTTTACCCACAGCTTTGAACCCCAGGTCATTAGGAGTGCCCCTCCCTCCCTGGGGAAGTATTGGACAGTATATAACTGAGCACAGGATCATCTAAGATGAAAGACCACCTCATAATTAGCTGCAGTGATGCGAAGTTAAGTCCTTTCCTCTGACAGCCCTAAAAACAACCTGAGAACCTAGGTCTCCTGTTATCTTTGTCTTTTCTCGTTTATTTCTGTGGGCTTTGGTGCTTAGTGGGAGATGCATACTTTGCAAATGCAAGTTAGAAAGTGTTTTTATCGATATTCTTGATGCCTGGTGTAAACAAGTGTGTTTGAGGAGCTGTTGGCTAAAGGAAAGAGAGAAATCTCAAATCTCACTGGTCCTTCTGCCACTTGAGGGGAGAAATTGGGAAATGGGAGTGAAAGCCTAGGTGGAAACGACTGTTTAGAAAGGGCCTCCACTCACACAGGCATCTATCCTGTAACCGCAGTCCTTGATTTCCCACAGCAGAGCAGGGGAAACAATGAAAAGATTCCAGTCTCCTCCCTCAGTCTCATAATGAAGAGTCAGAAATCTCCTGCCTCTCGGGGTTGAGTTAGCCAGCAACGCTTGCAAATCGAGTCAACAAAAATCTATTGTGTGCCTGGTGCTGTGTTAGGAACTGGCAGCACCAAATGGAAAAACAGAGACTGTCCTCAAGGAACTTGTGCTCCCAGTCTGGTAGTAGATCACTGTGTACAGCTGTGCAGGTTGTGCACTGCACAACTCTAGAGGGCGCCATTCAAATCAGAGATGTTGTTGATTTGTCTCTTTATTATGAGCATATTCCAGTAACTGGAAGCAAAATTTCTTCAGGAAGGGGCACTTTTTTCTAATTCTAGGCACACTGTGGACTAGTAGAGCCTGAATGAGGAGTCAGACAGAAAAACAATGGCAGTACAGTGTGACAATGGCTAGAGTGGATATGTGTGCAAACAGCAGACTTAGTAGGAGGAGCCCTCCATGTGCCTGAGAGAATCATGGAAGGCTTTGCAAAGGCGGTCCTTTGGAAGACCATTCCCCTAAGCAGAGAGGAAGTGTTATGTAGTGGGAAAGAGATTATGTCCAATACCCAGACTTCCTGGGTTCACATCTCAAATGGGCCCCTTACTGTGTGACCTTGGACAAGTTACCTAACCTCTCTGTGCCCTTCCTGAGTTGCTACTAATTCTGCAATACCCCCAGGGCTTGTGTCTCTTCAGCCAGGCAGGTGGCTCCTTAGGAATGAAGCAGGGGGCTGAGGGGGGGGTGGGGGCAGGGAGGCATCTCAGTCCTTCCCCTATAGACAATACACTCAGAGCCCTACACACAAAATGCACCAGCCTTTTCCTGGCACACAGACCCGACAAAGGTCAAATTCACCCACTAATAACAAAACGCATTCTTTTTCCCTCTAAACACCAATGCTCCCAAAAGTAAGAGAAGTATGGAATAAATATATTCAAATCATCTAGGTCCATTGCCCAGTTTCCTTGATGATGGGATATATTGGTTTCATAACATTTAAACATTTGATAGTTTGCTGTCTGTGGTCCTCAGATAACGTTTATCAATTTACACTCTTGTTTCAAGGTACGAGGGCAAAGCTGAACAAGATGAATGTTTGCTGGAATAAGTAAACCGTATGTCAAAAGCAAGGCATAAAATTGGTTACCCTGGCTTCTAAAAATACTTCTGTGAGGCAGGCAGGAGTATTGAGTGCTAAGTGTGCTCACACACCCACTAAATTGTGATGGTCTTGAAATACATAGAGTTACATATCGGTAGTTGAAACTTTTCCCCTTTCCTCAGTGTATATCCTTGGGGACAGCCATGAAGAGCATCCCAGATCCTTCATATCACCTACCATCGTCCACAGACCAAGAACAAAACCCCTAACTAGATCATACAGGTGGATGCTTCGAGACTGTTTGAGAGCATATGTTTGGAAAATCAGAAAATGTTATTCCTTTGGAGGTTAAGATAACAATCACAACAGTAACTGAGAAATCCCCACATCTCAGTAGCTTCACCCAGTAGTAGTTTATTTTTCACTTGCTTGGCGAGCCAGTGTGAGCGTTTGGCAGGGAGCCTTCCAGGTGGTGACACAGGGATCCAGGCTCCTCCTGCCTCCACTCTGCCATCTTCAGATGGCCTCCAGGGCCCCCGTGGAAGGTGAGAGAGGGTTGAGAAGACATGCCAGCTTCTGAGGCACTTTGGAACACTAGCGACACATGACACACTGGTGATCTGGCTGATGAAGTCCTCTGGGTGGGCAACTGTTTTTACCAGCAGCAACCCTATCCTGTGGAAGTGAGCACGAATCTTTGGGAAGCCTCCCCACCTTGCATCTCTGCCGTCATGAAGTCATGAGTAACAGTACCCTCCCCCCAACACACACACACACACCCCACAGTTCAGAACAGCAGACTGTCTGAAGTTCAAAGAGTACAGACTGGAAACAGGACTTCAAAAATCCGGGAGAGGGCTTCCCTGGTGGCGCAGTGGTTGAGAGTCCGCCTGCCGATGCAGGGGACGCGGGTTCGTGCTCCGGTCCGGGAAGATCCCACATGCCGCGGAGCGGCTGGGCCCGTGAGCCATGGCCGCTGGGCTTGCGCGTCCGGAGCCTGTGCTCCGCCGCAACGGGAGAGGCCACCACAGTGAGAGGCCCGCGTACCGCAAAAAAAAAAAAAAAAAATCCGGGAGAATTACCCTCAACTCAAATAGATACAATTAGGGCTAGTCCTTAGTCAGAATCTAAAGTAGGCATCTTCTCTCATCGATTTTTTTTTTTTTAATGGCTTGTGGGATGTTAGTTCCCCGACCGGGACTGAACCCGGGCCCTCAGCAGTGAAAGCCTGGAGTCCTAACCACTGGACCGCCCGGGAATTCCTCTTCTTTCTTGTACATTCTTCTAATGGTCTCCTCTGCAGACTCTGCTAAACACCTCCATTTGGGCACTGCACCCGCACCCCCCCACACCTGCTCTGTTCCTGTATTACATACCTTCAGCCAAACCACTCATTCTTTCAGGGCGGCTGATGCCCAGTATTAAGAGGTGAAGCTGATAGGGCTCATTTATACTAATATGTAGTGACTGACAGCTCTTTTCCCTTGGAAATAATAGCATTTTTATTAAAACAATTTTTTAAAATTAATTTATTTTTGGCTGTGCTGGGTCTTCATTGCTGCGCGTGGACTTTCTCTAGTTGTGGCGAGTGGGGGCTGCTCTTCATTGCGGTGCGCGGGCTTCTCATTGAAGTGGCTTCTCTTGTTGCAGAGCACGGGCTCTAGGCGCATGGGCTACAGTAGTTGTGGCTCGTGGGCTCTAGAGCGTAGGCTCAGTAGTTGTGGCGCACAGGCTCAGTTGCTCTGTGGCATGTGGGATCTTCCTGGACCAGGGCTCGAACCCATGTCTCCTGCATTGGCAGGCGGATTCTTAACCACTGCACCACCAGGAAAGCCCAATAATTGCATTTTTAAAAGAGCATGTTTGAAAAAGCTTTGCTCTGGTCTTGTCAGAATCTCAGTTCAGTGACTGTTAGAAAGGAGTTGTGTAAATTTAAATTTAAAAGAAATGGAAAAAAACCAATACTGCCCTTGGTGCTGTGGGTGCTATGCATGTCCATCTCCCTGAGTAGAGAGGAATACAGTGTAGTGATAAAGTGCTGACTGCCTGGGTACAGACCCCTACTTTACCACTTGCTGTGTGACTCTGGGCAGGTTACCTAGCCTCTCTGTGCCCTATACTCAGCTATTGCAGAAATTTCTGCAATACCCCAGGGATGGTGTGTTTCCAGATAGATCAGTTAACCCTTCAGCTGGGAGTCGTATCCCCTCCTGAGAAATGACAGGATTTAAGAACAGGACTTAGTTGCTGTTTGTGAGTGTAACAAAGAGGTAAATATGAACATTCAAGTTGGGAGCTTTTCCATCAGCCCCTTAGTGGTCAAGATGGTGCCAGGAATTATTTAGTGCAGGCCTCACTTCAGTGGTTTCCAGCATTAAGGGTTGATTACAACGCTAGAACCACTTTGCAGGGTGATCACAGACAGTGAAGGTAGAGGGATATGGATACACACACACACACGTGTGTGTGTGTGTGTGTGTGTGTGTGTGTGTGTGCACGTATTTTGGGAGAGGGGGGCTAGGCTTATTCCTCATGTGGATTCAGACAGAAATGATTTCCAAAGAACCAAAGTCTTGAATTGCCATGGGATGCTCACGTGGTTTTAGTATACTTATTGCTGCAAAGAGTATGCATGTGTGTGTGTGTTTTGTTTTGCATCCACGAGGGGGGGATGAGTCAGGATGGAAGAAAAAAAAAGGGGGTGACTAAATTGACCCGAGATTAAAGTCTATTATTGTATTTGTTGTGGTTAAATTGAGCTTTCTGAGTTTATTTGTTTCAGGAAGTGGCTTACTTCATTATTTTCTTGATTATCCCAGAATAGCAAGCAGTCAGTACCTGTGTGTTGGAAAGTGCAGCTAGAGCTTTCCTATCTCTGCAAGCGTGTGAGTTATGTTACCTTGGAAGCCTTCTAGGTGGGCTAATTGTTTTAAAATGATGGCTGTGAGATGTGAGCCAAGGTGGGAAAACTCCAGGCATTGGAGCCAGGCCAGTTTGCTTGGGATGAGTTGTGGCTTTCCTGCTTATGGGCTGTATGGGCTCAGGCAAGTCATTTAGGCTTTCCGAGCCTCAGTTTTCTCATCTGCCAGATGGGAATAATAAGACCTACCCTTCAAGTGGTAATTAGGATTAAGTAAAATAATAACTTACAAATGTTGGTTTCTTTATTTCTCTAGAGGGAGGGGACCACTGTTCGTTTTACCTTTTCCCTTGTCCTGGAGTAGGTTAATCTATACCTGTTCTCCCAACAGGGAGTTTCCCTGTGGGAAAACTTAGGGTGGATGTATTTATGTAAGCCTTTTCCTCATGTGAGAACGTGGGGAACTTCGATGCCAGTATGTGTGGATTATAAGGCATTATCATTGGGACTAAATAGAGCATCCTAGGGGCTGGAGTTTTCTGAGAGAGAAGAGAAGCTGCAGGAAAGGAAATCTGGCCTGAGGACCATCTGGTCGAGTCTTTGGGGTGAACCAGGTGTGAGTGGGGCTTTGGTGGGGCTTTCTTCAGACAGAGGTGGGACTGGGTCAGGACAGCCTATGGAAAACAGCTCCCCAGCCAATTCTGAGTAAAGTTCAGTCTCCTCAGGCCTTTCCCATCTCAGTCAGGGTCACTGAGATGCAAAGGGGTCCAGCAAGCTGACGTCAGCAACTCCAAGTCATAAGAGGAGGCGATGTTGAACAGCTGGATGGAGGAATGGCCCTGGGGGTGGGGGGTGGCCAGCGCTGTTTCCCAGGGAGCCAGTTTTCTGCAGGGCTGAATGAAGCTGGAAGCCATTTGAGGCTGTAAGGCACAGAGGTGGAGGAGATGCTCAGGAGCGAGGGATAGGAAATGCAAATGCATTAAATGTTTTCATTATTGGGAGCTTTGCAGCTGCCGCTGACCTTCTGTCTTTTTGTTTAAGAGTATCTTGGGTTTTAGTACTTTTATTGAAGGATAACATACAGGGAAGTGGACTTAATACATTTTCCCAACTGTGCGTACCCATTTCACCAGCACCATATCACGCAACAAAATATTACCAGCTCCAGAAGGCCCCGTGCATCCCCTTCCAGTTACCCATCCTCCTGGGTGTACTGAGCCCTTGTTGTATGCTGGGCCCTCTTCCACACGTTTACATAGACCTTCTCGCTCCGTTTTCTGAACGAGCCTAAGCGGTAGGCACTAATTTGTGCCTGTATCACACGTAGGAAACAACGGAGACATGGCAAGTTAAGAACCTTGCCCAAGGCCACACCACTAGCAAGTGGTGGACAAGAATTTGAGGCAGCCGTATAGCACAGGGAGATCAGCTCGGTGCTTTGTGACCACCTGGAGGGGTGGGATAGGGAGGGTGGGAGGGAGGGAGACGCAGGAGGGAGGAGCTATGGGAACATATGTGTGTGTATAACTGATTCACTTTGTTATAAAGCAGAAACTAACACACCACTGTAAAGCAATTATACTCCAATAAAGATGTAAAAAAATAATAATAATAAAATAAAGGCAGTGAGAGGTCCACCTTGCCCATGCGGCTTCTAGGAGGAGACGGAGGACACTTGTCACCTAGAGGTCCCATGTACTATATGCAGAGAAAACAGTGACCAAAAGTGATTGAGAATTTAGTAATTTGATTAATAAAATATAAATGCATCCAGAAACAGAGGTTTAGACATTCCTGATGCTTGCACATGGGGGTGGGGTGTTCATTCCATGTTCACTCAATGCACGTAGGTTTGAGCATCTCTTAGACAAACTCTGAGCTCTCCCCTCAGATGAAGAAGCACTTTTCTGGTGCTTTTTTTTTTTTTTTTGCGGTATGCGGCCTCTCACTGTTGTGGCCTCTCCCGTGTGGAGCACAGGCTCCGGACGTGCAGGCTCAGTGGCCATGGCTCACAGGCCCAGCCACTCCGTGGCATGTGGGATCTTCCCGGACGGGGCACGAACCCGTGTCCCCTGCATCGGCAGGCGGGCTCTCAACCATTGCGCCACCAGGGAAGCCCTCTCTGGTGCTTTTGACAGATGAGGGAGGCGGAGAGAGTCACTTCTCCCGGAGAGGAGAAGTGACTCGCTGAAGGCCACACATTCAGTGATGATCAAGACTGGGACTCAGACCCCAGTGCATATAGACTCCCTGTACAGCGCTCTTGCCTTTCTGCCTTGCAACACCCCCATTCATCAGCTTCTCCGTGAACACATTTCATAGACACTCACAGTTGAGTTGAATATTCCAGAGCCTCTGTTGGGTCACAGGCCCAGGGTCTCAAGCTGCCCACACACATCCCTAGCCCCAGCCTTGGAATCAAGGTTGAGCACTTAGCAGAGCTCCACCACCCACTTACTCTTTAGCCAGTGAGCTGCTGCTAATAGCCAGCATCTTCCATGCCCAGCAGGACGCCTGCCCCTTTCCGAACCATCTCTGAGATCAGCCAATTCCTTTCTTTCATTTAGGGTCTTACCCAACGTGCAGTGAGAGCCGGTGCCCCGCCAGCCTGCTCTCTCCCAGCCAGAGCCTGTCTCGGTTATTTGTGTAAAGCAGAACCAGGTCCCTGAAGCTCATGGGTTCTCTGAACCCTTAGTCGGTGGAGGACAAGAAATGCATACAGCCTGCTGACGTGTCTCTCCAGAGAGCTTCCTCTAGCTCAGTGCGTTGGTGCCCTGGGATTATGAACCTTCACTCTTGCACCAGCATTATTGAGTACTTACTGTGTATAAGGGGCACTGTCCAGAGATAAATAAGACAGATGCATGCTTTGGACTAGGCCATTTATCAAGGAATCCTCTCGGATGGGCACTTTATGACACACAAGATCAAGGCCTCTGCCTTCCTGGGTTTCCATCTAATAGCAGCTGGATGAGTTAGGACTTTGGTCGGAAGTGACAAAGACCCAGCCTCGACTGGCATGAGCGAGTGATGGGAAATGACTGGCTTCTGATCTGGGAGGTTTGGGTCCAGCTTTAGGCATAGCTGGATCCAGGGGTCAGTGGGTGGCAACAGGATGGGCTCAGCTCTCTTCCATACTGGCTTTCTTCCCAGCCAGTCTTGCTCTACGTAGGGACCCTGGAAAGTCATGGCCTGCATTGTTAACCACTTTTAGGTTCAGCAGAAAGAAAGCTTGCCCCAGATTCCTAGGATTGACGCTCATTGGATCATTTACCTATCTCTGAAGCAACCTTGTACAGCCAGCCCTAGGGAGGGACTGGCCCCACTCACATCATATGGACAAGAACAGGGAAAGGGTGTCCCCCAAGGAGAACCAGGGTTGCAGGATGCTGGGCAAGCAGAAACAACAGATGTCAGCTCTGTCAACCACCCCAGCACTCTGAGTACCCAGCTCTGGTATAATCCGTCTCTCTCTGAGACAGGCTGATCTGCATTTGGGCCAGGCACGTCTGTCCTCTTGGGCACAGGGTGTGTGGCAACAGCCCACAAGCCTTCCTGGCCTGTGCCATCTCTGTATCATCACCCACCTATATTCATGGCATCATAGTGCCCTCTCATCACTCTAGCCAGAAACCACAGGTGCGTCCTTCCTCCCCTCCTTTGGTCCTCCATCCTGCTGCTCAGGTGGCCACAGCATTTGCGCACCTGTCCCTTCCTCACCATCCTTGAGTTACTGCGGCAGCTTCTGCCCAAGGCCCCCGTCCCCCACCCCCACCCCCGCAACACCTTTCTAAAACAGGCATCAGCGAACTACAGCCCGGGAGCCAGATCAGTTCCCCGCCTGTTTGTAGATGGCCCACAAGCTAAAAATGGTTTCCACATTTTGAAATGGCCAGAAAAACATGTTAAAGAGTGATCGTTTGTGACGCCCGAAAATTATGTGAGATTCAAATTGCTGTGAACGTAAATAAAATTTTATTGGCACACAGCCATGCCTATTTGTTGACGTATATGGCTGCTTTCGTGCTACTAAAGCAGAGATGCGTAGTTGCGACAGAGACCATATGGCCCCCAAAGCCTGAAATACTCACTCTCTGGCCCTCTACAGAATTAAGTTTCCAGTTGGGGTTAAAATACTCTTATCCTGTCATTCCTGTGCTCAGAAGTCTAGCGCTCCCTGGTGTCATGGGGACACAGCTAGATTCCCACCCTGGCACTCAGGTCCTCTTCTCATTGTCGCCTCCCCTGCTTCCTGGGTCCTGACTACACAGGATTCCCGGTCTCCAGGGCTCCCTCCTTCCTGCCTCAGCATCCAGTTCATTCCTTTGCCTAGAGAGCCTCTCTCTCCTTCCTGGGAGAATCCAGGAAATCTTTGGAGCCCAGCTCTCTCATCTGCTGCTTTTCCCTGAGTCATCTTTTCTGAGTTGGAGTTAATTGTTCCCTTTTCTGTATCGCACTAAAATTCTGTGTAAGCTTCTCCCTGTGGCATTTGTCTTGTTACAGTCGCCATCCACTACACATCTGTTTTCCCCTCCCTGCTAGACTTCAGACACTGCCAGGCTTATCTTTCCTCCCTCCCAGCCCCCAGCACAGATCCTCCCGGTAGATGGTACATACTCAGTGCTTGTCAGAAGGAGTGAAAGTCAGGGTCTGGTCTGGAAGCAGCTTCTGTTCCAGGGACAGACCTGCTGGCTGTATAGGAACACATGCATCGGAGAACTGCAGCTGGTAGAAGAAAAATATGAAATTAAGTCAGAATGAACAAGGATTCGAGTTGACTTAATGAGACTTTAAGTGGGGAGGGAGGAGAATCAGAGTTTTCTGGCATGTTCCTAGCCACCCAGTTTGGGTAGAGAGGGTCTTGTGAGGGAGGAAGACCTGTGCCTAGCAGCATGTGGACTGGTAGACCGTGAGAGGCAGAGAGTAGGCAGGTCTTAGTTACAAGGAGGCAGAGTGAGGCAGGCATCAGTGTTCAGTGGACAAAGACAGCAGCCACCATTTTAATGTGTTTTATTCCCTAGACCAGCGTTTTTCAACCTGGCTACTGTTGGCTTTTGGGGCTGTGTAAGTCTTGGTTATGGGGGCTGTTCTGTGCATTGTAGAATATTTAGCAGCATCCCTGGCCTCTGCACACTAGATGCCGGTAGCACCCCTGCCCCCAGTGTGGCAACAAAAAGTGTCTCCAGAGCTCACCCAGGCAGGGGAGACATAATCATTCCTGGTTGAGAAACACTTTCCCAGATGAGTGTTCCTCCACGTTCTGTGGTCAAAGAATTGTTTCTTTATTTCACCAACACTCTTGTGAAATACTAGAAAAGCATGTTTGTAAAATGCTAGAAAAATGAATCACTCCATAAACGATCACATCCTTGGTTGTCACAGCATCAAATTGCTTAAAAGTGTTGAAATGCTTATTCTTCTCGCTCTGTTTTCCTCCTGTCACGGACAGGTAACAGAGGGTTCACAGACCACACTTTAGCACAGCACTAGACCCAGAAAAAGATTCGAGAACCTTCATTCTCTGCTTGAATAGAAGGGAGGTATCATTCCCACTGAATGGGTATCGCTTTCATAAAGTCGAAAAATCATAAGTTGAATCATCGTTAAGTCAGGGATCATCTGTGTAGTGCACTTCAGGAAGAGTTTGCAGTACTGGGCGGATAAAGGGAGACAGAGGCTGGCGGGAAAGCAGAGACTCATTTCCCTGCCTTAATGATCAACTTCTCTCCTGCCATGTGCTGTGCGCCCTGCATTGAGGGGACAGGACATGAGTGAATTGAGCTGAGGAACCCCTGGGGTCAGGCATCTCATTGGGGACCTCTTACTCTCCTCTTACTGAGCTGGAAACTGAAGACCGCTCTGTCAAAATGACATTTAGGGCTTCCCTGGTGGCGCAGTGGTCGAGAGTCCGCCCGCCGATGAAGGGGACGCGGGTTCGTGCCCCAGTCCGGGAAGATCCCACATGCCGCGGAGTGGCTGGGCCCGTGAGCCATGGCCGCTGAGCCTGCGCATCCGGAGCCTGTGCTCCGCAACGGGAGAGGCCACAACAGTGAGAGGCCTGCGTACCACAAAAAAAAAAAAAAAAAAAAAAATGACATTTAGTGGCAGAACTGAGGCCAGAACTGAACATTCTGGACTCTCAATCCAGTGCCCATTGTCTGATTCTTGACTGCCTCATGAATCTTAATTCTGTTGATGTTTTTGAAGAGGGGGCATGGGCCTGAGAAGACATCTAAGGGGAGAAAAGGCTGGAAGTGAAGGTTCGGTGACCTCATGTGGTTCATTTTATAGTCTGTTCTATGGTTCAGTGAATCTCCTGTTTATAACAAGCTAATAACCTTCTCAAACTTCACAGTGCTTCATGGAAACTAAGGAGTTTTCACAGTGCTTCATGGAAACTAATTTTCCACAAGCTCACAAAGGAAAGCCAAGAAGAAAATCCAGACCCTAGTGACTCTTCATCAGAAACGTTTTGGACAGAAGCTAAGGTTGAGAGCAAGCCTAGAACTTAGAGAGAATTAGACAGACGTTTTTGTTCTTGTGAGATCTTAGGAGAAAGGGGTTATGTGTCTGAATTACAGCCATCTGTCATTCAACAACTGTTTAGTTAAGCACCTGCAATGTGAAACACCCTGGAAATCCATCAAGCCTGCCAGTGTCCTCTTTGTGCCTGTCACCTTGCTTCACCTTATTAGTTGAGCTCTAGTGGCTCGATGTCTCATTAGAACTGTGAACGTCGACAAGGCCCACCGAGGGACTGCCTGGGATCTGTACAAAAGGAGAAGCTGTCGTGTCCTTTCCAGGAAGGTCTCGGTAGGCCTTCCCAAATATGACTGGTGACCTCGGCCCCTGTTTTTACTCAGTCCTGACCTGAGGCTTCCTGCTTTGAGGCTGCTCAGGGCACCAGCAGGGGTTAAGTCTGGGAAGAGAGGCAGGATTATATGCCAAGGAGAAGGGTGGCCAAACAGGGAACCTCTCGGGCTGGGGGTAGGGAGACAGCGCAGGACCTAGGAGTGCTGGGGTGGGGTGACCCCGACCCACGGCTCTGGGTTATCAAGTAAGTGGTGATAGCAGCCCGTCAGGTCCCTCCACCAGCCTGGCCCCTTGGTCTCCTGGTTTGGCCCCATCGGGGCAGGAATGGCCCCTCATTCTTCATATCCTAAGCCCAACCCCAGTTTGCCAAGATCCAGTGTGTCAGTCAGGGTTCTCCAGAGAAGCAGAAGCAACAGGAGGTACACACACACTGTGTGTGTGTGTGTGTGTGTGTGTGTGTGTGTGTGTGTGTGTGTGTGTATCCATAGAGAGATTGATTTCAAGGAATCAGTTCATGTGATTATAGGGCCTGGCAAGTCCGAAGTCTGAAGGGCAGGCTGTCAGGCTGAAAAAAAAAACCACTCAGGAGCTGATGCTGCAGTCTTGAGACAGAATTTCTCCTTCTTTTCCAGGACACTTCAGTTTTTGCTCTTACGGCCTTCAACTGATTGCACGAGGCCCACCCACATTGTCAAGGGTGATCTCCTTAAAGTCATCCAACGGTAGATGTTAAGGCACATCTGCAGAACACCTCCGTGGCAACCCCTAGATTTGTGTTTGATTAAATGACTGGGTACTGTCGCCTAGCCAAGTTGCCACATAAAATTAACTGTCACCTCTGCTAGACAGCCCTGGTCATGATTTCAGGACCAGAGCAGGTCAGAGGTAAAGGGGGGAGCTGTTCCAGCCTCCTCAAGGCCCCTTGCTGGTTAGTGGGGATCCCTAACCAGCCTTGCTGGTTAGACTACTCGCTCTTGGCAAATCATCCACCCTCCCTTAGCTTTGTCCTTGGGTGGGAGGCATTCCTGAGCCCATGTACCTGCTCCAGCATCTGTCTTTCCCCAGGCATTTGCTTGAGGCTGTCTAGGAAGGGGACGTACCAAGTATCTATGTTGGAAATGATGGAGGTCTTTCCTGGCACGTAGGCATGGGTTACCTTGAACTCTCTCGACTGATTGGTGTGGATTTATACTATGGGGCACTGAACTCCTAATGAGTAGAGTGGCCATGAAATTTATGATCCAAACTGGGACACTTTGGAGAGTAGAGGGGACGTTATTAATCATGCTGGACAGCAGACGTGAATCAAGATGTTTCTGGGGCAAATCAGAGCATATAAGAGACTTAATAACAGCAATCACTGTGTTGTTCTTAAGAGTTCATTAACCCAGAGTAGTTTTCTGTGCCTGTGTTCCGTAGATGAAGGGTTAATTAAGTCAACAAATGTGAGTGCAGTTGTGGGCTGAGTTGTGTCCCCCCAAAGGTATGTTGAAGTCCTAGCCCTTGGCATCTGTGACTTTGACCTTGTTTGGAAATAGGGCCTTTGCAGATGTGATTAATCAAGATGAGGTCATACTGGAGCAGCGGGGCGAGGTTGCTAAATCCAATGGCTAGTTCCTTACAAGAAAGCCACGTGAAGACACAGATGCCCAGAGGAGAAGGCTGTGTGATGATGAAGCAAAGATTGGAGTGATGTGTCTGTAAGGCGAGGAACTCCAAAGATTGCCAGCTGTCACCAGAAGCCAGGAGAGAGGCCTGGAACACATTCTCCCTTAGTCTCTGAAAGGAACCAACCCTGCCACACCTTGATTTTGGACTTTCAGTCTTCAGAACCACAAGAGAATAAATTTCTGTTGTTTTAGGCCACCTTGCGTGTGGTACTTTGTTACATCAGCCCTAAGAAACTAATATGGGACTTCCCTGGTGGCACACTGGTTAAGAATCCGCCTGCCAATGCAGGGGACACGGGTTCGATCCCTGGCCCGGGAAGATCCCACATGCCGTGGAGCAACTAAGCCCGTGCACCACAACTACTGAGCCTGCGCTCTACAGCCCGTGAGCCGCAACTACTGAGCCCGCGTGCCCCAGAGCTCCTGCGCTGCAACTACTGAGCCCCCGTGCTGCAATTACTGAAACCTGTGCTCCTAGAGCCTGTGCTCCACACCAAGGGAAACTACCGCAATGAGAAGCCTGAGCACTGCAAAGAAGAGTGGCCCCCGCTCGCTGCAACTAGAGAAAGCCCTCACGCAGCAACGAAGAGCAGTCAGTAAAAGAAGAGAAACTAATATGGGTGCCTCCTACATGCCAGGTTCTGGTGGAAGTGCCAGGGGTACATCAGCAACGCACAGCAGATACAGCCCAATCTTATGAGGGCTCACCATGTAGACCTTTGTCCCTGGGACTTCGCACAGACTGCTGGCTGCATGGTCTAGCCAGACAGTAATTGTTTCTGCAGGTTGATCAGGTAACTGAGATTAACACCTGGCCCAAATCGATTCTCACACCCACCTTTGCCGGCTGAGAACGACAGGACAAGTCAAGTGGGTTCTGTTTCTGACTTTGGCAATGGTGACATGGGCTTAGGTGACATCAGGTCTTGTTCCAGGGGTGCAGAGTGCCTGTTGTGATGAGCCCACCTGAAAATGGGTCACAACAGGCAGAGCCCACGCTGCTTCCTGAGCTTCTGAGCTTGGGAGATGAGCTCACCTTTCTATCAGCAGCAGCAAGGACCATATCCAGCCCCATCCCAAAGTCTCCTCCACAGGAAACGTGGTGGTGGCTGACATGTGCGATTTTCACATGAATCCAGGTGCTTGTTACTTGTCCATCCATGTTGCAAAAACTATGACAATGAGGGAGAACAGTGGGGAGTGCTAAGGTTTATCAGTGGTAATAAATATGCTCCCCTTTTCCTATATTGTGGGAAGTTCTGTGGATCTCTCTTTACTGACATACAACAAATATAAAAAAAATACAGATTTTTAAGTGCACAGCTTGAGTTTGACAAATGTATGTAACCATGTAACTACCACCCCAGTCAAGATCTGGAACATTTCTGTCACCCTAGAAAGTTTCCCGTGCCCTTGTCTAATCAGCCCCTCCCCCAACCCCAGAGGTTCTGATTTCTATCCCCGAGGGTAGTGTTTACTGTACTTGGGCATCATATCTGTGGCATCATGCCATTTGTGCTAGATTCTTTCATGCACCATATTTTTAAGCTTCATTCTTTACTGATAAATCATAATAAATGGACTTCAACATTTTACTATAAAAAACAATATAATCATGTTATAAAGCGTTTGGCAAGGGGGCGATGGGAGGGAAAGTGATTTAGGATTCTTCTATGTGCCACAGCCGTTGTAATGGTTTTAGTGTTATTTCTTTCTAGTTCTTTTCATTTGCTTATTTGTTCGTAGCTGCAAAAAAGCCAAAGGGGATTTTTTCGTGTTTCTTTTTAAAATTTATGATAAACATTTTTTCCACATCCCGTGTCTTTACCATTTTTTTTTTTTTTTTTTTTTTTTTTTGCGGTATGCGGGCCTCTCACTGTTGTGGCCTCTCCCATTGTGGAGCAACAGGCTCCGGACGCGCAGGCTCAGCGGCCATGGCTCACGGGCACAGCCGCTCCGCGGCATGTGGGATCTTCCCGGACCGGGGCACGAACCCGTGTCCCCCTGCATCGGCAGGCGGACCCTCAACCACTGCGCCACCAGGGAAGCCCGTCTTTACCATTTTTGATAATACTCTATCTAAATTGTGCCATGAGGGCAGGGGCTTTCCCTGTCATGTTCACTGATGTATTCCCAGTATGTAGAACAGTGTCAGGACATTGGTAGGTGCCAGTAAATGTTTGTGGAAGGACTAGATGAATGTATCAGAGCTACTTAACCAGTTCCCTATTACTGGACAATTAGGGGCTTCAGTGTTGTACCATTAGAAATAATAAATATCTTCACACAAATGGTCCTCCCACCCCATTTTGAGTGACATTCTTAGAACAAATGCCAAATATTGTGTCAGAGAAGAAACATCTTATGGTTCTTGTTAGACAGTCAAGTGCCTTGTAGAGCTGAATTGCTCACCTATCAGTCTTGGCTCTGCCACTTACTTGCTGTGTGACCTTGAACAAATTACATTACCTTTCTGTGTCCTAGTTTGCCCATCTGTAAAATGGGACTAATGATAATATTTCCCAGACTTGTTGTGAGGATTAAATGAACTACTATGTGTAAAGTACTTAGAAGGCTTGGTGCATAGTAAGCTCTGAATATGTATTTGCTGTTTATGTTTTATACATAAAAGAGGTTATGCTAAGAAAAGCTTTGCCTATCTTTCCAAATAGAAATGGTTTATGTCTTAATAACCACTTCCTTTTGATACTTAGTAGCGCTGTGTGGTGCCCACTGGCGAGTGGCTCAGAGCTGGGTTGCTCTGTAATGGACAGGAACCTTGGTGACTGGTTCACGTCAGATGTTTTGTGTGCCCGCCTGTAAAATGCTCTTGCTGGAGGCCATCCGGTAGAGGCAGAGACAAGACCGGGGTGAACAGTTTGTCCTCACAGCCCTCAGAATGCTCCACCTAGTGCTGGAGAGAGACATACAGACACAACTAAAGGTTCTTCCTATCGTGGCAGTGAACAAAGACCCCCCCGAATGAGAGCAAATCCCCGATACTTATTGAGAGTTTACTACAAGGGAGTCGGCCGCCATCACTTGTGTCTGCCAGAGATTCAAAGGCAGGTAGGGGAGTGGGGCAGCTTTATAGCGGAAAAGAAGAAAAGACTTGCATTTTGCCCTGAAGGAGGTTGCCGGCCTGGGGACGCTGGAGGTGGCTAAATAGAGGCAGGGTATTTTATGCCATTGGTTTGGGGAGTGTATTCATTTCCTAGGGCTGCTGTTACAAATTACCACAGACTGGGTGACTTAAACAGTAGAAATTTATTCTCTCAGTTCTGGAGGCCGGAAGTCAAAGTGTCAGCGGGGTTGGTTTCTCCTGGAAATTCTGAGGAGAATCTTTTCCTTGTCTCTGTCCTTGCTTCTGGTAGCTGCTGGCAATCCATGGCGTCCCTTGGCTTATGGACACATCACTCCTATCTTTGTGTTTGTGGTCACATGGCCACCTTCTCTGTTTCTGTGTGTCCTTTCCTCTTCTTAGAGGGATACCAGTCCTTGGATTTATGGCCCACCCTAATCCAGTATGACCTCATTTTAACTCAGCTACCTCTGCAAAAACCTTATGTTATGAACAAGGGAACTGCATTCCCTCAAAATCCATACGTTGAAGCTTAACCCCCAAAATGATGATATTTGGAAATAGCGCCCTTAGGGAGTTAATTAAGGTTAAATGAGGTCGTAAGGGTAGGGCCTTAATGTAATAGAACTTGTGCCCTCATAAGAAGTGAAAGATATCGCTTATATGTGGAATCTAAAAAAATGGTACAAATGACCTTATTTACAAAACAGAAAGAGTCACAGATGTAGAAAACAAACTTATGGTCACCAGGGGGGGAAAGTAGGGGGGAGGGATAAATTGGGAGATTGGGACTGACATATACACACTACTATATATAAAATCGATAACTAAAAAGGACCTACTGTATAGAACAGGGAACTCTTCTCAGTACTGTATAATGACCTACATGGGAAAAGAATCTAAAAGAGTGTACATATGTATATGTATAACCGATTCATTTTGCTATATAGCAGAAACTAACACAACATTTTAAATCAACTATACTGCAATAAAAATTTTTTTTAAAAAGTGAGTTTCCCATAGACAGCAAAAAAAAAAAAAAAGAAGCGAAAGAGACACCAGAACAGAAGTGCACGCACGCAAAGAAAAGGCCATGTGAGGACACGGTGACAAGGCAGCCATCCACAAGCCAGGAAGAGGGCTCTCACCAGAAATCAGCCATGCCAACACCTTGATCTTGACCTTCCAGCCTCCAGAACTGTGAGAAAATTAATTTCTCTTGTTTAAGTCCTCCAGTCTGTGGAATTCTGTTATGGCAGCCCTAGCAGTCTGATGTACCTTCTTTCCAAATAAGGTTGAGTTCAAGGTTCCTGGTGGACATGAATTTTGGCAGGGGACACCATTCACCCCATTGTAGGGGTCATATTTAGCTTTCTCTGGCTGGTCTTGAGTTGGAAATTGGGACAAAACAGTAGGGAGGCTGGCCCTCACTGACCACGTCCTGACCATCTATCTGGACCATTACTATGGCTGTGGGCCAATTGTGGTTGGGCTTCCTGGACCAGCTGCTGCAGAGGACATGGGTCAGAGTTGTCCTGTATGGCCTGGCCAGTGTCCGTTTGCATGTTCAGGCTCTTGTCCTGCTGCTGCTAACCAGCTGTGATGCTGAGGAAAGCACTTGACCTGTCTGGACTCCAGTGTTCTCTCTCCCCTTGAAAATGGGACATTAAGCGGTTCTCCGTGGGCGGGAGAAAGATGCTTAGCATCAGGGCAGGGAGAGAGGTGGAGATGGCGAGGATGGCTTAGAAAATATTTCCCTGGTGATTTTGATAAGCCCATGGCCCCCCCTGGGTGGAGAACAGCTGGGCCACTTGGCATCTGGAGCCTCTTCCAGCCATAACATTCCACAGTGGTTTCTCCTGGAGAGAACAATCCTCCTGCTGGATCTTCCAATCATATTTTTATTTTTCGTGGCGTTTAATCTCTTCTGGAATGTACTGAAATGAGAGAGAAGATTTTAAACTCATTTTCATGCTGGTTAAGCCAGTGATTTAATCTAATTATTTTTACTCCTGTTTGGGACATGAGAGTGATGCTGTAAAACCTAGACATTTCAGCTGTTGTCCATGGAAGGTACACAATTCTTAGCAACTTTATTTCAAACCATAGAATTGGGGGAAAATCACGATTTTTTTATTTTTTATTTTTTTGCTTTGGTTTCTGGCACTGGGTGGTTTCTAAAACACAGAAGTCGAAATGATAGAAATTTGAAGCTATTTAAATTACTCACCAGCCTTCCCATCTAGCTTTCATAGTTTCAGAATAAACGTCAGGGCTTAGAATGTGGGGTTATTTTTAACCGGGGTAGAAAGCAAAGGGAGAATAGCATGTTTTGAGGCAATTTTTTTTTTCCTTTTTGAAAAATTCAATTCACAGTTTCTATTCCCTGAAGAGAATCAACTAATTAAAAGGTTTAAGAAAGATCAGCATCTAATGGAAGGACTTCTCTGTCAAACACTCTCCGTCTGGGAAGGGTCACGGTTCAGCATCCAAGCAGCAGTTTGAAAAGCCGGGAGCTGAGACAGGAGGGCTAGCCACACCATCTCCTGGGCATCCTTCCGGGCAGAGCTCATCCTAGCAGCTCCTGGGTTTGTGTCAGAAGGGAGGTGGAAGGCCAGATACTCATCACTCAACGGGCATTTCCTGAACACCTGTCTTGTGCCAGGACCTGGCAGCTCACAGACGTGACCAGTGCAGCCAGACCAGAGCAGACAGGAGACGTTGCCAGGGCTGGACCACGCAGGGTCTTGAAGACCTTGATAGGGTCCTGGGCATTTCTCCAAAGAGTAGTTGAAAGCCATTGAGGAGTTCTAAGCCATAAATGCATGTGGAAAACAGAAAGGAGCAGATTGAGAATGGTCGTGGGGAGGTCAGGCAGAAGGCGGGTGCAGTGGTCCAGCCAGAGTGGATGCAGGTGGTGGAGATGAGGAAGCTGATGGACTCGAGAGCTGTTTTGGAAGTAAGATTGTGGAGGATTGGCTAGAAGAGGGCAGAGTGTACCAGTTAGCTTTCAGTGCAGGAAATAGAAACCATTCTCAATATTTTCAACAGAAAGGAATTGAATTCAGGGAATTAGGGCCTTACAAAATTGCAGGAAGGGCCAAAGGAGCAGGAATTGGAAATGGAATATTCAAATTCAGAAACATTTTATGTACAAATAAGGAAGTAGATGCTATTGTCAGGAGAGCCTGTCCACACTTAGATCTCCGAAGCCTTGGTTGCTAGAGGAATAACACCTCTCCCTCTTTTCTGTCCTCTGAATCTGCTAGGTTGGCCGAACCTACTTCTCATTCAGAACCCTAGCTGCATGGTAGGTCAGGTTCCACAGAATAGGAAACAGGGTTAGTATGTGTGAACATGCAGTGCACAGCCTGCACACCCGTCACCTGTACCTAGTGTTCTCGACAGGAAGGCTCATGGAAGGAAGTCGAAATGGATGCTGAGTGCCAACTGGCCTGTCCACTTATCACAGGGTATGAGGGAGGAGGAGGTCATCAAGGATGGCACCAGACCGACATGGAGGGTGGGCCGTTCGCTGGGGACAGGTTTAAGGTATTTATAAGATAGCTAGAGAGTGATGTGCCATTGCCAGCTGGGTATGTTAGGTCTTGAGCTCAGGAAAGATTGAGATCTGGGAGAAGTCTGCAGAGATTAAAAAGTCAAAGCCAGGTCACCTGGAGAGAAGAGGGCTCAGGGCAGATCCCCTGGAACCCCAAGGTTCGGGGTCCCACAGAGGAGGGGGCCCTCTAAAGGAGACTAGGCAAGTGAGGACAGCGTGGGGTCAAAGAAACTAAGAGAGAACATTGCAAGAAGGTGGAGTCACACAACAACGTGGGTGAACCTGAATGTATTTTGCTAAATGAAAGGAGCCAGACCAAAAAGACTATATATTCCATGATTCCATTGATATGACATTCTGAAAAAGGCAACATATCAGGGGTTGGGATTCGGGGGAGAGTTTAGCTGCAGAAAGGAATTTGGGGGTGGGGGAACTCTTCTGTCTCAGAGGCTTGAGAACCCATAGAAATGCACATCACAACGAACAAATCTTACTGTATGTAAGATGGATGGGTGGATGGTTGGATGGATGGATGGGTAGATAGATAACACATACATTCATTCATACATATGTTCATTCATACATAAAAGAAGTGGTCAGTTTTGTTAAATGTTTCAAGGAGGTCAAGGAAAATGAGTGACAGGTTTCCCCAGGATCCACAGAATAGTGGGCTAGGCCTCTGTATGAGTGGGTCCTGGGCTGTAAGTGGAATTGACCTAAGACATGCAATGTGTATTCCTCCTTTTGAGAACATGACTTCTTGACACGGCCCTTGGAGCTTCCAGGAATACAGAACCTGCTCCTTGGATAAAGGAGACCTTAGTCCCGAGACGTGCCCCTCTTGTGGGTAAAATGCTTGGATGCAAAGAGCCTGGTGTTGGTTGGGCTCCCAGCCTGGGTTCTTCTCTCACCTGTGCCAAACAGTAGTTGTATGACTGCAGGTGAATCCTTAAGCCTCGCAGAGCCTCCATTTCCTCATCAACAAAATGGGAATAATGATCTTCTCAGGACTGACGTGGCAGATTAAAGGACTTTGAAAAGTCAGTAACGCAGCCTCCAAAACTTGACAAGGGTGCCACTCTCTCCATGGGCTTGCTGCCCGTCCCGCCTCCCCCAGGTCAGTAACCCCTGGCTCCCTTCATGCCTTACCATCACAGCAGCCTTCTTCCTGTCTCTCAATCATTTGTTGCCTTATTGGACCCTCACCAGCCCATTAAGGGCACATCCTCAAAGCTAAGCCCCTAGCCTAGCACCTGGCACATAGTAAATGCTCAAGAAGCATGTATTGACTTGAACTCGTTCAGGATCAGGGTGTTTGCCATCCTGATAACCTCCTGCTTTCTGAGTAACTTTGGCTTTCTCCAGAAGTTCCCATCACCCTCCAAGGTGAAGAGCTGCCAGACCTAAGGATGCTCCCAGATGCATCAGGGCCTCATCCACCTGCTCCCAGAGAGTCCATCACCTGCTGCTTGGGGGCTTAGTAAATACTTGTTGAACAAATTCATACATTTTGGAACTAGCAGCATTGTTGGCCAAAGTATAGAGCCTTGAAAGGGCAACATAAATTCAGGGTTTCTGAAATATAACGGCGTCCCCCATGTAACTGTGTGTGTCAACAGGAAAGGTCAGGTGTGCGCTAGGGGTATGGCTTGTAAGGTATTAGAGAACTTAGTAGCTAGTGGTGGGGAAGGGGTGGCAGATGTCCCCTGGCACCTTACATTTCCCCCCTCAATGTTCAGGAAAGCGACTGGCAGGAAAGACCTCCCACCTCAGTTCCCCCCTGCCCTGCACACGGTAGTGGGGGGATGTTCCAGAACTAAGAGTGACAGAGAAACCGACTCTGGGCTCCGAGGTCCACAGGAAAGAATGCTAAAAGAGGGGTGGGGAGTGGCTGCTGGGTCGCTGGCAGCTTTATCTCCCCTCCTTCTCCTCGCCTGCCCGCACCCGGGTGTGGACGTTGCTGGAATCATCTCTGGTTTCCTGAGCTCAGCTCCACCTGCAGACACATCTCTTCCCTACACCCACCAGATTTCTGCGGCTTAAAGGCTTAGGCGTGACCTCGAAAGCCGCTTGTGTGCGCCCTGTTGATTCCTCTCTTCTCCCTGGTGGGGATTTGAGCGGATAGGGCAGACTCGGCCCCTCTCAGACCCGCAAGCATCCCACCGTTGAACGTGGCCGCGGGCCCCCAATCCCAGCAAGCCCAAGAGAGGAGAAGAAGGTTTTCTCAGGAAGCTGGGATTAAACTGCACCAGCATTCACATCCTAACATGGCCGGTATAATCACGTTTGCTCTTTCCCCCACTAAGCTGATCTCATCTTCTCTTTTGCTTTCACAAACCAAGGCTCATCCTCTGGAACAGCGGGCACAGACCTGGTGTGGAGGGAGGAGTCTGTAAGTCAACAGTCCTCAGAGTGATGGCAGCCTAGCTGGGATAAGTGCTGTGCATACACTATCTGTATCACTTAATCCTTACAGCAGCCTGGCGGGCAGGTTCCGTAGCATCCCCATTTATAGGTGAGGTAACAGTCCTGCGGTGTTAAACAACTCGCCAAGGTCATGCAGGTAACAAGTAAAGGACAGAGGCACTTCCTGAAACCTAAGCTACCTGCTTCTAAAAACAAAGCCTTAAGCCGCTGTATAGGCTGCCTGCAGTTTAAAATTGCTGCTGTTGAAATAGAGACACAGACGTAAAGAATGGACATGTGGATACCGGAATGGGGCGAAAGGGGGAAGGGACGAACTGAGAGATTGGAATTGACATATACACACTACTAGATAACTAATGAGAACCTCCTGTATAGCACAGGGAACTCTACTCAGTGCTCTGTGGTGACCTAAATGGGAAGGAAATCCAAAAAGAGGGGATATATGTATATGTATAGCTGATTCACTTTGCTGTACAGCAGAAACTAACACAACATTGTAAAGCAACTATACCCCAATAAAAATTAATTAAACATAATAAAAATTAAAATCGTTGCTGTTGATGACGAAGGTGCGGGGGTGGAGTTCCTGCTGCATGTGCTCCATGGTCTCTACACCCCACCCCCCGTATGCCAATTTCTAGAGGATTTGACTCTTAAACTGGGGAGTGGGCTGGTCCCAGCTACCAGCTGCCAGCTAGGGAGGGCAGGGTGGCCATCTCCCTGCTTGCGGCCGTTGCTGTCCTCGCCAGGGCGTGCACACACAGTAACGGTGACTCTTGCACCACCTTGCATGGCAGCACATCGCCACTGAAGAGATAGAAGGACAGAGAGGTTAAACGACTCGGCCAGGGTCCCACAAGCGGATGGGTAGTTGAATCAGGACCCAGTTCAAACCTTCCATTTCAAGTCAGTGCAGCATGGTTTCTGTCCATGTTAGAGGCAGCCCTTAACCCTGGACGAGGAACTCAGGATCCCCCTCCTGAGTCCTGACCTATATGGTCCCTGAGCTAGTCACTCCCCCGCTGAGTCTCATCTGGAAAACAGGGATATTTGTGGCTGCGGTGCCTGCCTCACGGGCTCAGGGTGTGTCCAGAAGACTTGGGTGGGTACAGAGGGTGATTAGCAGCTGGCAGCTCTGCCAGTCACTCTGTCTCTGCTGGCAAAATTCAGACCGTGATGACATTCACCCCCCTCCATAGCCCTCCAGTGTACGCGTGGGGTCACGGAGCAAGGCGCTTCGGCTGAACCATTAGAAGCCTGTTCCTACCAAGGACAAAGCCGCTTACAACCCGCATCCCCTCTCTGCTGGAGACCAGACGACAATGTCCTTATGGCACAAAGGCAGAATTACTTGATTCTAATTTTCCAAGAGTGCCCAGTATCGGATAAATCACTGCTTTGGAGAATCAAAAACTGGCTCGAATTTTCATGGCAGAAATGTTTGCTTGATCTGCCCTGAAATATCCCAGACAGTTACATTTCTCCTGGAAGCAAGGTCCTGGACTCAGGAATGTAGAGTTACCGCCTTTATAATTCTCCGTCTCTGAGCCGACAAGCCTTGAAGTAGACCCATGCCCTTGAACTGACAGCAGCAATTCTATTAAAGAAGTTTGATTACAGGGGGAAAAAAAGTGAAAGAATCTATGTTTCATTAAATGCTGCTTGTTTTAAAGTGGGAACATGTTCTGGGAGTCTGGGGAGCTAATGTTTTCTGGGTCTTGTTGGGAGAATCTCATCTTAAACAGAAGAGTTTTCTGTTTTAAGGGAGAAACCATCCTTTCAGAGCTTAGAGCCAAATTATATTTACAGAGAAGGGATTTTTGTCCTGGAAGTTTCTAAGCGTTTATCAAGTGCCCACTCTGAACCAGGTATCATTCTAGGCATTTAAGAGGTTTGCAAGGGTAACGAAAGCATTCTAACAGGATGAGATGATGTAGATTGTCGATTGTCATTTTTGTTAATATTTTAGCATTGTTTATTCAACTGAATGTTGAGGTCTCTTGAGAACCTACTGTGTGCCAGGCCTGGCTGAGGCACTGTGAATGCAATGCAGGGCAATGTGGATCCCTGCCTTCCAGAAGCTTCCAGTCTAGCTGAAGTGCCGAGGACGTGGGGGTGTTTTGGTGTCTGATGGGGAACCTGCAAAAATGACATTCACAAAATAAAATACTTACCTTTGGTCATCTCCAGTGGGGGGCGGGGCGGTGAGAAGGAATTATTCCACCATTATAAGTGACGTTGAGGTCCAAGAGCCCATAACAGAAGCATTCTTGGGCCAAAGAAGGGCCTATGACATGGTACTCAGTGACCTGAGATGCCACCTGTGCCAGTGGAAGCACACCTGGCACCTGAGTGGGCCTGAGAGGCTAGGGGACAAGGATGCTGTCAGTCCTCACCTCCTCCCCTGTTCCCGCTCGGCATCAGGTGTCCCTCCAAGGCTTACCTAGAGCCTCGTCTCCTATGGATCATTTCCCCTGCTCTGTGTGGCACTGCTAGAAGAGTGCCCTCCCTTGGGACAGGAGATTTTCCTAGTGCCGGCACTGCCATCCTCGACCCTGCCAACGTCACTTGACCTCTCTGGGATCTTGGCTTCCCCCTCTGGAGTGAAAGGTCCATTGTGGGCAGGAGGGGAGATTGGGAGGAGCGGCTGATGGGTCTGGGACAGGCTGGAAGGGCTGTGCAAGAGGCTGCCTGTCCCTGAGCTCTGAAAGGACTCTAGCGGAAGGGGATGGGCCTCCCCTCTCCCCTTCGTGGAGCTGCGTCTCAGTTCTGACTTGGCGGTGAGGGAAGAGTATTCCACAATCCTGGGCGGGGTGGGGGGGGGGGATGCAGGTTTGAAGCCCACCACAAGCTTGACGCGCTGTAACAGTAAGGCACGTTATTAAAATTAGTCTCACCGTTTTACCGATGAGGAAACTGAGGCACAAAGAGGTTAAGGAACGTGTCCCTGTCGACCCAGCCTGTAAGTATTAGAGCAGAGAACTGAACTTGGCCGTGTGACCTTGGAGCCTGCCCTCCCAAGCGGGACAGCCATCCCTGGCCTCAGCCTGCCCGTTGGCAGGGATTGTATTTGTAACAGATCCGAGCGTGTGTTGAAGCCACTTGGAAAGCTGTCTGCTAGGAATGTGGTTGGAATCCATTGACAAAGCAAGGAACCATCCCGATTTTCTTCTTTGGTGACTTTTGACTTCTTTATGCTTTTTTTGGTAACTTTATTGAGATGTAATTCATATATCATACAATTCATCTGTTTAAAGTGTACAATTCAGTGGCTCTTAGTATTCAGAATTGTGCCAGCATCACCACAATTTTAGAACATTTTCATTACCCCAAAAAGAAACCCTGTACCTTTTAGCTGTCACCCCCCAAACTCCATACCCTCCAGCCTTAGGCAACCATTAATCTACCTCTATCTCTATGGATTTGCCTGTTCTCCACATTTTATATTAATGAGATCATACAATAGGTAGTCTTTTGTGAGTGGCTTCTTTTACTTAGCAAAATGTCCTCAAGCTTCCTCCATGTTGTAACATGTATCAGTACTTCATTTCTTCTTATTGCCAAATAATATTCCATTTGTATGTATATATCACGCTTTATTTACCCACTCATCAGTTGGTAGATGTTTGGGTTGTTTTCTGCATTTTGGTTATTATGAATAATACTGCTATGAACATTTCGTGTGTGGGTTTTGTGTGGACATATGTTTTCATTTCTCCTGGGAAGATACTTGGGAGTGGAATTGCTGGGTCATATGGTAACTCTGTTTAACCTTTTGAGGAACTGCCAGACTGTTTTCCAAAGGGAGTGCACCATTTTGCATTCCCACGAGTAATGTATGAGGGTTCCAGTATCTCCACATCCTTGCCAACCCCTGTTATTATCTGTCTTTTTGTTTATAGCCATCCTAGTGGGTGTGAAGTCTTTCATTCTTTTTTTTGAATTGCAAGGGATATGCAAAACATGATCAACTTTAAGGTACTAGAATATCTGGATAATTCCGTATCCAGCAATGTTTTCCTAAGAGCGCAGGTCTGCCCTGGACAGAGAAGTAGCTGGCCTCTCCCCTGGTAGTCTAACACCAGGGGGCTCTTCAGTTCCATGGCCGACCCCCCCAGACCTCAAATGACACCCCTTGGTAACTAATATTGAATACCTTACCGTGTCCTCTTGTCTTCCAGCGATTCATGAGTTCCCCGCAGACCTGTTCTCCAATAAAGAGCGACAGCATGGAGCCGTCCTGCTACATATCCTTGGTGTAAGTGGCCCTCTCGGGGTGGGATGTCCCTAAACTTCAGGCATGTGAAACCTGTCTTCAGAACACAGCGTGTCAAAGATCTCATCCAGTCTTTGTAGAGCCCTGTGAGAACAGATGCTGGATGTGTTTTAACCACAAAGAAATGAAATCTTAAGGATAGGAAATGATTTGTTCAGTGTCACACGGCGAGTGGCCCCAGAGCCGAGACAAGGATTCACGTCTTCTTGTGCCTCATTTTCTGCTTTTATAAAATGGGAGTGACAGCATCTTTCCCAGATGTATAAATACAAGTGAACATGGGTCAAGTCCATCAGACGTCACAGGGCACGTGATAAGGGCTCTGTCCCCACTTGCTATCATGATCCCCGGGATCCCCCCACATTTTACTGCCTTGACATAACTAGTTTAAGACTTTGGTGCCCTTCTTCTCAAACTTCCCTCAGTGTTAGATGAGCCTGCTGACCAGTGGTGGAGTTCAAGTAGCAGTTCAAAAAGGCACAGTGAGCTCAAAACTAAATTATAGGTAAAAGTCGCTCTTCTCTGCAGGCAAACTACAGCCCTCAGCCACTGCCCATGTCTGTAAATAAAGTTTTATTGGAACACAGCCATTCTCACGCTTTTCTGTATCATCTGTGGCTGCTTTTATGCTTCACTAGCAGAGCTGAGTAGCTGCGTCGGAGACTCCGTGATCCACAAAGCCAAAAAAATTTACTGTCTGTCCCTTTGTAGGAAAAGTTTGCCAGCCCCATTGTTTACTGCAGGGAAATGAAAGTGCTCAGGGTTTAATTTTCTACTTCGCATCAGTCACAGCAAATGTTCCTCCTGATGTGGTTCCCTGACCACCCAGCACCATCTGCTTACATATTTAAACCCAACACGGTATTCGTCTCTGCAAGAGATAATTAAGCAAGTGAAAGCTGGGATTCTCACATAGAGAGTTGCCAGCCGAGAATAATGTATGAGTGAAGTTTTAATTAACAGGATAAACCACTAGTGAAAATGAAGGTTGTGGGCAAATTCTGAGTGACAGACCTGTGTATTATTTCTCTAATAGAGTTATTATCTTCCTAGTATCTCTGGCTTTCCCATGCCCTCTCCTTTCACTGAGGGGGTGTGGGTTTGGCGAATTAGTCCCATAGTTCTGTCCCTCTGCCTCATCAAAGTCTTGACAAAGCTTTTTTTCCTGAATCTGAGAGGACCTCAGGAATCTTTTTTATTTTAATTTTTTAAAAAATTTATGTATTTACTTGACTGTGTTGGGTCTTCGTTGCTGTGCGTGGGCTTTCTCTAGTTGAGGCGAACAGGGGCTACTCTTCCTTGCCGTGTGCAGGCTTCTCATTGCAGTGGCTTCTCTCTTTTTTTTTTAATAAATTTATTTTATTTATTTATTTTTGGCTGCGTTGGGTCTTTGTTGCTGCGCTCGGGCTTTGTCTAGTTGCAGTGAGTGGGGGCTACACTGAGTTGCAGTGCGCGGGCTTCTCATTGTGGTGGCTTCTCTTTGTTGTGGAGCACAGGCTCTAGGTGCGTGGGCTTCAGTTGTTGTGGCACGTGGGCTCAGTAGTTGTGGCTCGCAGGCTCTACAGTGCAGGCTCAGTAGCTGTGGAGCACGGGCTTTGTTGCTCCGCGGCGTGTGGGATCCTTCCGGACCAGGGCTTGAATCCATGTCCCCTGCATTGGCAGGAGGATTCTCAACCACTGCGCCACCAGGGAAGCCCAGCGGTGGCTTCTTTTGTCACGGAGCATGGGCTCTAGGTGCGTGGGCTTCAGTAGTTGTGGCGTGCGGGCTCAGTAGCTGTGGCTCACGGGCTCTAGAGCGCAGGCTCAGTAGTTGTGGTGCATGGGCTTCATTGCTCCGTGGCATGTGGGATCCTTCCGGACCAGGGCTTGAACCCGTGTCCCCCGCATTGGCAGGTGGATTCTTTTTTATTTTATTTTATTTTATTTTATTTTGTGGTACGCGGGCCTCTCACTGCTGTGGCCTCTCCCGTTGCGGAGCACAGGCTCCGGACGCGCAGGCTCAGCGGCCATGGCTCATGGGCCCAGCCGCTCCACGGCAAGTGGGATTTTCCCAGACCGGGGCACGAACCCGCGTCCCCTGCATCGGCAGGCGGACTCTCAACCACTGCGCCGCCAGGCAGGAACCTTTTAGGCCAGGCACTACCCAACTATGTCTGGAGAACCAAATCTAGCCTACCTCCTGTTTCTATAAATAAAGTTTTATTGGAATGCAACCACAGCCATTCCATGGCTAATCTTCTACAGCACCAGAGTCAAGACAGACTGTGTGGCCTGCGAGGACTCAAATATTTACTATCTGACCCTTTAAGAAAAAGTTTGCTGAGCCCTTCTTTAGAGCAAGAAAAGGCTGGAGCTTTAGAGCCAGTTTTTGTCTGTAGCACTAAGAAGCTTCTCAGAACTTCTGTCCCAAGTGAAGGAAACAGTGGTGCCATCTTGGCCCCCTTTTCTCTCCAGTGTTTCTGAAGCGTCAGGGGAGCCAGAGGCCCTTCAGCCTCACGGGACAGCCTTTGCCTGGGAGATGCTGTTGGGGGGAACTTCCGAGGGTGTGAATTCAAGTCGGTATCCTAAGCTTTGTAGCAGGGTCTCTCCCACCTCTCTCTGTCCACTTTACCCACACCCCCAGTATTTGTTTCCTTTTTCCTTCCCCCCGCCACCAAAAGATAATGTGTCAAATTCAGCAAAAGCCACACCTGGACTCCAGTAGAGTAGATGTCTACTCCAGGAGACATCTGCCTCAGATGCTTTGGTTACAGTTGATACATCTTCCACTTCAGTCACAGTTAATTAATTGTAAAGTTGTCATAATATCACGCTGTTTTAGCTGAAGCAGCCCAGCCTTTCCCTCTTTTGTGAATAGGGCATTCATGTCACTTTTTCTTTGAGGAAGAAATGGTTTCCACCAGAGCCTAGAGTAAAATCCCATCTGCTTTCCATAGGTCCTGCTCCTTGCCTCTCCCTCCAGCGTCACATTCTTTATTTTCCACCTTATTCTCACTCTGTTCTACCTGCACCAGTGACCTTGCTGTTCCTCAAATGCATCCAACATGCTCCTGCCTCAGGACCTTTGCACTTGCTGTTTCCTGGCAGTTACAGATACTTCATTTGCCTATCTGCTCGTCCCCCACAAAGAGGCAGAGGCTTTTCCAGGCATCCTCGCCACCTATCCCTAATGGCTAGAATAGTCCCTGGCACATAAGATGAGCTCAGTAGAGCCATGTTGGGTGGACAGGTCAGGGAAGAGTTCTGTAGATAAAACCGTCTAAAAACTACCCACCTGTTCTTCCTCTGTCATCAAACAGAAGAAACTGAGACCTAGAGGTGTGACTTATCCAAAATCCCAAGGCAGATAATTCCCAGGATTAGCACTGGAATTTGGACTCTGTTCCATGAGCCTCCCGGTGTAAATGGCTTGTGGATTTTAACCCGGACCAACATCAAGCTGCGTCCGAGAAAAGGCTGGGTCTCACGTCACGGTCTGTTTTGGCAGGAGGTGGGCAGTCAGTAACAAGGAAATGATGCCTTCTCTAAAACTAACGAGGGGAAATCAGGAAGATGATTATTTTAAACTCTTAAAATGGCAATTTTAAATGCTTTCCCCCTTGGCCCTTAAGATTAGGATCTTGCCTTTTGAGGGCCTACTGTGGTGCTGAAGAGAGAGCTGCTTCTTTAAGAAGAAGCACAGGACCCTGTGGCATGAGTTCTAGTTCCCTCCACTGCTCAGCAAGTGGTTTCTCCTGTCTGGCCTTCAGTTTCCCCATCTGTCAGTGAGGGAACTGAGGAATCACATCTCTGTGGTGCTGGAATTTTCCTCTGTGCCTCCCTCTGGTCACCTGGCCTCTGCCCGAGCAGGCTGGTTTGGAGGGTGATGGACGCCTGGCCGTGCCCATCAGTGGCAGGAGTTCTGGCTGACGCTCTCTGTCTCCCCGTTTCCTTCGCAGGCTCTGTACATGTTCTACGCCTTGGCCATAGTGTGCGATGAGTTCTTCGTTCCGTCTCTAGAGAAGATCTGCGAGGTACGTGGGAGGGACTTAGGACCCTTTGGCAAAAGCCTGGGTGAGGGGCTGGGGGTGATTGACACGTGGCGTGTCGGTACCAGGCCAAGAAGGACCGGGGCGGGGAGCAGGCCCAGGCAGAGGCAGGGAGGGGCAGGACAGGATGTAGCATGGTTTGGATTCGGCTAAAAGCTATCACAGGTGCTTCAGTGGCTGAACCGCTGCGGCACCTCCTCTGCAGCAGGGCTGAGGTGGCCGGGCTTCTTCCTGGGGTCAGCGATGGGCCCCCACCCCATTTTCCATCAAGCCCAGAGCTCCAGCCCTTCCGAGGACCCCTTCTGTAGCAAGCTCAGTGGGGAGGTTGTGCTGGCCCAGTGATTGGATTCCGCAGTGGCTTCAGAGCCCAGGCTGCCCAGGAGTGCTTTGGGAGGTGAGGGCAGGAGGAGGCCGAACCCTGCCCTGAGCCAGCCTGACCAGGGGCCTTCTGAGAACCACAGGTGAGCACCTTCAAGTTGGCACTTAGGCGGACCCAGAATCTCCGTGGTTTTCCCGAGCACCCGAAGCCTCCAGCCCCACATTCCAGATGAGAGGATGGGCCTTTGTGGCCAGAACACAGCGTTGCCAAGCAGAGTGGGCCTTGACAGTTCCAGCCCTGTCCCGTGCTGGCTCAGCCCTGGGGACAGGATGTGAGGGTCTGTTTCAGTGAGCAGCCAGGAGTTGGGCCTGCCATTGAGAAGGCCTTCTGGGATGCAGGAGCCAGGCTGCGCGTCCGAGGCCTCCACATCCACAACCTGACGTGTGGAGGTCCGCTTGGTACCCAAGGTCTGTGTGAGCACCAGAGGAGATGGGCGCTAAACTGGTGGAATCCCCGCTGAGCACCAGACCCTGTGCTAGGCATCCAAAGATGAAAAAGACCAACCTCGTCCTCGTCATCCAGTGGGGAGGCAAGCGCATGGACCTCAGACCCTCACTGCGTGATTCGTGTTTCAGCTCCTCTGTCCCAGGGGAGTGGCTGGCTCGTGGTAGCCACTTAGAAAGACTTCATCAAGGAGACGTTATTTAGGGGCTCAGAGAGTGAACAGAAATGGACAGATGGGGGAAGGGGACAGGCAATTCTGGGTTGAGTGCCTGGCAGTGTGGAGGAGGTGCAGGGAGGAGAGGCCACCACACCAGCTGCCGTGCTGCTCCCCTGCGCTCTCCCTGGCTGCCAAGTGTCCAGTTAGCGTGTTTACTGCCCCCACCTTACAGCCCTGAGGGTCTGCGGTCGCTTCTGTTTCAGAAACTCCATCTGAGCGAAGATGTGGCTGGAGCCACCTTCATGGCTGCAGGAAGCTCGACGCCAGAGCTGTTTGCCTCTGTGATTGGTAAGAAGTCCCGTCGCCCCAAGACGCAGGATGCAGAGAGAGCCCAGGTTTGGTGTCCAGACTAGTGCGGGCATTTGTCAGCTCTGAGTCTCAGTTTTCTCATCTGTAAAATGGGAGAAGTAGAGAGATAGAAAGTGAATTAGTGGTTCCCAGGGGTGTGAGGTGGAGTGGGGTACTAACAGGTATGGGGTTTCTTTTGGGGGTGAAGGGAACGTTCTAAAATTAAATTGTGGTGATGACTGTATAATTCTGTGACTGGACCAGAAAACACTGAATTATATGGGTGAATTTTATGACAGGTGAGTTACATCTTAATAAAGCTGTTCAGAAAGTGGGAGCATTAGAGTAGCCGGTCCCTGAGGGCACCTCCACCTCTGGTTTTGTTGTCCTCAACCATGTCGCTGGTGTTCTCTGATAATAAGAACAGCTTCCCTCCATTCATGGGGTGGGGGACACAGAGCCGGCCCGGGTCTAAGGAAGGGGAAGGCCTGGGCTTTGCAGAGGAGTGTTTGTGCCTTTCTCTTTCCAGGTGTGTTCATCACTCACGGAGATGTCGGGGTTGGGACCATCGTGGGCTCTGCTGTGTTCAACATCCTGTGTATAATCGGAGTTTGTGGATTATCCGCAGGGCAGGTCAGTGGTCTCTCTCTCCGTACGAAATGACGTAGGGACAGCGCGGGGAGACCCAAGGCCCAGCCCTAGCCGAGCCCGTAAGTGCTGTGGCTGTCAGAAACGGTTTCCTCTGCGAGCCTGCTTCCTCACGTGTAGCAGGGCTGTCCTTCCTTCCTTCCACCGGTGGGTCTGAGAGCAGAAAGAGCATCAGCTCCATGGCTGGTCCAAGGGGGGAGCGTTCATTCAACAGCAGTAAATATTTAAGAGGCGTCTCCTGTAACTCTGACCCTGAGCTAGACTTTGCACATATTTGGGTCCCGCCTTCGGCCTCCCCACAGGACGCGCAAAGCTGGCTTGTTGTTGAAACCCCATCGCATCTTCCTGGTCCTCAGAGCCCCAGGGGGACATTAGACTCAATCTCAGAGAGTCAGGCTCTAGGGTAGGCCCCGCCCGGCCAAGGGAGGTAGAGGTAGGCAGCCGATCACCCCCGGAAGGTTCGAACGTCGGAGGGAAGAGTGAGTGCCTCTGGCCTCTCCCCCTGGCACATGGCTTCTGCTGGGAAACATGCCATGTGGTCACCTTGGAGGAACAGGGGGCAGCTTTGCCATCATTTAGGAACATGATGTGGTATCATTCCATCCCCAAATGTGACAAAGAGCACAGGGTGGCCTTGAACAGCCAGACAAGATGTGGTTCTGGTGTCACAGTTAAGATGAGCTCCGTGGACATGTGTCTGCACCTGCAGGGGTCTGGGGGTGGTGGGAGCCCCCCAGCAGTGTCCCCCGGCCCCCGTACCCCATCTCCCCAGCCAGTAACAGCTGACGTCCCTTTGCTCAGCAGGTCATCCGTCTGACATGGTGGGCCGTGTGCCGAGACTCTGTGTACTACACCCTCTCTGTCGTTGTGCTCATTGCCGTGAGTTACCTTCCCCCCCCCCCCGCCCCCCGCCCCTGCGAAGGCACCGGGGCGCAACCCACCTCTGTCCCTGGCACTAGAAACAGAGAACCCACGGCGCTCCTACCCTGGGGTGTGCTGGCCACTCATTGCAGTCATGTTGACCAGTCTCCCTCCACCGTGCCTCCCTGTCCCGAAAATCTCATACCTGATGCTTTGCTTACCCATCACATCCAGGTACCACCTTGAGGGCACAAAGGCCTTGAAAAAGCTAAAGAAGGCATCACATGGTTGACGCAGTTAAGCTCAAGCACGTGCTCCTCAGAGGCCTTCAGATCCTCACTTAGAGCCCATTTACTAAAGAGCAGAGTTTCTGCTTTCCCACCTTACCGCGGAGCAGGGAAGAGAGGCCAGCTGGGAGCAATCAGGGTTGGCAGCTGGGAGCAAGGATATGGGCAGAAAAGGCAGAGGGATTGAAACAGGGATCCCTGAGGGCTCGGGTACATCATGGTACATGACAGTGACACAGCCCATGACACAGGTTACTGCCATCCACAGGGGAACAGCTTCCATCCAAAAGGAGCTTTAAAGTGGCGGCATGAGGGCAGGTCATTTTCACAAGGGCAGAGGCACATGGCGTGCCCAGATTTCAGAGTATGGAGCGTGCCCTAGAGTGACGGTTCTCAACCTAAGAACATCTAGAGGCAACTGGACTTGATGATCATGACCCTTGTATCAGTTATCTGTTGCTGTGTAACAAATTTCCCTTAACACTCAGCAGTTTAAAACAGCAAACGTTTCTTGTTTCCATTTTCTATGCATCAAATCTGGCAGTGGCTTAGCCGAGCCCTCTGGCTCACGGGTGTCGGCCAGGGTATAGTGATGTCAAGGCTCCCGTGGGCAACGATCTGCTTTCAGGATCACTCGCTAGGCTTCAGACTGGCCTCGAGCTGTTCCACAGTGCAGCTCTCGGCATGGGGACTGGTTTCCCTCCCAGCAGGGCCGAGGAGGCACCAAGCTGAAAGCCACGGTCTGCTTGCAACCGAATCTCGGAAGTGACAGCCCATCACTGTTGCCATATTCTGTTACGAGCAAATCCCTAAGCTCAGGCCACGCACACAGAGCATGAAGATCAGACGGTGGGATCATCGGGGCACCTGAGAGGCTGCCCACCACACCCCCCAAAAATGAAAGTTATAGATAAAACTATTTACCTATACACAATTTTACAAAATCAATATAATGCCCAAACTATACCATAAAGGACAAATAAAAGTAATTCATAATAAAAGAATACATCTTTCAATGTGTAAATGTTTGGGCATGAAGGTGCTAGAATGCTGAATGAGGTGATCCGTTGCCCCCATATGGGAAATCTCCAGGTCCTACAGCTACCAGGGCAGACTGAGGCTGGTATGCTGGGCTGGCAACCCCGTGAGTGGTGCCGACCTTGATGATGTGATTTTCCAAAATTATGAATGACTCCTGATAAAATCCTAAACAGAGCAAAGTACAATCATCCCTCCATTTGCATGACAGTTAACTCACTAGAAAATTAAGTATTTATTAAAACCATGTAAGAATACTTTGATTTGCAAAATGGAATTAAGGTTGAGGCGCAGGTCATTTTTTTTTTCTGCTTGCCTAAATATCTAGCAGGACATTTAAGACGTGTGCCAAATACGGAAGAACTCCTCTGGTAGAACCATTTCACATGCTCTAGGCTGACTAGCACCCCGGGCCTTCACTGCCTCTAAATGCCAGTAGCCCTCCATTGGGTTATAAAAGCTGAAACTATCCCCATAAATGTCCCCCAGTTTTCCCAGGTGGTGGCACTGAGCTCCCCTCTATTGAGTCCCTCTTCCTCAGAGGCTTGAGTTTGGGGAGCCTCACAGCAATGCCCAGCCAGGAGGACCCTCTCCGAAGTGACTTCCCAAAGCAGATTCTGTGTGTGCTGCCTGCCATGACAACCAGGAGAGGGGTACAATGGGCCCAAGTCCAGACAACATCCCCCTGGTCTCTCCTGGCATCCCGTGTCTCCAAGATCAGATTGGTGGGCACTGCCCCTCCACCTTCCTGTGTGCACTGGGCCTGGCTGGGGCGGTCACAGGACTCCTCCCCTGGACCACGGAAGCATCATTCATCCGTGTCCCACGTAGGCAGTGCTGGGTGGAATTGTTGGGCAATGTCAGTGCCCTCTTAGGAAGCCACGGCATCCCCACCATCACCCCTGGCCTCCTTTCAAATGGTACAAATGGGTCCTTTGCCCTCAGAGTTTCCAAAGGAGTTACTCTTTATTTTTAAAAAAATGACACCCTTTCCTCCCCACCCCCACACACAGAGGTACCACAGATCGATAGATAGATAGATAGATAGATAGATAGATGATAGATAGGTAAGTAGGTAGATAGACACAAACATACATACATACAGAGGTGCCTTTTCAGTTTTTAAGAGTCTTGATTTCAGCAACTCTGTTCCATTAATGAGGGCAGACCCCTGCCAGGTTGGCCCCAGTGGCTACTTGGACTGTTGGTAGCACAGGCCAGTTCTCTTTGGAGACCCACCCTAGACCTCATACTGCAGCATCTACTGACCAAGGTTTCCACCAAGGAAAGGTCACCTTCTATGTTTGAGAAACCCAGACATGGAGAGAAGAGCCAGCTTTCTGTGAAACACATAACTAGCCTATGTGTTGGCTCTGGGCACTTAGAAGTCTGCGTTTGTTCTTCTTTTGGAATAAATCTGTTGCCCCGCCCTTTGTTTCTTTTGCCTTCCAGTTCATATATGATGAAGAAATTGTGTGGTAAGTTTTTAAAGTTTGTTTCTCGTTGTTCCTTTTTTGTTAGTATCCTTGTTTATCGGGTTCATTGAAGCTTTTTTAAAATTATTTTTACAAACATAAGTTTATGAACTTGTGAAAGTAAAAAGGGTATCATTCTAAGCAGTCATGCCTTTATTTATGCTTTCAAAGTGACAAAGATTGTTTCCCTTAGTATTCCCACCCTGCCAGATATCAAGATATACTGTAAAACTAAAATAATGAAAACAGTATGGTGTTTTGCACAGGGATAAGCATAGGCCAATATGGAACTGAGAACACAGTAATGGGCCCAGTTCTGGGCTGGGGGATACGACAGGAATCATGACAAGGTAGTGAGTTGGGAGAGGCGGGAGCGGTCCTCATACTACAGAAATGAGGAATTCATATAGAATAAAATAACATCAGCTCGTTGCCTCACACCTTATACAAGAATAAATCCCAGATGGATTAAAGATCTCACTGTGAAAAGCAAAATTAAAACAATTTAGGGTAGAATATAGGGACTCATCTTTATGATATGGAGGTAGGAAGTGATTTCTTAATCAAGATACATAAAGCACAAACTTCTAAAGAGGTTGATATTGCCACTCTAATTTATAGGGCATGAATGTATCTTATATCCATAAGCCATAAAAACGGTTCTCTTCATTGACCATGATTCAGGTCTGCATCCTGTATGTGGTTATTTGTTAGGCATAGATTCAGGAGAACTGATGCGAGCGGGTGTGTGCTATGGGCCCAGAGCATCCTGGTTCTGGGTCCTAACCCACCGTGTGAGCCAAGAAGTCTCTCCCTTTCTGGGTCTCCTTTTCCTCATCTGCAGATGGAGTTTTGAGGGGGTGGTCGGGTCATCTACAGACCCCTTTGTGGCTCTGCTGGGCTGTGGGCTAGCAGAGGAAGAGCTCCCCAAGATGACTGTAGCTCATGTCAGGCACATAGTAGGTCTTCAGGACACATTTGTCAGATGACCCAACAAATTAAGCTGTGTGACTCCTCAGAGGCTTGTGTTCTGAGCTACAAAAATCCCCACCATGTGTGGGGTTGAACACTGGTTCTGCTGGACGGCGATAAGAGTGCACCCCAGGAAGACCCCCACCCAGCCCAGCCCCCGTGTTTGGCCCAAGAGGCTCCTGTGACTGGCCCATCTCTTCAGGCAGTTCTTAGGGTCCCTTTCCACCTGCACCCACAGCTTCTCCCGTCGCTGGCCAGAATCTCGGGTGACCATAGGGCCTCTTAGCATCATGACTCCAGGCTACTCCCCTCCCTGAGTCTGGGATGAGGTGGCCCTGGGCCCTCCTTTTTCTAGGTAGCTGGGGGAACTCCTCCTGAGCCGTGTAGATGAGACCCCTTGTAGTTGAGAAGGCCCCACCCTCAGCCTTCTCTGTTACCAAGCGAGCTTCAGACTGCAGGACGGCTGGGGGCTGGGTGGCTCGCCCGCATGCCTGGGTCCTGGGCCGGGCGCTGGGTCAAGGAAGGTGAGAGGACCACGCACCCTGCTCCGCCCGCCGCGCTGGTCGCTCCCAGCCTTCAGCGCCGCGGGCCTCCTGGCTCTAACCAGTCTCCTTTCTGTCTTTGAGGTGGGAAGGCCTGGTGCTCATCGTCTTGTACGTGTTTTACATTCTGATCATGAAGTAAGTGCCCTTTCTCCTCTTCTGGGCTGTCTCACCCCTGGTTTCGCATCCTGCTGTAGCCTTTTGTCCGAGCAGGAAGAAAACCTCCTTCAGCCCTTGCGGTCACTTCTGGCCACCCCAGTTCTCTGGGGGACACCCTGCTGGGGCAGCCAGAGTGGGAGAGAGATAGTCAGACTCTGTGTTAGGGTGCTGTCTGCACTTGGGCCGGGGTAGGTGGCTGGCTGGTCGGGGGGAGGTTGAGGCCCCTCCCCAAAACAAATAACAAGTGGGGACCTCTCTCCCAGCCCGGTCCTCACCGCTGGCCCGTGCCGCAGGGGGACCGCTCGTTTGTGCTGCCTCTATAAATCGCCTGATAATTTAATGCCACTCTTTTGAAAGCGCCGGGCGCCTCCATTTTGTCAGACTTCATAAAATGCCACCCCTCGGGGCTGCCACCTTGTGTAGCTGCACCGGGCACCGCTTGTAGTTGTAAAGCAGACCTCGGCGCCAGGCTTGTGTACCCTGAGGCCCTCCAGAAGCTGCCCAGGTCAGAATCATCTCAGAACTCCCCGTGATGAATTAACATTCAGCCATGAAAAGGGAAGGAAATTCTGACTCATGCCACAAATGTGGATGAACCTTGAGAACATTATACTGAGTGAAAGGGATCCAGTCACAGAAGGACAAATACTGTGCGGTTCCACTTCTGTGAGGTGCCGAGGAGACGCAGATTCCTAGAGGCAGGCAGCAGATTAGAGATTGATTACCAGGTGCTTGGACGAGGGACTAATGAATGACTCATGGTGAATGGGAACGGAGTTCTGTTCGGGATTCTGAAAATTTAGGAACTAGATAGTGGTGATGGTTGCACAGCCTTACGGATGTAATGACCACCACTGAATTGTGCACTTAAAAATGGAAAATAGTTAAAATGGCAAATTTTATGTGGTATGTATTTTTCTACAATTAAGAGAAAAAAAAAGGCAACCCACGAGCTAAGCCACATTCAAGTTTGTAAGTTTCTCCTCACACCTCCGCAGGTAATTAAAAAGGAAAACACCACTGAGGTTTACGACGCTCTGAATCCCCCATTGACCTAAAACGTTTATAATGTTTTATAAAAATGGGTGAAAAGCTGTCAAACTGCAAGAGAATGGTCCTTAAACCGTCTCTTCTCTGAGTGCCTTGCAGTGGGGCCGCCAGCCTGGGGTCTGGGATGGAGTCTGTTCTCGGTGTGGGCAGCAGCGCTGGCTGGGATGGTACAGGGAAGGGCCCCCAGGCAGCCCACGGGAGCAAGGCCAGCCAGGCCTGGGAACACCTGCTTCGAGCCTGTTCCGAGGCTGGGCTGAACTTCTTTTGTCAGGACAGGTTTATAGCACGCAGAGGTAGGCGTCAGTCATTTTCTTGGGCTGAAGGTCTCCTATGGCCCCAGGAGGCCCTGCTCAGCCCCCCACCAGCTCCCCCAGGGCCATGCTCACTGAAGGTGCACAGGGGAAGGAGGTGGGGGAGGGCCCTGCCCAGTCTATCCTGCAGCTCTGACCTCCCGCCTTAACTGACTTGCAGGTACAATGTGAAGATGCAGGCCTTTTTCACAGTCAGACAAAAGACCATTGCAAATGGCAACACGGTCAACAGTGAGCTGGAGGATGGTAATGATTACTGTGATAGTAGCTCTGATGACCCTTCCATGCCATTGCTGGGGCAAGGTAAGGCTGAGCAGACAGGAGCAGGCAAGCCATGTCATTGAAAGTACTCTCCCCCTCTCTTCCGTGCACACACACACTCCCTCTGAATTGTCACTCTTCCCCTTGGCCACGGGACCCTAAATGAGGAGGGCGCGTCATTTAGGACGTGTGGCTCAGGTGGGCGTTTACTTAGACGGGAGAAGGATGAATTGAGTCCGCGGTCACGTCCTCGGGGGTCGCCCCAAGCCTCCCGAGGCCGTCTCAAGCCCTGCTTGGCTTTCCTGAAATGCAGTGAATTACATCTCTGACCCACGTCAAAGGCCAGTGACAGGAAGCTGAGAACTTGGGAAGGCAGAGCAGGCTCCGTCTCCCTGTGGTTTCTCAAATGCCAGGCCCAGTTCTGGAGAGCTCTGTTCTAGAGAGACCACTGGCTCCTTGCCGAGATGAACAGCAAGGCCGGGAAGGGTGCCACGGAGCTTCGAGGACTTCCAGACCCACCCCCGAGAGCCCTGGTGGGAGCCCCTTCCCCTGGGGACTGTGGTCTGCTCTCCTCAGCTTCTCTTTGGCCCCTTGTCCGGGGGTTCTGGGCCTCCGGAGCCAGCCCGTGTCTGTCAGGTTCCCCAAATGTCTGGGCCCGACCAGCTCCTGCCTTGGAAACCTTGTCCTCAACTCTTAATCCAGCCAGTTACCAGGTGACTCCATCTGTGGGGACAGCTGCCAGGAAGGCGAGAGAGTTCACACTCTTTCCCATCCAAGACCTGTGTTAAGGCCTGAATAGATTCTTGGAGTTAAGATCTGGAAAAAAACAGCTTAAGCTGACATTGTTGAGTTCCACCCACAGTATTGCTAGAGGCCTCCTTTAACCAGGAGAGAGTCCCTTGGACCAGCTACCCGAGGAGTATTTCTCCTTTGTTCCTCATGGCCTTGGGCAAGTCACCCCCTCTTTCAGGTAACTTTAATTCCTTTGTGGTGTCACTGATGTCTCAGAGCGGACTGTTTGCCAGTGTCTGGGACACGTGGAGGCTGAAATCTATATTCCGAGGCCCTCTCCCCAGCCTCCACCCTGGGGTGGGTCAGGGTAGGAGCTCCCCGCATGTGCGCTCTGGGCAAGCATGCTCTGTTCCGTCCCAGGTAACCCCCAGTAGGAAGGCACCTGTCGTGGGTGCTGAGTGAGGGGTGGATTTCTCCACGTGGAAGGAGGGAGGCTGGTGGGGAGAGGGTGTGAGTGCGGCCAAGGCTACAGCCTGGCTGCCGAGGCCTACTCGCGGGTGGGCGGGGTGAGAAAGGAGGCCTGCAGAGGGTGAGGATTTCCCACAAGTTTATTGCTTTTCCCCAAATTTCAAAGCCCAGGGCAGTTTCTAAAAAATTGGAAGATTAGACACAGGATTGCCCCCAGGCACAGGGAAAGGTGCGAAGGTAGGTCTCCCTCCAGCTCTTATCAGGGTGAATGCGCTTAGATAAAGGCCGAGGAGGAAAAGATTTGGGGGGTTGGGGGGATGCAGGCCTGGAACTGGAGAGGTGGGAAACCCAGAGATACAGCCCCAGTTGGTGGATGCCCCTTCCCTCCCAGAGGGCCGTGTGCAGGGCACTGTCCCCTAGAAGCAGACAGACGGACAGGGGCAGGAAGAAGGAGCACCTGTACCACCCCAGGGGGATGGGGCCGGGCCTGAGGAGACCGGGGCTTTGGGACTTTGCCTTTTCTCACGGTGCTGCCACAGAATCTTTCCAACTCGGAGCTTCTCTCCCCTGGTGCTCAGCCTTCAGGCAGGTCGTGTAGACTGCCCCATCCAGGGTTGTCAAAGATTGCTGGCTACTAAATTATTTCAGGAAAACACGCACACGCACACCCCTGGCTTTGCTGGTATCAGCTTTGGTATTTCCCCATATATGTAAAATCAGACACTTTTAACCCAACCTCTTGACAGGAGAGGACACACTGCCTTTTTACTCCCATTTCTATTAAATACCTTTATGTACTTAAATGTTCTTAAAGGTCCTACCGTTCCGCTCACCAAGTCAGCTCAAGCCAGTTTTCTCTCGAGGGGAGTAGCAGCCTCCAACTTTGTTCTGCGTACGGTTGTTTGGGCTTTTCTCTCCCTACAAGTTTTACACGTTTTTTACATCACACTTCAGTTCAGCTCAAGAAAGCAGAGCACGATACACCAAGAAAAGGTGACGAGGGCAAAGGCGGGAAGGCACGGCTGGGGGTCCGGCCTCTCCTTGTTGGCTGTCAGGTGGCCTTGAACACGGCCTGACAACCAAGGCCATCTTGACCGCTGGCTGGGCTCACTCTGGGTCCTTTCCAAGCTGCCCTGGCCTTAGACACAACTTTGGCTTGGAGCAGGGAGAGAGGGAAGGATACCTGGCCTTAGGCTGAACTGCCAGAGAAACATGCTGTACCTGGTTGGGTTCCCTGCTGGGCCGGTGCCAGGACGAGGTGCCTGAGGAGTCAGGTATCATGGCTCTCCCTCCTCCTGAGCTCGTCTGTTCCCCCAGGTGGTGCCCACGGTAGGGCTGGTTCTACCCACGGAGCCTGCGGCTGTTCTGCTGGTTTCCCCCTCCCTCTGAGGTGCAGGCTGCAGAGGAGGGAAGGAGTCCAGCTTTCCTGCAGCAGGGCGGGGCAGCGGGCACGGGGGCTCCCCGATCCTCAGAGTGGGACCGAGCCAGGAGAGGGGGCCCTCCAGGAGGCCAGAGGCCCCGAGCATCGAAGCCCCTCTACTAACACCCTCCTTCATATAACCAACCCCCTGGCATCTGGGTCACCATCGAGAATGCTGCCCCAGACTCCCCGGTGTCCACCGCACGCTAACCACCTCTGGCAATCTCTGTTGGCCTCTGTCTCCTTAACTCTTCTCCTCTTCTAAATTGTAAGTAATCTGCTTTCATCCAAGCCGTGACACATGCATTTACAAAACAAAATCCGTGAGTCCAACGCACGCCTTGTTGGAGGTTAGTGTCTGTCTCCGAAAAAATGCATGGTCTTCCTGGCTTTGGTTCTAACCACACGCCTCCTGTCTGCTGAGCCTTGCTGCCTCTTTGGTGAGGGTGTGTGTGGCTGGTGTGCATTTGTTCGTGTTTGTGCCATTAACTCTTGCTTAGGTTTGCTCTCGACTACTCCTGGTTACCCTGTTATCCAGGAAGGACACTCACCGGGAGCCGGTGACCCGTGGAGACGGATGGGCATATCCGCCTTGATAGCCCCTTGGAGGGGAAAGCCCCCCTGCTTCTGTGTGCTGTGTTCTGGAGTGCTTCTGTTTCTGGACCCTCTGGGGCTCTGGAATTAAATGTCAAACCCCCCAGGACTCGAGCTTGGAGCATGTTTGGGAAGGTGGCAGGGCAGGTCTGGGCACTGGGGAGATTGGTTCTTCAGCCTCATGAGTGGAAGCAAAGGCTCAGAGAGAGTGGCCTCCCTGCTGGAGAGTGCTGGTTTTACTGGAGACACTGGGCTCGGCCAGCAGCTCTCCTTGCACCCTCCGCAAGCAGGCTTCTCCTGGGTCTCAGTTGCCTCGCCCAGGGCGTGTGAGCCAGATCTTTGACCTCACTGCCTACCTCATGGAGAACAAATTTGGAAGCATCCTTTTGTGCCAGGTGGAGATGGTTCCTCTAAGACAGAGCAGGTGGCCTCATGGGAAGTTTAGAGCCGGTGCTGTCTGGTGCCTCCCAGCATTTTCCATTCCAGGGGGCCCTTGTCAATTTGTAAAGTTTTGTCTGAACCTCTGTGAACAGCGGGAAAGAAAGATCCTCTCAGAGTCAGGGGTGAGAGGTGGCAGGAATCATGTCCACTTTGTAGGCGGGCTGCCCTGTGAGGCTTAGATGAGGAACTGAAAGACCCTTGCAATTAGCCAAGACTGGGCCCCAGAAGAGAGGGGCATCGATTGGCGGAGGGGCTGGCAGTGGAGATGGGGGAGTGGTCCTGTAACAGGGGGACTTTGGGGTTCTGTCCAGTGCTTGCAGGCGGTTCAGACCCAGTGGCCCACTTGACTAAGGGGATGAACTGCAGCCAGGCTTCCAGGCGGCTACCAGCTGCTGAGACCACAGCCCAAGAAGTCTGCACCGAGAGGGGAAGTCAGTCGCCCCAGCCCTTGGGTTTGGCCCCGGGGGATCTCAGCACTAATCATGGCTTTGTGCTCAATATAGTGAAGGAGGAGCCGCAGTACAGCAAAAACCCAGTGGTGATGGTGGATGAGGTCATGAGCTCCAGCCCTCCCAAGTTCACCTTCCCAGAAGCAGGCTTACGCGTAATGATCACCAATAAGTTTGGGCCCAGGACTCGTCTGCGCATGGCCAGCAGGATCATAATTAACGAGGTGAGTTTGCTTCAAGGACCATGAGACCATGAGAGCGAGTGGCCTCGGATGGGTTCTGGCAGTATGAGGAGGCCCTGGCTTGTCAGCACACTTTCTGGTGTTGGGCCTGGGGTGTCCTCTGCCAGGCTGGCATTTATCACCGCACCTGTTGAAGGAAGGAAGCCCAAACCTCACGCACAGGCAGCAAATGGTCTTATCGGGAAGGATTTTAAGGCAGGTAACAATCAAACACCATGCCTGCCATGTTCTGCTAAGTATTTTGTCAAGTACTAGAGTAAAACTAATTGGAGAAAGGCTCGTCTGAAGTATGGATTGTTTATTTTAACTGTTATTCAGGGCAAAAAAGAATGAATACACACCTGTTCTCTATGAGTAGAGCAACTCTAGAAGGAAACTGAGAAACCTATAGAAACCTTCTGGTTTGTCTCTCTCAGCATGTGGATCCGTCACCTCCTTTGTGTTGTAACCTATGCCTCTTTTTTTTTTTTGCGCGGTACGCGGGCCTCTCACTATTATGGCCTCTCCCGTTGCGGAGCACAGGCTCCGGACGCGCAGGCTCAGCGGCCATGGCTCACGGGCCCAGCCGCTCCGCAGCATGTGGGATCTTTCCGGACCGGGGCGCAAACCCGTGTTCCCTGCATCGGCAGGTGGACTCTCAACCACTGCGCCACCAGGGAAGCCCAGCCTATGCCTCTTTTAATGGAACCTCATAGCTGTAGATTTTTTTTTCAAGTATAATTCTCTATTGATTCCTATTAAGCTCGAGTCGTGACCCCCTCCCATTATTACCATTCATGTTCCTACTGAGTCACGTCCCACCTCCTTACAATTCTGCCCTTGCACAGCTGTTTGGGGGTTTTGTTTGTTTGTTTGTTTTTGTTTTGTTTTTAATAAGGATGACCTTTCATTTCACTCTTTTTGGGGAGCAAAATATGCCTCCATGTCTGGCCCTGAGTCTCAGATGTAGATCACTTTGCTCTTTTTGGTGGGCTAAATGTTGTGGACACACGTGCAGGAAAGAAAGTTTTAAATTTCCACTCAATCCTAGACTTCATGATTTAGGAGTCCCTGCCTAAAACCAACATGAAGGCAGTTAATGGTCAATTCCTCTTTCTTTTGGAAAAATAACATGCCTCCATTTTAAGTAATAATGACGTTTTTTCCCCCTCTTTTTGCTTCCAGTAACCACAAGGGCAAGTGTTAGGCACACAGTTGTGGAGTATTGCCTTGGGGACATGTTTACTGACTCTTGGTCTCTTGCTGAAGTAACTGGGAAGGATACATGTGTCCATGAGTGATGATCGTTACCCACAGGACCTAAAGCTGATCCATAAATTTATCTTTTATTTTTTTGCGGTACGCGGGCCTCTCACTGTTGTGGCCTCTCCTGTTGCGGAGCAAAGGCTCCGGACGCGCAGGCTCAGCGGCCATGGCTCACGGGCCCAGCCGCTCCGCGGCATGTGGGATCTTCCCGGACCGGGGCACGAACCCGTGTCCCCTGCATCGGCAGGCGGACTCTCAACCACTGCGCCAACAGGGAAGCCCCATAAATATTTTTAATGGGAGCCAGACAAAGATGAGCTGTGCAAAGGCAAACAGATTCTTGGGAGCATGAAAACCTGTTGATTTCTTGAAATGTGGCCTCTGGTTTCGTAGAAACCCACAGACTTGGCGAGCAAAGTCAGCTTCTGCTTGGGTAGAAAGGAGGCAGACTTGGTCAGTAGCTACAAGGAGATGGCAGAGGGAAGGGGGCGGTTCGGTTCAGAGCACACCCATTTCACGTGGCAAAAGACTTAGACAGCAGAGGCCTTCCGAATGGCCACTAACGCAATCAGGATGCTGAACATCATTCGTTGTTAGGGAAATGCAGATTAAAACCACCATTAGATACCACCGCCCATCCACCAGAATGGCTAAAATGAAAAGGATTGACAGTATCAAACGTTGACCAGGATGGGAAGCAACTGAAATTGTAATCCGTTGCTGGTGTGAGTGTAAAATGGTTCAACTTGCACCTACCTTATGACCTAGCAACCCCACTTCTAGATAAATACCCAGGAGAAATGAGCGCATATGTCCACAAAAAGATGTGTACACAAATGTTCACGGCATTCTTCATGATAACCAAAAAGGGGAAATAACCTAAATGCCCATCAACAAGCAAAAGATATGTTGTGTGTTATTCACAGGGTGGACTACCGTACAGCCCTGAAAAGTATCAAGTGACTGCTGTGTGCAGCAACATGGATGAACCTCACAGATATTCAGTTGAGTGAGAGAAGCCAGACATAAAATAATATGTACTCTTTGAATCCACTTATAGGAAGCTCAAGTTCAGGAAGAACTAAGTGATGTTTATAAAAGTCAGAATGGCGTTACCTTGGTTACCCCTGGAGAGAGGGGACCCTAAAGGAGTCTTTGGAGGGGCTGGAAATGTTCTATATCTTGATGTGAACCATCATTGGGCTGTTGGACACATAATATAAATGCACTTTTTGTGTGGAAAAACATTTTTTTTAAACTATGCAAAGTCTCTCCTGTGTGACTGTCTTCAGGTGGTTTATGACCATCTACGGGGCGGATGCAGAATGATCGCTGTCATCCAGTGACATGGGATGGGTTGTCAGGTTGGCGCTAAGAAGAGGAGGCCCAGGGCTCTGACTGATACCCTCGCTGGTATTGGTCCAAGTGGAAATGAGCAAACTTAGCTGGATTCCAAAGTCCCTGGGCCATTTTTCAGGCAAACCCATCTCCAGGGGCGTCGTTCTCGAAACCCTTAAGGGCCGCTACATGGGAGGAACAAAGCAACAGGGCGACACTTTGTCACACGCCTGGGGGTCTGTCTTGCCTCCTGTCCACACAGAGGCAGAGGCTGATCAACTCGGCAAACGGTGTGAGCAGCAAGCCACTTCAGAACGGGAGACACAAGAGCCTCGAGAACGGGAACGTTCCTGTGGAAAACCCTGCAGAGCTGCAACAGGAGCGAGAGCAGCCGCCGCCACCCCCAGAGCCAGAGCTGGTCGAGGCCGCTCTCCTGTCCCCCTTCTCCATGCCCGGTGAGTTCGGCGGGGGCGGGGGGGGGGGTGCTTCCGGGCTACACTGCTGGGGGCTCCGAGGGTCCAACCCCGGGTCTTCAGGATGGAGAGTTGGACCCATGAGGGCGGGGGAGGCTGGTGGGAAGGGTGGGCATTAAGTCACTCAGCGAACACCTCCTAAGTGCTGAACTGTGGGTTAGAGCTGCACTGGGATACAGGCACTGCCCAGGGTTGGGGAGCCTGTGTGCCAGACGGCCGGCCAGATGGAGACTTGGGAAGTGCCAGTAACCCCTAGTGACTGCACTCAAATGCCCAGGGCATCGAGGCTTTCCCATGCAGTAAGAAAAACAGCCATGTATGTTATTTTTATGGGCACGCTCAGACTCTCCAGCCCTTCCAGCATGGGCAGGCTGTTTTGCCCATGCGTTGTACATTTGCTGGGACAGGATATTCTAAGGCCATAAATGACCTTTAGACAGTTACACCTTATCTATTTGATGACATCTCCTACCTATAAATAAGTCAGAACAGGCGTGACTCTGCCCCCAGCCCTGAGTGTCCTCCCATCTCATTGGATGGGCCCAGTGTCATCTGACTGCCAGCTCCGTGCTGACCTCACCTCTGCTGCATCCACACTGGCCTCCTCACTGTCCTTCCCAGAACGTAGCAGGTGTGCTCCTGCCCCAGGACCTTTGCACTTGCCCTTTGCTGGAATGCACTTTCCCCAGTTATCTATATGGCTCCTTTCCTCACCTTCTTCAGGTCTCTGCAGAAACGTCACCTTCTTGGTGTGGCCTTCCCTGACCACTCTAATTTAAGTATTTTATCTATTTGGTTACCTTGTGTCTCCCCAGCTAAAATATCAGCTCCCTGCTGGCTGAGATCTTTGTCTGTTTCATTCACTGTATCCCCAGTGCCCAAGCCCGACACATAGTAGGTGCTTAGTAGATATCCGTCAAATGAATGAATTCAGGAGTTCGTGTGCGAGAGGATCCCCAGACACACCCAGTCTGTCTTCATCTTTAACCAAACTCCTCTGCAGTCCACGATGGGAAATGAAGGCCAGAACTCTTTGGCCTCATCTCAGAGGTTTTTTCTTGGTGTCCTGCCATCCTGAGAGGCAGCAGAATTCCAGATTTTCAAGTCCAGAACTTGATGTTTTTCTGAAAAGAATCCTATGTTTTTAACATCAGGCTTACAGACCGCACCTGATTTGGGACATGGCTTGGGGGGCTAGAGGGGAGAGGCTGCCCCAGCCCCTCGTCCCCATCTTTATGGGGACACTCCTGCTTCCCAAATAGATGGTGTGGGCCCTCCTGGACTGGGATACTCTGCCACCATGCTTCATCTGGAAAATATAGGTTCTATTTGCAGTCACAGGGCTTCCTCGGAGTTTCTGGATTAGAGTCTCCAGAACATCCTGAACACAGCTACCTGGGGGCTCTTCTCCAAATTCAGGGCCTGGTTCCCAAACCCAGATAGTCCAAGGACTGGAAAATGGCCTGGGAATCTGCATTTTCAAACCTTCTCAAGGGGATTCCTGGGGCCTAGGCCAGGTTAGGAATTGCTGTTCCTGGTCAGCACCTCCCAGCCTTCTTTCACATTAAGGGAAGACCCAGAAAGTAGAATGTATTTCCCCCACTGAGGTCACAGAGGGGCCCAGCCCAGGGGTTGGGTCCTCCCCAGGGCCCCCTCCGCTGACCAGAGGGCTGAGGGATCTGTATCTTGGCCTGCCTCTAAGACATCCCTGGCACGTCGGCCCACCTTCCGGAACACTCTGTGGGAGCAAAGGTCATGCTCAGCCAGCTAGTCTGGTGGGCTAAGGGTGAACTGTCTTTGGGTGGGAGCTTGGCCCCTGGGGCTGGGGCTGGGACACTGAGGGAGGGAGCGGTGGTCTTCTCCAGATCCCGGAAACCTGTATGAGATCATCCGTTTAGATATGCAGGAAAAAGAAGCTTTCTGTGGGGTAGAATCCTGGGAGGGAGGTGTGTCCACCCAGAGGAGAGCCTGCTCCAGGGCTGATGGACCAGGACGGGCCTGCCCCACCTAGTGTTTCTTACTTCTGTGGTCCTGAGAGGTCCGGACACAGTCCCCTGGGTACTGCACATAGCCTCGAGCCGTCACATCACCAGCCAAGTCCACGTGGGGCTGTAATCTCCAGTGGGGTTTCAGTTCCTCAGGACCTGGACACCAGATGCCAGGGAGGCCTGGAGTATGGCCACAGAGAGGGAGATGCATCCGTTGTCCAGGAAACAGCCTACCTTGCTGGGGAGTCGGACTGAGAAGGGGCTACTATTCGGGGTGTTCTGTTCTCCAGCCCCAGGAGGCGGATGCAATCCCCATTTTACAGACGTGCGGCCCGATGGGGCCACCGTCCCCACCACCCTGTACTGCTGGTTCGTCTGGATCCTGGTCCTGATGCTGCTCATAGACCAAGGCTCTGCGGGAAACCAGGGAAGGGACGTGCCCTTTTTGGTAGCTGCTATTCTATAAAGTGAGGCAGCCCCATGTAAGGGCAACTCATCTTTCCATTTCCTTGAAAACTTGAGTTTGGCAGGACTTTGTGGGGTGGCCCCAGAGCCAACTACCTCCTCCCCTTGTCCTGCTGCCAGGATCTGATGCTCCTTAGAGAATTGGCTTATGGGAAATCGTGTCTAGCTCCCTGCAGGGACTCTGAGCAGGTCACCTCCCGGGGCGGGCGGCGGTGCTTATAATGCTGCTGTCTTGCAAAGGCCAGGACCAGGTCCCTGCCCCCATGAGCCCTTCCCCAGGGAGCTCTGCCCTTCCTGGTGGGCAGGGGCTTCCTGTTGAAGTTGGTTCCACATTCCTCTTCAAGCCAAGGGCTCCAGGACGTTCCCCTGGGCCGGCCCGCAGCAGAGCTAAGTGCTGTGAGCTTCTGAGCGCTTGCCTCTCCTCGCCCTCAGGAACAGGCCGGGGCTTCCTGTGTCCCTGCGGAAGTGTTCCAGGTGTTGCCCTGGGAAACCACAAGTGACTTCCTCTCCACCTCCTCCTCCCCCCTCAATGTGAGGGGCAGGGGTGGGAACAGAGTCGTGTGGCTGCCGCCCGTTTAGGTGTGTACGGCAGCCGAGGGAAATCGAGGCTGGTGTGGACAGAGGCTTACAGGAATTTAGAGCCAGTGGATGGGACACAGCACTGTGAGAAATTCCGAGTATCCAGCCCTCCGTCCACCCACTCGCCCTCCTCATCTTTTCAGCTCATCTCCGGTTGTGACGTCACAATCATCTGGGGCTGTAGGGAGGCCCTGGGGGTCTTTCGGGGTGGATGGAGCTCGTGTTCTCCTAAACTGGACCCCAGGAAGGAAGCGTGGGGCCAGGGAAGGGGTAAGGGGGTGGGGCACTGGGAAGAGGGCAGAATCCGTCCCTCTGGTCGGCTAGGAGCCAGCGTGGCTGCAGGTGTCAAGGAGTGACCCCAGGCCATCTGGTGTGCAGCTCTTCTGCAGGGTCGGGGACAGGCTGGGAGGCAGGCTCTGGAGTCCAGAAGTCCTAGGTTCGAATCTCGGTTCTGCCACTCACCAGTGCCCTGGCCCCGGGCAAGCTGCTTCACCTCCTAAACCTCGGTTCCTCATCCACAAAATGGGCCGATGGCATTTGGGTCTCTGTAAATAAGCTAAGTAAGTAAGATAGATCTTTAGACACTGCCTCTGTGTACTGTGTGACACATGGGTGCTCAGTAAATGTTCATTTGGGTCACAGTGTGCTTTAGTCTCGTGGTTTCTGTTATACCCAGCTTCGCATGCCCTCCCCTGCTTGGACCATAAGCAATGTTCTAGAAAGGTCACGGGTGCCAGAATCCCTGGAGGCCTGGTGCCGTGCTCATCCCCAGGGTCAGGGAGAGGGAATTCGTCTCTGCTAGGTGCCTCCTATGTGCTGGGCCCTGAGTTTCAGGCACTTTTCAGACAAGAGGATTTTTTTAAAATAGATTTATTTATTTATTCATTTATTTAATTTTTGGCTGCATTAGGTCTTCGCTGCTGCACGCGGGTTTTCTCTAGTTGCTGAGAGCGGGGGCTACTCTTCATTTTAGTGCGCGGGCTTCTCATTGCAGTGGCTTCTCTTGTTGCGGAGCACAGGCTCTAGGCGCGTGGACTCCAGTAGTTGTGGCACGTGGGCTCAGTAGTTGTGGCTCGCGGGCTCTAGAATGCAGCCTCAGTAGTTGTGGCGCACGGACTTAGTTGCTCCACGCCATGTGGGATCTTCCCGGACCAGGGTTCGAACCTGTGTCCCCTTCACTGGCAGGTGGATTCTTAACCACTGTGCCACCAGGGAAGCCCCAAGAGGATTGTTTTAGTCGGTAAATATTTGCGTACCAGACTGTGTGGGCCTTGGGGATCCAGGTGGGAACAGGACAGCCATAGAGCCTGCCCTCTGGGACCTTCCAGGCTTGCAGGGTAAATCTGAGCAGATAATTGCATGATACGCTTTGTGTAGCATCTCCTGCCCTCACCACACAGCTGAAGGGTAGGTGAGGTGGAAACGCCAGCCACGGCCCCCCTGGGCTCTGCCCACCCACATGAGGCGTCACTGGGCTTGTGAACCAGAGCCAGGGGCACCCAGCCCCAGCCTACATCTGGTGCCCACCCGGTCTGATGCTGGATTTATATCGACACCGGGCGCAGCCATGCTGTTCCCACTCTGAGCCACAGAGGCTGGTAATCGGGCCTCCTGGGCCAGCTGTTGGTTGTGGGAGAGGAAAAGGAGAAGGAGCTCTTCCTCTTGTGGAAACTGTGGGCTGCGGCCCAGGCACTACCCTGCAGTGGCCGGCCGGTGACCCTGAGCCCCAGCCCGGCTGGGGAAAGCCCTTAGTACAGGCTGTTTGTGGCTGACGTACAGTCTGAGACGTCCTCCTGCCCTGTGGGCCACACCCTTGCCCTCCAGCTGGACTCCTCCTGCCCCCATAAGGGTAAAGAAATCACATCTTGTGTTCTGGGGTGCTGGCGCTTGTGTCCACCATTATTATAGTGACCACATCTAACTGGGGACTTGCTGTATGTCCGGCATTGAGTGAAAAATAGGGAATTCTTACAGGGCTCTTATGGGGCTTCTGTGTGCCGTGCCCTGCTCTAAGAGCCTTACATGTATTCCCTCATTTAATCCTCACGACAGCACGTGAGGTGGGGGCGATGGTCATCTCCATCTTATGGAGAAGGAAAGGGAAGCACAGAGAGGTTAAGTGACTTTCCCACAGTCACCCAGCTACTAAGTGGAGAGCAGGTTTCCAAACTGGGCAGCCCTGACTAACCACTGCCTCTTTGTACTGTGCACTTACATTCAGTCCTCGCAGCTGCTTTGTGAGGGAGGCATTATCATTATCCCCATTTTACAGAGAGGGAAACTGAGGCTCGGAGAGGCTGTGGGACTCCCCAAGTCAGACAACTGTCATGTGGGGAACCACCCTTCCACCCTGTGCCCCTTGAGCTAGGGACGCCATCCCGAGCCAGTCTACTTGGGAGCGGAAGCCCAGGCCCTGGGAGGTTCTTGAACGGTAACAGGCAGTAAAGCTTATTATTGAGCACTTGCGGTGAGCCAGGCAGGGTGCTTCACGCAGATAAACTCACTGAGTCCTCCGGACAACCCTGGAAGGTGGGTACTGTTATTATCCCCATTTCCCAAGTGAAGAAACTGAGGCTCAGAGAGGTTTAGTTGCCCAAGATCACACAGGAGGAAAGGGCAGAGCCAGGATTTGCACACTGACATTCTGACCCCAGATGTGCTGAAGGGACAGCACTGTAGCCCAACCAGGGGATTCTTTCAACTTCTTCCTTTGGAGCCCGTGAGAAAATGCTTGCCTCCGCCTGGGGTGTCTTCTAGCTTCTGCACAGGTGCCAAAGAACTTGAGTCTGTGTTGAGCAAACCATGTTGAACTGAGTTGAATTATGGGCCTTTGGGACCTGGCATGCGTTCTTCAGGCCTCGGATGGCACAGCTAAACCTTTTCTTCCTTTAGCAGCATAAAACTCGGTGCAAGCCATTTGAAGGTTTCGGGAAGCTTCTAGGGCTTCTTCTCCCCACCCCAGCCCCATCTTCTCCATAGCACTGACAGAGCCGTGCTGACGGGGAAGAGAGAGGTCTGCTTAGTCTCTCTGAGCCCAGTAAGGGATACTGCAGAAACGGAGCTCTGGAAAACTCTGGGCCCTATTCTTTCCTCTTAGCCGCTCGGCACATCTGGGAACACAGTGGAAAAGCTGCTGGTGCCGTGGGCTCATGTACATGTGAAATTCCACACACGGTTCCCGTCTGCTCCAGGCCCCCAGAGACACACGGCACTTTATGGTGGAAATGATCTTGTTTTTGCCTCGGTCGCGGGGGCCACCAGAGAAATCACACATTCGGTAGATTGTCCCGTAAGTCAAGGTCAGGATTTCAAAGAAGTGCCCTTGTCAGTCACTGTGGAGCGCTGAGGTGTCAGTTCACACCTAATTAGAACAGACACTGGCTGAGCACTGTTATTTTTTAATATAACAACTTTATTGGAGTGTAATTTATTTACCCTTATGTTCATACCTTTGAAGTATACAGTTGAGTGGTTTCTAGTCTACTCACGAAGTTGTGTAGCCATCATTACCCCGATCAGTTTTCTTTAGCATCCAAAAGGAGCCCCCTACCTATTAGCAGTTATTCTCCATCCTTCCCCCATCTCCTGGCAAATGCTACTACTCTCCTTTGTCTCTTTGTATTTATCTATTCTGGACATTTTATATAAATGGAATCATCCAATAAGTGGCCTTTTGTGTCTGCCTTCTTAGCGTGATGTTTTCAAGGTTCATCCGCGTTCTGGCACGTGTCGGTCCTTCATTCCTTTTTATGGCTGAATAATATTCCATTGTATGGATGTACCACATTTCTCCATTCATCAGTGGATGGACATTTGTATTATTTTCCCTTTCTGGTGATGAGTGGTTTATACAAACAGCTACTAAAGCATAGTAGGGAAAGGGGGGGTCTGTTTCTATTTTTTAATCTGAATGAAAGTGATTTTCCTCTGAAATCTCTGTGGTTAACAACAAATGGTCTCTGAATACTAGAGTTAAAAGGGATTTGGGGAATTTTAGACCTTCTTATATTCCAAAGCAGGAAACTGAGGGGAAGGGGCTTGCCCAAGGGGTGGTCTTGACCAGACAGAGCTAGGCATCTGGACCACCTGCCCTAGAATCTGCTCTGTGATGAGCCAGGCCAGTGCAGTGCAAGCTGGGAAGTGAAGGGGCCCAGGACCCACCATGCACCAGGCATGTGCTGGGGTCCTGAGGTCACACAAGCTCCCTTTGAGATAGAAGGAGACGTGTTTTTTTTTTTCCCCCATAAGGATACAGGGGTGTGTTATGGATCCCACGAGCAGGGAAGCAGCTGGACTCCCCCAGGGGCCGGACTCGGGACCTCCGTGAGTGTTGCGGCTCTTGTCTTCATTTCTCCACACCTGCCTGTCTCTTTGGCTGCAGACCAGCTTTTCTCAAATTCACTGTCAGTGCAGACGGCAGATGGTGGCCTCACACTGGCCCCAGACTGACTCCTGCCAGGTCCTTCTTCCCTAACTTGGTTCACTGGTGTTGCATCTGAATTCCAGAGTCCCAAGAGAGAGAGAAAATGCTACAGTTCCAGAGGTCAGGGGTCCACCCCTGGTCAGAAGCCGTGCTCGCCAACACGACTTTGGTGGCCCCCGGGAGGGTGGGTTAGAGGGAAGAAGGGCTGAGCCCACGTGCCTGCACCCCTTGTAGGTGTCTATGACAAGTGCCTCCAGCTTCATCAGGATATGATGGACGGAACCCATCTCAGATGCAGGAGAAATTGATAGACATAGGTCCCTTATGCAGTGGTGGGAAGGATGCTCCTGGCTGGGCACCAGCAGTGACTCCCACTGAACCACGCCAGGATTGGGGAGGTGGGGAGCTGGGATGCACCAAAATGTTCAAGAACTCACCGTCAGAACTGTGACCCGGGGACCACAGCTGATCTCCAGTGCCCCAGCACCGCGCAGTGGACACGGGGCTGCTGGTCCAGCCTGAGGGACCATCTCTGATTCCCACTCAGCTAGCACCTGGGCACGGACGTGCTACTGCAGCAGGACTAACATCCCCAGAGCCCTGCTTAACAGTGGTGCACAGCAGAAAGGCAGCCCGGCCCCACCTCAACTCTGCTTTTCAAGGGACCCAATTTGAGTCCAGAACTTCAGCTGCAAGGGAGTCTGGGAAACGCCTCTGCAGATGCAGTAGGAGGAAGTTGGCCTGGGGAATGCTGAGGACCCACTCAGCGTGTCCACCCCCGTGGGAGCTGCAGCGAAGCGTGGAGAGAAGCAGTACAGCCGATCTTAGCTGATGACTTACTCCAGAGCAGCTCTAGCGAGGGACTCGTGTGGCTTCCAAGCTCCTAGTGAAACAGAAGAGGGGACAGGGCCCTGACCTGTAGCTTGGCAGACACATCCTTCATGGAGCCCCAGCCCCGCACTGTGCTTCACACCTTATATTTGGTGCTTAGATTCTGCACACAGCCCTGCTGGGTGGCTCATGTGGTCCCCATTTCGCGGGGGAGGAAACGGGGGCTCAGGAAGCTGCACACAGGTGAGTAGGGGCCACGGGCAGGGCTGGTACCGCAGGCCTGCCTGACCCCCGAAGTGCCGTCCTCAGCCTGGTCCCAGTGTCGACTTTGGCCAGGAGGGCCCCCAAGCTGGAGCACCTGCTCTGGAGTGCAGGGGGTGGCCAGCTGCTGGGTCTGCGTGGTTTGTAAGCACCGGGAGCCCACAGCCCGGCCCTGAATGTTTGCTGGATGTTTAAAGCGAGCGTGCCTGCCAGCGCGAGGACCAGCAAGCGTTCTTCACTTCGTTGGTGTTCGTGGGACCAGCAGCCTCTGTTTCACCCTCCCCGGGGCCTCCAGATTCAAGGTGCGGCCTTCAGAGGCGGGACAATGAGCTCTGTGCTTTTTGCCTTTTTTTAGTCTCCCCACAGATCCTTGGAGTGGGTGAGGCGGGGCAGTTATCACCTCACAGACAAGGACAAAAGGAGGCTCAGAGAGGTTGAGGGTCCACCTGCTGCCACACAGTTGAGAGTGACAGGACAGAACAGCTCTCTTTGGCCCCAAGCCTTGGGATTCCTGAGGTGGAGTGCAAAGCTGGCCATAGCTTGGGATCATCGTTAGAATCGGGGAGTCGATGCACCGACCCCAGCTCTGGGACGCACTTACATCCAGTCCCAGAGCTGGACATGATAGGGGCTGTGGACACGTACGCGGAGCTGGGGTAAGGGTCCCTGGGAGCTGCACCAACCGAGGGAACTCTGGGCCCGGCTTCTCTGTTGACTGGGAGGTCCTGGTCTGTTTGTCTGATCTGTCCCCCTCTCCTGTGTGGGAGGATGCTTCTTGGGGAAGCACGAACAGGGTTCCGGAGGCTGAACCATGTTACCTGAGTGTGCGGTGTGAGGGGGAGACTGGGCCAAGGGCGCGTCCCTGGAGAAGGGCTCTCTCAGCCCCCGCAAGCTCTCCAGGTCCCTGCACTTAGCTGCCAGGGCGTCTATTACCAGGCCTTTGGTCCCTGTGCACTCAGCCCTGACTGCCCACATCTCCATGTCAGCCCTCAGCAGGGCCTGCCTTGCTGAAGCCTGTTTCCTCTCACATCCTCCCTTTCAGTCTTCTCCTTCCTCCCCAACCTCAGCTTGGCAGCTCGGTTTGATTACAGTCCTGACTTGTCTGCTTCCCATGGGGCCCCTCCTTGCCCCTCTAATGCCTTCAGGGTCGAAAGGCATCCTCCAGGACTCAGGACAGTGTAATTAAGAGGCTTTGGTTTTGGACTTCTGGGTCTGCCACTTCCTAGCTGTGTGACCTTGGGCTAGATGGCTTACTTCTCTGAACCTGTTTTAGTCTTCATAAAACCACCCAACCCAGTGCTTGAGTAGTAGATACTCAGTAAGTGGACGTTAATTAACCATTAATATCAACAAAAGCTAAAATTTGGTGCTTACTCTGCACCAGGCGTTGTGCTAAATGTATCTCCCATGTTGGCTTACTTCAGTCTCACAATAGCACTGAGAGGTAGACAGTGAGCACAATGAAACTGTTGTTATCCCCATTTTGCAGGTTAGAAAACTGAGATACACAGAGGCTAAATATTTTTCCAAGGTCACCCAGGTAGAATATGCCAGAGCTGGTATTTGAAGCTGGCAATCTAGCTACCATTAACCCTGGGGCTTCTGTGCCCCTCAAAGACCAATCAATTTAATGGTAAGTCTAAATTAAAGGATAAAACAGAAGTATATTAAAAGTAACTAAGAATTATTGATTCTAAAGTTCATTAACCCCTAAGGAATAAGAAAACTTTAATGATTCCCCTTCTTAAGAGGATTTTTCTGTTTCGATCACAGCCACGAGCTAAAAGTATAAAGCTCTATGCTGACAGTCGACACCTCTGTCAGCCAGTGGGCAGTAAAAGGACTTCCACAGGCTTTGAAATCACAGGACTCAGAGGGCAGGCGAGCAGTATAGTACAGAGGACCCAGGATTTAAACTCTAAAGACCTGCATTCAAGTCCAGTACTACCTCCCACTTTGTGATGTTTATGTCACTGAATTTCACCAAACCTTAGCTTACTTACCTGTGAAATGGGGAGATATGAAAAATAGAGTGTTGATATGGAAAATAGAGTATTTGTGAAAACCACCTCCGAGATGTGTGAGGCACAAGACAAATGTTGAATAATGATGAGGGGTCTGTTCATTAATCCAGCCTTGACAATGCTCCACCTTCACCTGCATCCCCTTACCTCCCCACAAGGGCCAGACTAGAGGCCACTGGCTGGGAAAGCAGGGTCTCTTTGTGACTCTGCCACTAATTTTCTGTGAGATTTGGGCAGTTCATTAACCTTCATGCATCTTGGTTTTCTTCTTTATAAACAGTTAAGCAAGTGAGATTTATCTCAGGAATGCAAAGCTGATTCAACTCATGAAGAACAATTATTTTTAGACTAAAGGGTGAAAACCACATGATTGTCTCAACAGACACAAAAAAGCATCTGTCAAAATCCAACACCCTTTCTTGATTTAAAAAAAAAAAAAAACAACAACAAACTAGGAATAGAAGCAGGTTTTCTCAATCTGATAAAGGGCATCTCCAAAAAAACCCAAAGCTAACGTCATACTTAATGGTGAAAGACCGAAGACTTTCCCCCCTAAGATCAGGAACAAGACAGAGATGTCACTCTTGCCTCTTCTATTAAACATTGCGCTAGAGGTTCTGTCCAGGGTAAATAGGCAAGGAAAAATAAAAGGCATCCAATTTGGAAAGGAAGAAGTAAAGCTGTACTCACAGATGACATGATCTTATATATAGAAAATCCTAAGAAATCCACCCAAAAAACCCCACAACCCTATAAGAGTTAATAAACTTGCAGAATACAAGGTCAGTATACAAAATTCAATTGTATTTCTATACATTAACAATCTGAAGATGAAATTAAAATTTCATTTACAATGCCATCAGAAACAACAAAATACTTAGGGGTAAATTTAACAAAGGTAGAACAAGATCTGTACACTGAAAACTATAAAATATTATTGAAAGAAATTAAGGAAGATTAAATAAATGGAAAGGCATCCTGAGTTCATGGGTTGGAAGACTTAAAATTTTAAAGATGGCAGTAGTCCTCAAGTTGATCTACAGATTCCATGCAACCTTTATCAAAATCCAAGCTAGCTTTTCTTTGCAGAAACTGACAAGCTGATTCTAAAATTCATATGGAAATGCAGGGGACCCAGAATAGCCAAAACAATCTTGAACAAAGTTGAAGGACTTCCTGATTTCCAAACTTATTACGAAGATATAATAATCAAGACTGCCTGGTACTGGCATGAGATAGAAATATATATCAATGGAATAGAATTGAGAGTCCAGAAATACACCCATACATTTAAGGTCAGTAATTCTTCATAAGGGTGCCAAGACAATTCAATGGGGGAAAAATAGTCTTTTCAACAAATGGTGGGCTTCCCTGGTGGAGCAGTGGTTGAGAGTCCGCCTGCCGATGCAGGGGACACGGGTTTGTGCCCCGGTCCGGGAAAATCCCACGTGCCGCGGAGCGGCTGGGCCCGTGAGCCATGGCCGCTGAGCCTGCACGTCCGGAGCCTGTGCTCCGCAACAGGAGAGGCCACAACAGTGAGAGGCCTGCGTACCGCAAAAAAAAAAAAAAAAAAAATGGTGCTAGGAAAATCAGATGGCCACATTTTTAAAAAGAAGTTGGACCCCTAATTCACACCATATACAAACGTTAACATGAAACAGACTTAAATGTAGTAGCTCAATATATGAAACTCTTAGAAGAAAACATAGGAATACATATTTGTGACCTTGGATTAGACCATGGTTTCTTAAATATATCGAAAGCATAAGTACCCAAAAAAAAAATTTTTTTTAAAAACCACTTCATCAAAATTAAAAACTTCTGTGACTTCTAGGACACTTTCAGAAAGTGAAAAAACAACTCCTGGAATGGGAGAAAACATTTGTAAATTATATTTCTGATAAAGATCTAGTATCTAGGATATATACCGAACTCTTAGAACTCAGCAGTATAAATGGGCAAGGCATCTGAGTCAACAATTCCCCAAAGAAGATTCACAAGCAGCCAGTAAGTCCCTGAAAGGTGCTCAACATTATTATGAGTCATCAGGGGAATGCAAATCAAAACCACAGTGAGATACCACTAATCACTCACTAGAATGGCTATAGTAAAAGACAACCCTAAAGTGTTGGCAAGGATGTGGATATATTGGAACCCTCGTATACTGCTGGTGGGAATGTAAAATGGTAAAGCCTCTTGGATACCAGGCTAGCAGGTCCTCAGAGTTAAACATAGAGTTACTATATGGGGCATCAATTCTACTCCTGGTTATATACTCAAGAGAAATGAAAACATACGTCCACACAAAAACTTGTCCACGCATGTTCATAGCAGCATTATTCATAGTGGCTAAAAAGTAGAAATAATCCAAATATCCAAGCGACGAACAGATTAAACAAAATATAGTATATTCGTATAATGGAATATTATTTGGCCATAAAAGGGAATGAGATACTCCTTCATGCTACATCATTAATGAACTTTGAAAACATTATGCTAAGTGAAAGAAGCCAGACACAAAAGGCCGCATGTTGATTCCACGTATATAGAATGTCCCGAATAGGCAAACTACAGTGATTGGCAGAGGTTGAGGGGAGGGGGAATGGGGAGTACTGCTAAAAGGGAGAGGGGTTTCTTTTCAGGGTCCTGAAAATCATCTGGAATTATGTAGTGATGGTTACACAGTTTTCTAATATACCAAAACCCACCTAATCGTACACTTTAAAAGGGGTGAATTTTATGATATTTTAATTACCTCAGTTTTTAAGTGGAGTTAATCTAGAATGGTGGTTCTCAAAGGGGCGAGACACGCAGCATCAGCATCTTAATTATCTCAGTTTTCATTTATTTTTTTAAATTTATTTTTGGCTGCGTTGGGTCTTCGTTGCTGTGCGCGGGCTTTCTCTAGTTGCGGCGAGCGGGGGCTACTCTTCATTGCGGTGTGCGGGCTCCTCACTGCAGGGGCTTCTCGTTGCAGAGCACGGGCTCTAGGCACGCGGGCTTCAGTAGTTGTGGTTCACGGGCTTCAGTCGTTGTGGCACACAGACTTAGTTGCTCCGCGGCATGTGGGGTCTTCCCGGACCAGGGCTTGAACCTGTGTCCCCTGCATTGGCAGACGGATTGTTAACCACTGCGCCACCAGGGAAGCCCTGTCTCCGTTTTTAAATGGAGTTAATCTAGAATGGTGGTTCTCAAAGGGGCGAGACAAGCAGCGTGGGCAGCATCTGGGAACTTGTTAACAAATGCAAATTCTTGACCACCCCCCTCCGCCCCCCCCAACCCCCAGCCCAGTTCCAGAGCTGCCAAATCATTAGCTCCAGGGGATTCTGAGTTATACTCAAGCTCGAGAACACTAGTCTTGGACCTATGCTCTCTAGATCATGTAAACACTTATGGTTCCAGCGTCCATGACTATCTACATCATTTGGTGACACACACATCCCCACGTACCGCAGGTTAACCACTCTAGGTAGTTAACTATCCAAATTACTTTGTTTGAAGTTTTTCATTAGCAACTGCATCTGTTCTTATGTTTTTCCCTCCAGTATGATTAGCCATCTGTTTTGTTAGAGTTCATTTTAAAGATTTTTTTTCACATAATTAAATTGTAATTTCCTACTTCAGAAAAGAAATCTGAGAGTGGAAGAAACACCAGCAGCCCTTCTTTCATGCTTACATTTGCACATCAGTTGGTGTCCACGGGGAGCATCTCTCAGATGTCCCTGACATTGCTTGAAGGGATGGCAGTTGGAAGGGGGGCTGGAGGGGCTCCTGGTGGTGTCAGAGGAGTGTCCCTCAGGATAGACATTGTCCTGTAGCCCCCCAAACTCTTATCACTTCACCCATTAATTAGTCCAGACTCTTAATGTTAGAGAAATCCAACTCAGGCTGGTTTAAGCCAAAGGGCCCATAGTGGCAGATTCACTGAGAGAATCTACCTTCAGGCAAAGCTCAACATGGGGCTCAAATGGTTACAAGACCCTGGGACATCGCTCAGCAAGGTTTTCCCTGTATTGGCTTCACCCTCTGGCAGCTTGCCAAGGTGACCACCAGCCATCTAGGCTTACCTCCCATCGGATTAACCAGTGCACAAGTGGCGCCTCTGGCTGAGTTAAGGATTGCATTCGGCTGCATGTAACAGAAAATTCATGTGACAAAGGCTTCACCTCAAAGGATTTATTTTTATCACATAAGAAGTCCTGAGATGAGGGAGTCTCGTAGCTCTGTCATACCATTGGTGTCCCATTTCTGTTCTTCCATCCTTAGCAGGTGACTTTTGTCTTCAAGGTTGCCAAGTGGCTCCTGTGGCTTGTATGTTCATGTTCCAGGCAGGAACAAGGAGGAAGGACACAGGGCAGGAGACACGTGTCCCTAAGCCTGTCTCTTCTTATCAGGAAGATAGTCACCTTCCTGGAAACCCTACCATGTAGACATCTCCTTACATCTCATTGTCCAGAACTGTCCATGGCCACTCCTACCTGCCAGGAAGCCTAGGAAATTAAGGTTTTTAGCTAGGAACCTACTGTCCAAAGCAAAATAGTGTTCTGTTAGTAAGGTGGAAGGGATAATAGATATTACAGACAGTGATTCCCAGCAAAATCCACACATGGGTCTCTAAATGGGTTATCCGTCCAACCCCAAACCCATGTAAGCCACTCAATGGCAAGGGTTGTTGATTTGTCCGCTGGTGGATTCTCAGTACCTAGAATAGTGCCTAGCACTGAGAATGAACACATTGAGTATTTATGGAATGCATGATTAGCCAAGCTGGACTCAACGCACCCACCCATAGAGCTAGGAAGTAGAGTCAGCCCTCCAAACCACATGGCTGATGTGGAATGGAGGGTTGGTTCCCTAAAGGAACATTAGCATGCTGTTACCAGGAGCGGGGCGTGGATGCTAGGCAGATAAGAGCAACGAATGTCCTGCCCAACCCAGCATTGCTCGGGCTAGCCAATTCTTAGAGATAGCAAACTACCCACCAGAAGTACACTTTTCATATGCAGACTACCCCGTCCGGAGCTCAGTACTCTGAATCGCTGGCCTCTGTCTGGCTCTCGCACTCCAGGAGGTACTAGTCCTTTGCCCTAATCACTGCAGGGTCAGTACCGGACGACTGGAGACAACCCCTGTCCCCCAGAGCCCGCTGAAACTGTTCAAACCAGCCAGTCCTAGGCCTGCTCACCCTGCCTTGTATTTGCTCGTGGAAACCACAATAAGTATTTCGGTGTCTGGTGTCTTACGGTGCCTCATTAAACAATGGAGACGCTGAAGACAGGTAGAAGGTGTGGGTGGGGTGGGGCCCAGCACGATCACTGTGGAAGTTTTCCACACTTGGACCATGACACACAGTAATAAATATCTTACACACGCACACAGATATCTATAAAAAGGAAACAGAAGTCTTCAGAATAGTATCTAACTCGTTTACTGTAACTCTAATACTTTTTTTTTTCCTTTTTAAGGAAATGCTAGTTGCCACCCACTTAATTGATTTCACAGTCCGCTAATGGGTCTCATCTAACAGTTGGAAAACACAGCCATAGAGCAGGTCTGATGGAGCATTGTTTCTTAGGAAACAGTGGTGGGCCGTGAGGCTTGCAAGCCGGGTGGGACCAGATCAGGGCAGATGTCCAAACCGGATTCAAAACCCATGCTAGACAAACAGACAAGCATCAGCTTCAATTTGGTGTCTGTGAAAATAAATTATCCTTCTGCTGTGGCATTTGTATATATCTACAAAGGTGCTCCTGAGCATGTAAGTGTCCAGGGTTACAATTCCTCAAAGTGGATTTTTCCCTTACATACAGTGTTTTAGGTCAATTCTGGAGATGCCCTAGGCCTTCCCTGGCGGCCTGGATGAATTGGGATGTGGGCTGAAATTTGGGACAGACTAATCAGGTAGGAAAACTTTCTGCTGTTTGTGCAAGGATTACAAGATGCAGAAAGGTATATGTAGAGGAAGATCTGGGAAGACAGCTGCTTTTCTAGATGTAGGATCTAGGATGAACACATGAATGGATTTGCTGATTTCTAGCTAACCATATTCTCCTGATTCGTTATTATAAACAGGCTGGGTTGTTTTTTTTTTCTTAGCAAATATGTTTTTAGTGACAGAAAGATTCAAGCACAGATTTACAGAGCTAGACCTGCTACTGCCAGCCTACTTTGCAATTTCTTTTTTTTTATTGAGCTGTAATTTATAAACCATAAAATTCATACGAATAAAGTATACAGTTCAATGTTTTTCAGTATGTTCACAAAATAGTACAGCATCACCATATAATTTCAGAAAATTTTCATTACCCCGAAAAGAAACTTCATACCCCTGAGCAATCACTCCCCGCCCCCCATTCTCCACCTCCGCCATCCCCTGGCAACCACCAGTCTACTTTCTGTCTCTATGGATTTGCCTAGTCAGGACATTTCATATAAATGGAATCATATAATATGTGACCTTTTGTGTCTGGCTTCTTTCATTTTGCACAGTGTTTTCTAGGTTCATCCATGTAGCATGTATCAATACTTCATTCCTTTTTATGAGTGAAAATTCCATTGTGTTTATATAACTACATTTTGTTTATCCATTTATAACTTGATGGATATTTAGGTCGTTTCCACTTTGGGGCTATTATGAATAACGCTGCTATGAACACGAGTACAGGTTTTTGTGGGACATATTGAGGAATTGCCAAACTAATTTCCAAGAGCCTGGACCATTTTACATTTCCACCAGCAGGGTATCAGGGTGCCTATACTCCCACATCTTCACCAATACTTGTTATTATTTATCTTTTTTATTATCGTTATAATTGTGGGTCTGAAGTAGTTTTGATTTGCATTACCCTAATGACTAAAGATGATGAGCAACTTTTCACATGCTCATTGGCCATTTGTATATTTTCTTTGGAGAACTGTCTATTCAAATCCTTTGCCCGTTTTTATTTTTCTTTTTAATTTTTAACTTTTATTTCTTTTTGGCTGCACCATGAGGCTTGCGGGATCTTAGTTCCCCAACCAGGGATCGAACCTGGGCCCCTGGCAGTGAAAGCGCCAAGTCCTGACCACCAGGGAGTTCCCCCTTTGCCCAGTTTTAAAATTGGGATTTTTTGTTGTTGTTGTTGAGTTATGAATTCTTTATATATTCTTTTTTCTAAATTTAATTTATTTATTTTGGGCTGTGTTGGGTCTTCGTTGCTGCGCGGGGGCTTTCTCTAGTTGCGGCGAATGGGGGCTACTCTTCGTTGTGGTGCACGGGCTTTTCACTGCAGTGGCTTCTCTTGTTGCGGAGCACGGGCTCTAGGCGTATGGGCTTTAGTAGTTGTGGCACGTGGGCTCAGTAGTTGTGGCTCGTGGGTTCTAGAGCACAGGCTCAGTAGCTGTGGCACACGGTCTTAATTGCTCCGTGGCATGTGGGATCTTCCCGGACCGGGGCTGGAACCCGTGTCCCCTGAATTGGCAGGCGGATTCTTAACCACTGTGCCACCAGGGAAGTCCTCTTTATATATTCTGAACACTAGATATTTTGAGTTAATTTTTGTATATGGTATGAGGTAGGGGTCAAATTTCATTCTTTTGCATATCTGTATACAGTTGTCCCAACACAATTTGCTAAAAAAATTACTGTTTCCCTATTGAATTGTTTTGACACTGTTGTTAAATATCAATTCACCTTAAATGTATGGGTTTATTTCTGGACTGTAAATTCCGTTTCATTGTTCTATAGATCCTTAGGCCAGTAGCACACACTCTTGATTACTGTAGCTCTGTAAGTAAGTTTTAAATTCAGAGCATGTAAGTTTTCCAACTTCATTATTTTTTCAAGATTGGTTTGGCTATTCTGGGTCTCTTGTATTGCCATATGAATATTAGAATTGGCTTGTCAGTTTCTGCAAAAATGTCAGCTGGGATTTTAGTAGGGATTGCATTGAATCTGTAGATCAGTTTGGGGAGTATTTCCATCTTAACTATATATATATATATTTTTTGGGGGGGTGGGGGGGTTGGTACGCGAGCCTCTCACTGTTGTGGCCTCTCCCGTTGTGGAGCACAGGCTCCGGATGCACAGGCTCAGCGGCCATGGCTCACGGGACCAGCCGCTCCGCGGCATGTGGGATCTTCCCAGACCGGGGCACGAACCTGTGTCCCCTGCATCGGCAGGCGGACTCTCAACCACTGCGCCACCAGGGAAGCCCCATCTTAGCAATATTAAGTCTTTCAATCCATCTACAAGATGTCTTTCCATTTATTTAAGTCTTCTTTAATTTCCTTCAATAATGTTTGTTATCAGCATACTAACCTTCTGTTGTATTTATTCCTATGTATTCTATGTATTTTTTTCTTTTTGATGCTATTGTAAATGGAAATTGTTTTCTTAATTTCATGTTTTTGATGTTCATTGTTAGTGTGTAGAAATACAACTGAATTTTGCATATTGACCTTGTGTCTTGCAGCTTGGCTGAAATTGTTTCTTAGTTCTAACAGTTTGTGTGTGTGTGTGTGTGTGTGTGTGTATTCCTTAGAATGTTCTCCATACAAGATCATACCATCTACAAATAGGGATAGTTTTATGTCTTCCTTTACAATCTGAATGACGTTTACTTATTTTCCTTGTCTACTGTTCCTGGCTCAAACCTCCAAAACAATGTTGAATAGAAATGATAAGAGCAGGTATCATCTTGTTGAAGGCTTTCAGCCTTTCACCATTAAGTATGATGTTAGCTGTGGGGTTTTTATAGATGCCCTTTATCAGGCTAAGGAAATTTTCTATTCCTAGTTTGTTAAGGGTGTTGGATTTTGTCAAATGACTGTTTTGCCTCAATTGAGATGATCGTGCCATTTTGTCCTTTATTCTGTTAATGTGGTGTATTGCATTGATTGAATTTCATATGTCAAACCAACCTTACATTCCTGGGATAAATCCCCCTTGGTCGTGGTATATAATCCTTTTTATGTGTTGCTGGATTCAGTTTGCCAGAATTTTGTTAAGGATTTTTGCATTCGTATTCATAAAGGATATTGGTCTGTAGTGTTGTTTTCTCTTGATGTCTGGGTTTGGTATCAGGGTATTACTGGCTTCATAGAGCAATCGGGAAATGTTCCCTCCTTCTTTATCTTTTGGAAGAGTTTTATGAAGGACTCATGCTAATTCTTCTTTAAACATTCGGTGGAAATACCCATGAAACCATCTGGTCCTGGCTTTACTGTAAAGGAAGCTTTTCCGATCACTGTTTCAGTCTCTTGTTATATGTCTATTTAGATTTTCTATTTCTTTTTGAATCACTTTTTGTAGTTTCTGTCTTTGTGGGATTTTTTAATTTCACCTAGGTTATCTAATTTGTTGGCACACTGTTGTTCATAGTATTCCTTAATAATTCTTTTTATTTCTGTAAGGTCCTTAGCGGAGTCCCTCTTTCGTTCCTGATGTTAGTAACCTGAGTCTTCTCACTTTTTTTCTTGGTCAGTCTAGCTAAAGTTTTGTCAATTTTGTTGATCTTTTTTTTTTTTTTTTTTTTTTTATGCGTTACGCGGGCCTCTCACTGTTGTGGCCTCTCCCGTTGCGGAGGACAGGCTCCGGACGCGCAGGCTCAGCGGCCATGGCTCACGGGCCCAGCCGCTCCGCGGCATGTGGGATCCTCCCAGACCGGGGCACGAACCCGTGTCCCCTGCATCGGCAGGCGGACTCTCAACCACTGCGCCACCAGGGAAGCCCCAATTTTGTTGATCTTTTTAAGAACCAACTTTTAGTTTACTTGATTCTGGGTTTTGTTTTGTTTTTCTATTTCACTTACTTCTACTTCAATCTTGATTATTTTCTTTCTACTCTTTTTGAACTTAATTGGCTCTTTTTGTTTCTTAGGGTAGAAAGTTAGGTCACTGATTTAAGTTCTTTCCTCCTTTTTAATATAGGAATTTACAGCTGTAAATTTCTCTCTAAGCACTGCTTTCACTGCATTCCATAAGTTTTGGTATGTTATGTTTTCATTTTCTTTCATCTCAAACTATTTTCTCATTTCCCTTGTGATTTCTTCTCTGACCCATTGGTTGTTTAGGAATGTGTTATTTAATATCTACATATTTGTAAATCTTCCAGTTTTCCTTCTGTTACTGCTCTCTAATTTCTTTCCAATGTGGAATGGTTGTAGAATATACTTTGCATGATTGAAATCCTTTTAAATTTATTGGTGCTTGTTTTAAATTAATTGGTGCTTGTTTTATGACCTAACATATTGCCTATCCTGTAGAATGTTCCATGTGAACTTGAAAAGAAGGTATATTCTTCTTGAATGTATATATTAATGTTTTTCATCAGATTCGGAAAGTTTTTGAGCGTGAGTTCTTCAAGTATTCTTCCTGCCCCTTTTTCTCTCTCCTCTTTTTCTGATACTCCCATTATGCATATGTTGGCATGTTGGGTGGTGTGCCACAGGTCTTTGAGGCACAGTTCATTTTTATTTACTCTTTTTCTGTTCCTGACACCAGATAATCTCGGTTCACTTATCTCCAAGGTCACTGATGTTTTTCTTCTTCCTTTTCAGATTTGCTATTGAGCCCCTCTAGTAAAATGTTCATTTTAGTTATTGCACTTCTCAATTCCAGAATTTCTGTCAGCTCTTTTTTATAAGTTTTACTTCTTTGTTGATACTCTCTGATGAGAAATCATTCTCATGCTTCCCTTTTGTTTTTGAGACATTTTTAAAACTTCTTTGTGCATATTTAAAAATAGCTGATTTAGGGGCTTCCCTGGTGGTGCAGTTGTTGAGAGTCCGCCTGCCGATGCAGGGGACACGGGTTCATGCCCTGGTCCGGGAAGATCCCACATGCCGCGGAGCGGCTGGGCCCATGAGCCATGGCCGCTGAGCCTGCGCGTCCGGAGCCTGTGCTCCGCAACGGGAGAGGCCACAACAGTGAGAGGCCCGCGTACCACAAAAAACAAAAAGCTGATTTAAAGCCTTTGTCCAGTAAATCCAATATCTGGAATTCCTCAGAGATGGTTTCTATTAACTGCTTTTTTTCCATGTATAAGCCTTACTTTCTTGTTTCTGTGCATGTCTCGTAATTTTTGTTGTTGAAACTGGACATTTAAAATAATATATTTATTAATCTGTTCCTCCCTTTATGAATTGTTAAATAAAAATACCAATGAAAATCTTAAAAATAAATAAATAAAATAATATAATGTGGAATAAGAAGAAGAAGAAGGAATCACATCCTTCCCCTTTCCCAGGACTATTTGTTGTTGCTTTATTGTTGTTGTTGTTTGTTTGGTGACTTTTCTAATTCTGTAGAATCTATATTCTTTGTTGCCTGACCACTGAGGTTAGCCTCATATCTGTGAGGTTAGCCTAAGGTCATCTAATGATTGCACAGAGATTTCTTTAGATGCCTGGGTGAAGCGAGTCTCCCAGTCTTTGCTGATGGGCTCTGTGTGCGTTCGGGGGCATGCCGTTAACACCCAGGCAGGCAGTGTACAACTCCACCTTGGCCTTTACTTCTTGTTTTCTCCGAGTCTCAGTTTTAGGCAGAAGTGAAAGCTTAGGACGTTCTCAAGTCTTTCCTGAGCCTGAAAATAACCCTGGGAACAGCCCTATGCGTGCGCATGGACTTTCAGCTTCCCAGAACTATGTGGGAGCTTTTCCAGGCCCTCTATGGATATCTCACTACCAGCTTTTCCTCTTAAGCTTTTTCATTAACCTATTGTTTGTCCAACTGTTATCTAGCACCTCAGGCTGCACAGTTTTCCCCAAGTGCCCCTGACTGTTTTCAACAAATGCCCTCAAGGAAAAGGCTAGTCATACTGGGTGAGCTCTGATTCAGGTAAAATAAAGACAGCCTTGAAAGTGCGGTCTTTTGGGAAACCAGCAGACAGGTCAGATAAAGCCAATCCTCTGGGAGTGGACTTGGAAGGAGCTCTAATCCTGTCCTACCCTTTCTGGTGGATGCCAGGCTACTGGTTTTTCAAGGCTACTCCGAAGCTGATGAAAGGGAATGAAAACAGGGCAAGTTAAAATTCTATATAAAGTTCACTGTTCTTACTAATACCCAGCCAATTTTCTTAAATAAACACTCCCTGGATTGCTACAAGGCTTTGGTTAATTTCCAGAGTCCTAAAACAAGTTGAGGGGATTTCCTGGTGGCTCAGTGGTTAAGAATCCGCCTGCCAATGCAGGGAACACGGGTTCGAGCCCTGGTCCGGGAAGGTCCCACATGCCGCGGAGCAACTAAGGCCGTGCGCCACAACTACTGAGCCCGCGCTCTAGAGCCCGTGAGCCACAACTACTGAAGCCCGCGTGCCACAACTACTGAAGCCATGCACCACAACTACTGAGCTTGCACTCTAGAGCCCGTGAGCCACAACCACTGAGCCCACGTGCCACAACTACTGAAGCTCGCGCGCTTAGAGCCCCTGCTCCGCAACAAGAGAAGCCACCGCAATGAGAAGCCCGTGCACCGCAGCGAAGAGTAGCCCCTGCTTACTGCAACTAGAGGAAGCCCATGCACAGCAACAAAGACCCAACGCAGCCAAGAATAAATAAATAAATTTTAAAATAAATAAAATAAAACAAGTTGACTCTGACCATTTTTGCTAGTGTTCTCATTGCTTTTATGGAGGAGAGAATTTTCAGAGGTCCTTCCTCCACCATTTCATTGGCATCACCCACAAGCCTATTTTGAGCTTGCCTGTGCTCAAAATACCCAGTGGCTTATCAAGGACGCTATGCTTGCACTCAGTGGCTTTCGAGGCCACTTCTCCTCTTGAATTGTTTGCGGATTCCCTTGGTAGGGGCCAGCGGGGTCATGCCTGCCAGCAGGACACCACAGTTTAGTCTTGCATCTGCCACTGGCTATGTGACCTTGGAGCAAAGGAGCTGAGAGTTCCAGAGCACCTGCTGTGCCAGGCTCTTTGCGCTGGCTGTTTTACGTGCATTGTATCATGTCATTTTTGCAAGAACCGAGAAAGAGATAATGTTCCCATTTAACAGGTGAAGAAACTACTAAGATGCAAACTGCTTAGCACTATGCCTGCTACACGTAGCAAATATTCCCTGCATCAACTATTGTGCTGTTGTTACTTACAGCTGTTATTGTCAGAGGAGGAAGTGGAGTTGAGAGGATTGCTCAAGGTCATTTGAATTCCAGCCCAGGTCTGACTCCAAAGCCTAGCCGTGTATTGTACATCCCCATTCCAGCTGCCCTGTGCAAATCTGTTTCAGCTCTGGGTCTCACTTTCCTCATCCTGTCAAGTAAAGGATTTGGACTGACAGAGGTTATTCAGTCAACAAACACTTAACCGTCTTGCTAAGATCGCTTCCAGGTTGACAGTATGAAGGTGTGTGATTCTGTGAAGTCCGTTGCTAGGAGTCACATTCGTAGCATTCTCTTGTTTGGCTTGAAAAAATAAACCGACGGGTAGACTGGCAGGTGTGTAACCCAGTGTGTGTTTCTCTCCTCCTCCCTTCTGGCTCCGCCCCATCCCTCCGCAGAGGCAAGAGGGGACAAAGCCAAGTGGGTGTTGACCTGGCCACTCATCTTCCTCCTGTGCGTCACCATCCCCAACTGCAGCAAGCCCCGCTGGGAGAAGTTCTTCATGCTCACCTTCGCCCTTGCCACGCTGTGGATCGCTGTCTTCTCCTACCTGATGGTGTGGCTGGTGAGTGGCAGAAGTGGGGGTGGACCGTACGGACAGCTCCTGCCTGGCGCCTGCCGGCGGTGGGAGAGCTGGTGTCAAGGGCACGCTCAGATGCTGCTGTGCCACCCTCGGCAGGTCGCCTACCTTAACAGACCTTGGCTTATTTCTCAGTAGGAAGGGGTTTCAGCAGAAGTGCGCGGTGCTGTGCTGTGCATCAGGGATACCCAGGTGGACGCAGCATGGTCCGTGGAGGCCACAGGAGGCAGGTGAACCTTCACACGGACAGCCTGGGACACGCCGCTGTGGTGTGATGGGAAGAGGGGTGGTGGGGAGTCTCTGTAAGAAGCCCTGGAGGGCTAACCTCTAGGCTCCCTTCCTTTTCAGTATCCATAGGGGAATGTGATGGAGACTGGAGTCAATGGGAGACAAACACAAGGCAGCCCTTTCCATGCTGCCTGCCAGGGGATGCTCCTGTCCCCTTTCTATGTCCAGGCACAGATACAAACTTTAGGTAGACCCTTCTAGTCCTCATAACAACCCGATGGGGTAAGCAGTTTTATTATGCCAGTTTTACAGATGAGCAAACTCAGGCCTAGAGACTCAGTCATTTGCCCAGTTAGTTACACAATTAGCAACTATTGCACAAGTAGTCACACAGCTAGTAAGTTCTAGAGTTGGGGTTAGAACCTGGGTATTGGTCTCCAGAGTCCAGGATCTCAACCTCTCCTGAGCGGCCTCTCAGGTTGTTACTGGAATCTTCAGGTGCCGTTTGGACTAAAGATTTTCAGGCCGAGAGGCTTTGGCGTAGCTGGCCTGGCCACACCTGACGGCTCCCTGGAAAAACCTTTCGCTGGCTGGGCAGGGCCAAGCAGGAGCCCCTTCCGCCTCGCTCTGCATCACCCTGTGGGGCCCCTCCTCTTCCCCTCCCCTCCCCTCACGGGGGGCGGGAGCCCGGGAACAAGGAGAGAAATAGGTACAGGACCTCTGCCTTTCTATTGGGAAGCGCACCTGTCAGCCACTCACGCCTCAGTGGCATGCATGTAGCCACTTCACTCTCGTCCTAACACCTGATGTCCCCGCACATCTAACACACAGGGCAAGGTTGTCTTGGTTTCAGAGACACAGGGGCCTCCTTTCCCTTAACCCCAGGGAAGCAGTTTGGTGGGGGAAAGAAGAGCTGTGGGGTCACATGGGAATGGACGTGAATCCTGCTTCTCCCCCTGTGAGCCGTGAAACCTGGGTAGGTGACTCAGCTTCCATCAGCCATGGTCGCCCCCTCTACGAAATGGACTGGTTATTGGGAGAATGGAAGGTCTCCGTTCAGACATCAGGTCTGAGCTTGCAACACAGCAAACTGATCATAACTGTGAATATCAGCCATGTTCACCATGAGATGCAGCCAACACTGTTTCCACGCTTGTTCAGATAGAGATTTAAATCCCCTTGGATGCTGGTGTGTGTGCGTGCGTGTGTGCATGTGTGTGCGCGCGCACGTGTCTGTGCGTGTGTGTGCGTGTGTGCGCGTGTGTGTGTGTGTGTGTGTTTAGGAAGAAGAGTTGGAAGTAGCTACTATCCAAACCCCCCAGAAAAGGATGGCAGTCAGACATAATGAAAACTGGCCTCAAAATGAACTGAATTTGCAAACTTAAATTTTTCTGGATAGGGTTAAAGGTCAGCCCCTCTACATTTGTTAAAAGAGTCCAGCGATTTCTCTTACTAAAGTGCATTCCCCAAACGACACTGCTAGTGAAAAAAGTATTTCGTGACATTTGAGTGGGTGTGAGAATTAGGGAAGAATTAGGGAATTAATGAAAACAACAGTATTATGAAATCAGTTCTACTCATTAGCAGTGAGGTAGGACATTCAATAACGCTCCCCTGCCCCCAACCTTGAGTTACAAACCCCACTCTCACTTCTTAAAGCAGACTCTTGGCAGTGGCTTGGCGGGAGATACAGGAACCACCTTGCTGGGGCACTCTTACCTGCGGTTTTGAACTTCAGCTAGCCTCAGTTTGAGGTGATTGAATGGCCTCCACAGTAGACAATGGTAAAGACAACAGTGCCACATTAACCTGATTTCCACTGAAGAAAGATGTGCCTGCCTGGGGGCCATGCTCTTACTTTCCTCATGTCCTGATGGGGGCGCCAGGGAGCAGTGACGTCGCACCTGCCCACACCCTACCCCAGCCACCCTTCACATCTCTCACCCCCAACGCTTTGCGGAAAACGATTCTTGAGTGTCAGTGTCAAAAGGGAGAGACCTCCAAAATGGGTCATCCTGTCCAGCACCTTTGCCCAACTGGGGAGGTGAAAACCAAAGAGGAGGCGTGACTTCCACGAGGTCAGGCAGATGGTCAGCCCAGCTCTGGACTCGCCTCTGCTTCCCTTCCTGAAGCCCAAGCATCAGGAGGGCTCCGAGAGCCCAGGGCTGGAGTCCAAGGCAAAGCCACACTCAACGTAGCGTCTCTGGTCCTGAACACTTGGAGGGTGTACGCACACACACGAAACCTTCCTTCTGTCCTTCCAGCCTCCGGCTTCTTAGCCATGTAGTTCAGTAATTAAAGAAAAAAAAAAGGAAGCATCCCCAGTATTGCCACAGCCCGGGCAGTCTTGTGGAGACCTCCTTCATGGCCAGCATGGGTTAAGCATTGATGGATCGAACAGCTGTGTGGTTTTGGTGTCCTCAGCGTCCCTCTTCTTTCACAGCCCAGGGCAGGCCAGTCAGTGTGTGCTCTGCTCCGCACCTGGTGATGCTGAGCTGAGCACTGTTTTGAGGGTAGAGCATCTTCAAACCCATCTGCAAAGCTTTGTCCTAGGAGGGGTATCATTTTAGTCCATGAGCTCTGACTACATGCCAGGGCTGAGCTTTGCCCTTAGAAAGCACACTTCATCTGGGTCTGATCACCCTAATTTTCTCTGCCCCCATAGATTGCAAGACGAGTGATTGATAGAGAAAGGAAACATACATCTATGAATGTCTTGCACAGACCAGGCACTGTCACCTCATATTTTCTCACTTAATCCTCATTTAAAAGTCCATTTTACAGATGAGGGAGCTGAGGCTCAGAGAAGCAAACCAGCTTATCCTAAGTCACCCAACCATTTGCTGGGATTGGAGCCATCAGCCAAGATGCGAACAACCCTAAGAGATGCCACTGTTCCCGTTTTCTAGATGGGGAGGTGAGCCAGGACTAGTGGGCGTTTTGAATGGGATCCGAGTACTTTCTAGGGCTTTCCATCTGGCTGCTGCTCAGGGCCCAACCACCTCCCAAGTGTCAGGCATTTATTAGAGGACTGTGTGACCATGCCTCAAGGTCCTTAAAAGCCTGCGAATCCTTTGATCCAACAGGTCTATTTCTTGGAACTTATGCTAAGGATATAGTAAGATGAGATCCCAGAGAAGTTCACACAAGACAGCATGACGGCGAGGTTGGAGCGCAGGCTTCAGAGTTGGAAAGACTTGGCCTGGGATCCCTGCTCTGCTGCTCACCGGCTTCATGCCCACCAGCATTGTAACTTAACCTCTCTGATCCTCATTTCCCTGGGCATAATAACAGTGCCTCTCTCACCAGTGTGTGGTGAATAATAAAGAGTACCTGAGATTGTGAAAGTAAAACACCTGGAGAGGATCTGGTACACAGTAGGTGCTCATTAAATGTTACTCGTTACCATACAGTGATATTGTAAGAGCAAAAACAGAAACCACTTCCATATTCACCAGTGACAGGTTGGTGAAAACTTTAAAGCCATGCAATGGCATCCATGCATCAGTTTAAAATAATGTTATAGATGAGTATTTGAGTTGGAAAGATACTCACAATGTATTATTACGTGTAATAAATAGATGCAAAATATAGGTCGGTGCTATAATCTGATTTTATTTTTTGTCTAATACACACACCAAAAAGAAGGTCAAGGTATGTCCTAAAGCAGGGGTTTTCAAAAGTGATTCCCAGACCAGCAGCCTCAGGGTCCCAACCACCTGGGAACTTGTTAGGAATACAGATTCCTGGGCTTCACCCCAGACCTCCTGAATCAGAAACTCTGGGGGTGGGACCTGGAAATCTTACTTTAACCAGCTCACCAGAGAATTTCCTACATGTTCAAATTTGAGAATCACGGGCTGATGCAAAGTGTTAATAGTGGTTGTCTGAGGGTATTGAGAAATGGTAGGTGATTTTTACTTTATTTTCTAAACTTTTTAAAACAGTAAACACGTATTACATAATCTGGAAAAAAGAACACGCAAAAGATGGTTTTAAAATAAAACCGTATTCCAGGTTTTTCTATTGGATATAGCAGTACTGTGTGTAAGTTAAAAACACTCAGATATAAGCGCATTTTCCAGGGCTGCTCCTCTGTGAGTTGATATTTCCCCCTACTCTTCTGCAGGTGACAATTATTGGATACACCCTTGGAATCCCTGATGTCATCATGGGCATTACTTTCCTTGCAGCAGGCACAAGCGTTCCAGACTGCATGGCCAGCTTGATTGTGACGAGACAAGGTATGGATCACGCCTCAGCCCTGACGGCAGTCAGCATCACCATGTGGGCCCCGACCCCCAGCCCGAGTTACAGTTCATGGCTCTCATGACTTGGCAGTCATTACATCCTGCTATGAAGGAAACTATGACAACTGGGAAGCATCATGTATTAGATTCCATCCATGGAGAGAGTACTACCAAGATCAACTCCTCCAGACCTCTAGAAGCATTTGTGTGGAGTTGTATAAAAATGGACTTGTTCTGGGAGTTCCCTGGTTGCCTAGTGGTTAGGGTTCCAGGCTTTCACTGCTGGAACTGAGATCCCATGAGCTGCGCCACGTGGCCAAAGGAAAAAGAAAAAAGGATGAACTTGTTCCGGCCTCACCAATGTGAGATTGAGCAGAGCTGGAGCCCAGACTTTTTTTTTCTTTCTTTCTTTTTTTTTTGCAGTACGCCGGCCTCTCACTGTTATGGTCTCTCTCGTCTCTCGTTGCGGAGCACAGGCTCCAGACGCGCAGGCTCAGCGGCCATGGCTCACAGGCCGGACTCTCAACCAGGGAAGCCCGAGCCCAGACTTTTTATAGCAAATGCAATAGTAATGAGAAATGTTCTGATCCCAAGAAAGCCAAGCGGGTGTATCCTGTATCTCCAACTATTTTCCAATTCTCCTTCAGAATTCTAGACCTTATGTAATGTTATGGTTCGCTTGGCGGTTTTTCTTTGGAGCTAAGTGCCATGGGGTAAGCAAGGTGAGGAATACCAGTATGCTCTTTGATGGCAGAACAAAAGAGCTGTAAAGAGCCAGCCTTCCTTTACTGCTCCCTTTCTACCCGTGAGATAGCATCCAAGCCCGGACCACAACAGATCGTCCTCTGTAGATGGAAATTTGAAAGTATGGGGGGCAGGATGGGCGAATAATGGAGTGGAATCTCAGAGGAGACAGGAGAGGAGAGCAGTGTCCAGAGAGAAACTTGGTTTGGAAAGAAGGAAAAAGTTTTATTTCTTCGAGATAAAAGAAAGGGTTCATTAGTTGGTCAGTCAGTCCTGAGAAAACACGAATTGAGGGGAAGAGAAGGGTGGGGGTATGTTTGGCAGTAGGCTGGAGCCTTGAGGAGAATGGGGACAGTGGGGGACAGCAGCTGAAGGGTTTGGAATTGAATTGAGTGACCTTTGAGGTGAGTGTATTCATTTCCCAGGGCTGTCATAACAAAAGTACCCCAAGTGGGTGGCTTAAAACAACAGAAATGGATTCTCTCACAGTTCTGGAGCATAGAAGTCCAAAATCAAGGTGGCGGCAGGACCATACTCTCTCTGAAGTTTCTAGGGAGGATCCTTCCTTGTTCTCTCCCAGCTTCGGGTGTTGCCAGGAATCCTTGGCTTGTGGCTGCATCCGTCCAGTCTCTGCCTGTGTCTTCATGTGGTATAATTCCCTCTGTGTGTGTTTGTCCAAACTTCCTCCTTCTTATAAGGACACCAGTCATTGGATTAGGTCCCACCCTAATTCATTATGACCTCATTTTAACTGGATCACATCTGCAAAGACTTTATTTGCAAATAGGGTCACATTCACAGGTTTCGGGTGGACATGAGGGCTGGGCACTATTCAACCCAGTACAATGAGTAAAAGGAAAGCCGATGAGCGCCTAGGGCCTGGCCGATGTTCAGTGACGTGAATTTGGGAGGGATTCTGGCATGAATTTGAAGTCATACCAGCTCCAACAGCACACAGATGAGAGATCACAAGTTCATCCAGAGCTGGGGTTGGCTGGGTGGACACAATGGAAGGTCAAGGAGGCAAAAGAATGTGCCATTTAAACAGCTGGCCTTGGAGTCCAAGCTAGTGGGTTGGGGGTGGGGGTCATGATACTAGAAGATTCAGGGCTTGGAGGGGAGGGTCCCAATGAGGTCAACGGAGCTCTGTAGGAACAAGGACAGGTGGGGACATCATCTCAGAGTGACTCCTGTGAGATGTAGAATGCAGAAACAGGAGGGGTGAGGCGGGGGCGGGAGTGTATAGTTGTCGTGAGGGTGATGCTGACGTGATTGGCAGAGGGTCCAGCAGACCAGGTTAAAGCCTGGACAGATTCTTTATGGCAGGGGATACAGAAACCTCTGTTCGGAGTCCATCACACAAGGCAGGAGCCGTGCGGTGAGCTCTAACACAGAGGCTCTGCATCCTGGGCTCCCTGAAGGCTCACAGCCCAGAGCGTGGTCCAGGCCGGCAGCATCAGCTTGAGAGAAATGCAGACTCTCAGGCCCCGTCCCAGCCCCACTGAATCAGAGTCTGCTTTTTTTAAAATAATTTTTATAACTTTATTTTTTTTAATTTAAATTTATTTTAATTTTGGCTGCGTTGAGTCCTCATTGCTGCGCACGGGCTTTCTTTTAGTTGCAGCGAGGGGGGCTACTCTTCGTTGCGGTGCATGGGCTTCTCATTGCGATGGCTTCTCTTGTTGCGGAGCACGGGCTCTAGGCATGCGGGCTTCAGTAGTTGTGGCTTGTGGGCTCTAGAGCGCAGGCTCAGTAGTTGTGGCACACGGGCTTAGTTGCTCTGCGGCATGTGGGATCTTCCCGGCCCAGGGCTCGAACCCATGTCCCCTGCATTGGCAGGCGGATTCTTAACCACTGTGCCGCCAGGGAAGCCCCCAGAGTCTCCTTTTTAGCAAGACCCCCAGTGAGTCGTGCGTTCTTAAAGTTTGAGAAGTGCTGCCGTAAGATTTCTCAGAGGGCAGTGCCTGCGCAGAGCAGTCAGTCAAACCTGAGAAGCTCTCCTCTCTCTTCTCCCAAACCTGGGCATCCTTGTGCCTCCTGACCCATCCGGCTAGTGCCTGCCTCCTCACCAGGGGCAACTAGCTGGTCCAAAACAGTTGCTGCTCTTTCCTGTTTCACAAAATCCTGGGATACTGGGAGGCAGGTTTCCCAGAGGTACTGCCCCCCGATAGGACTCAGCTGCCGAGGTTTTGAAGGCACTCGGATCAGTGCCCAGACAGGCAGGGAGGGAGCTGTGAGGCTGTTGAGGGAGGCATTGTGTCCTGGAGGTCAGCGGATGACAGCAACAGGGCGGGAGGAAGTGGCCTGGCTATACTAGGGGGGCAGGAGGTCAGATGGAGGTGAGGCAGTCGTCCGGATGCTCTTCTGAGTCTCTGCGAGCTTCTCAGCGACCAAGGCAACTTTATGGGCACAGGCCTGTGTGTTTCAGGCTTGTTCATTGCACGGACGTTTGTTTGTGGCCAGATTATGACAGTCGTGTCCATTTAGGGCTAAGGGGCCAGGTGAAAACAGGTTCAGCCTGTGTGAGTCTTATTTGTAAAAGTTTGTTTACTAACTTTTGATACCTCTCAAATTATTAAGTTCCTAAGACTGTGTGGCTTTCATGAGACTGGACAGTGGGGCAGGAGAGGGAAGGTGGTGACACAGTCCCTCACCTCTAAGATGCTTCTAGTCTGGTTGGGGGGAAAGAGTTCACTCTTGGGAGACCACCCAGGCATAAAACCTGATGCCCTGTCATCTGGGTCAAGGTCGTGGTGCCATCACCTGGGTCACAAGTATACATTGAGGATGAGGCCCCTTCCCTCCCAGAGCACCTGGGAGGCTCAAATAAGAAGCACATAGTGGGTCCTCCCAAAACACCGGCTGACACCCCTGGCAGGAGGAATAATGAAGGGCTCTGGATTAGTTTCCTAGGTCAGCGGTAACTACCACAAACTGGGAGACAGGAAAACAGAAACTGACTGTCCCACGGTCTTGGAGGTTAGAGGTCCGAGATCAGGGTGTCAGAAGAGTTGGTTCTCTCTGTCTGTTCCAGGCCTCTCTCCTTGGCTTGCAGATGGCTGTCTTCATGTTCAGATGGAGCGCTGCCTGTGTGCATGCCTCTGCCCTAGCAGCCCCTTTCAATGAAAACACCAGTCATATTGGATTAGGATCCACCCTAAGGACCTCATTTTAACTTGATTACCCCGGAAAGACCCTGTCTCCGGATAAGGTCACATTCTGAGGTATTGGGGGTTAGGACCCCAACATATGAATCCTGGGGGGTCACAATTCAACCCACTACAGGGCTCACATGTAAGACTTCATGAAGGGAGTGGATCTCAGTCCTCATTAAAAGGTTTTAGAAATGTGGGGTCCGTGAGGAAGGAATTCCTTTCTAAGGAATAGCACTGATGGAAATGGGAAGGAACAGGGGTTTCCAGCGACCTGCACTTAATGCATGACATGTCGATTGTCCCCTGCAGGCCTTGGTGACATGGCGGTCTCTAACACCATAGGAAGCAACGTGTTTGACATCCTCGTGGGACTCGGCGTACCGTGGGGGCTGCAGACCATGGTTATTAATTATGGATCCACGGTAAGTTCGTCTCACTTCCTTAGTGAGATGACGCCATGCGCTTTACAGGGAGCGGTAGTGGTGTTGGCCCTGTGCCAGCCAAGGGCTGCGGGGGATGTACCGCCTCCTTCTCCTTGGCACGCTGGCAGCCACTTTGTGCAAAGGCGTCCCGAGCAGCCTGGGCAGTGCCTGCAGGAGGCAGCCCGTGTGTGCCCTGCACTCACGGGTGCTTCGGCCCCGTGTCTCCGCCCACCGGCACGCCTCTCCCCTCCCAGTTCATTTCCTCAGATGAGCAGAGACCTGGATCCATGCCCACGTGCTCACCGTGAACACCCACCTGTGGCTTCCAGATAAGGGAGGGGATAAGCCCGAGCACACTGGGCTTCCAGAACGGATGGGGGCCTGAACAGCCCAGAGGTTCAGGGCATGTGTTTGTTTTTCCAGGTGAAGATCAACAGCCGGGGTCTGGTCTACTCCGTGGTGTTGCTGCTGGGCTCCGTTGCTCTCACCGTGAGTTTTTGCAATTCCAAAATAGAAGCCTCACACGTGCATCATTTCCTCTGATTGTGTGCAGTCTCTGAATCCCCTCCCCCTTCCCCTTGGCAGTGAGGGGTAAAGTAGTAAAAACATGTAAATTCACAGATACCCCCCGAAACACTTTCTGCCAAGAATGTTGGCACCAAACACTGCACTTTTCCCTGAGCCACTAAGGAGTCCCTAGAGGAAGTGAGTTACGTTTCCTCTCTTCTTGCTGCCCGGTCTGTCTCCTCTCACTAGTGCCAATAGGAGACAAGTCCTCCCCCAGCCCATCTGAGCTGACATGGGGGCCTCATGGTCAGGTCTCGGGGCTGGCACACCGTGATACTGAGGTCTCCTCACTCCACATGCCCCAAACTGTGCTAACTCTACCTCTGCTTACTTTATTCCATCCTTACAAGCACCTGGTGATATTCTACTTTGCAGAAGTAAGCAAGGCTCAGGGGTTAAGTAACTCGCCCAAGGTCACAGGGATAGGAAATGACAAAGCTGGGATTTGAACCCACACTGGTCTATCTCTAAGGACCCATGGCATTGCTCTGATGAGGTAACTCTGATCCAACCCTTAGGAGGCCTCAATTCAGGGATAAGAAAGAAGGTTGTAAAAGGACAGGTGGGCAAGTCTGGAAAGAACATAGAAAGAGGATGTGCTCCAACCCCGTCTCCCAAACACACACACACACACACACACACACACACACACTCCTAGCAGAAGTTTGCCGGACGTGGGCCAGCGGGAGCCTTGGAAGTTTTGCTGAAGAAGGCTGAGGATGCCAAGTTCTGAAGCAAAGGGAAGACCCAGTGAAAGTCCCTGGTTGTCACTAAAGAAGGCCCGGGAGGGCATGTGCATCCCCAGGAAGTGGTATACGTGCCTGGCAGAGCCGGTGCCCTGAGGCCAGCTGCTGTGTGTGCCTGGAGTCTGCACCCTTTCATTAGACAAGCATAAAGCCTGCAGGGCTTATTCTGATCAAACCAAGGATCTACCGGCAGCACCCCTCCACTCTTGCCCACCTTTTGCAGAAAGTTCTGGGGTTCATCGTTCGTGTGTAGTTTTCCAGTAAAAGTACCTTTTGTAGTATTTCTCTGCCCCCAAGCCCAACACTCACACCCTCTCCTTCCAGGTCCTCGGCATCCATCTGAACAAATGGAGGCTGGACCGGAAGCTGGGGATCTACGTGCTGGTTCTCTACGCCATCTTCTTGTGCTTCTCCATAATGATAGAGTTTAACGTCTTTACCTTTGTCAACTTGCCGATGTGCCGAGAAGACGATTAAAACGGAGCCGCTGCCCCCCGCCCGGGAGCTCTTCTGGACGCTCCGGTGCTGGCGTCCTCCTTCTCCTCCCCTCCCCCACCACGAGTCTCTCCTGCATAGGCAGCCACCGCCTGTTCTTTCATGCACGGGAAGGAAGAGCCATCGTGGTCTTTGTGTGGTCACGGGCCAGGCTGCTGGGCCTCCTCCGCCTGGGAGTTCTGCCCCCCAAAAGGCAAGATTCAGGGGCCGCTGTCTGAGCAGCTTCGCAGCCCTCTGAGCCACCAGCCATAGGGACGTGGCATGTGTCTCCTCTTTTGGACACTTGGATCACAAGGACTTCTGTGTGCTGGTTGTCCTTCTGTCGCACTGCGGCCTTGGAAGTGAGGCGGGCGGTGAACACAGGGTCTCCTGTGGCAATGCAGAATAGGAGTGTTGTTCTCAAGGGTCCCTTCTGGGCCAGAGAGTGTGGGCTCCTTGGGCAGCGTGTGCTACTGCTGGAGGCACTTACGGTTTGTTGGGAGTTTGGGGCTGTGACGGCAAGCACTCCAACCCTTTTTCTGAAAAAATTGCAAGAGTGGAAACAGTTGTTCACAGCAGAAGAGAGAAAACGAGTGAATATTCTTATCACTTTCACTGATGCATTCAGAGAACGAGCAATGAAACATTACAAATAAAATGTTAGCTATACATCTTCATACTTGAAAAATATCATTCCATACAAAGAACCTTGATGGGGCCCAAAAAGGTAATGCTTATGGAAAACAAATCCTATGTATATCGTGTTGCACTGACACTAAGACGTTTGGTTTGGAACATAGGAAAGAGCGGAAGACTAACATCTAAACGGGTGCTAACTCAGAGACACGGTGGAGATGGTAGTTTACAGCCATTCATTCCAGACTTCCTGTGGCATGGGACGCGCTGTCAGTTTGGGTTTGTCATTCCTTGTTAATGCTCTGCTCTCAAAACCACCCTGTTCAAAGGCCCAATTGTTTATATGCCCAACAAATTTCATAGCCTGCTGAACTGGAATGCGTGTGCCGGAAGTAATGGTTACTGACAAGAAGAGAGATTTCCTGAAAAACCACCAGTTGCTCTCTGCTGAGCTGGAGGCGAGTATGAAAACCGTAACTTGGAATTTTTTAGAGCTAAGGTTGTTGAACCTTATCGTTTGCTCCACAGGAAAGGCCAAAGATGGGAGGTTGATTCAAAAATAGATAGAAACATATTAAACAATTTCGACTGCTTCATAGCTCTCAAATATATGTTAGAAAGATTTACGAACACAAACCATTCCTGGTTTCTAAAAAGAAAGCACAATTCATTTTATATAGAGGTGTTCTTTTTTTATTTTTTTAATGTTTCTATTGCAAAAGGCTGTCAGATTGGATGCACTTTTAATATTGGGCTATTTTGCACAGAGGACTGTATGGGAATGCCGCCTGATGGTGTGAGGAAAAGAGGCTTTTCGTGATTCACCAGTAATCGGTCATGGGTGATGAGTGTAAATCCAACAGCTTATTCTTTCCTCAGACACAAAGGTGGTGACCCGCAGTGGAATTTGTGGCTGTGCTCTTTGGGGCCTCCTGAATTTCAGAAGGAGGACGTGTTCAAGCTTACGTCCCTAAAATTCCCTTAGCATGGGCCTAAGACATGACAACTCTATCACCAGGCTTCTCTTCTGGATCCTCATCAGTGTTAAGACTTCTCTTTTCGTTTCTCTACTTAGATACTCAGTGGTCTTCTGGTTGAGGAGAAGGGTGATCTTCCTAAGAAATTAGCTAAGTGGGAGGCCAGGGAGCCCGTTGGTTCATCAGTATAAATGTCTAGATGCAGAGGGTTTCAGAGCCCTCAGGACCGCTCTGTGCCCTCATAAAATAGCAGCCTGGTCATCTCCATCTTCTCCATCTAACAGACTCATCCAGGTTTCAAACTGTGTCTGTCTCTGTGTGGAGTCTCAAAACTGCCCTGTGACGTAAGTAGGGATTACTGTCCCCGTTTAACAGGAAATTTAGTCTTGGAGAGGTCAGGTGACTCTAGGTCAATGGCTAGTAAGTAGCAGAACAGGGACCAAGCTCCAGATCGCCACCCGGCTGAGCCAGTCCAGTGTGTGGCCATCCTTGGTGGGGCGAGTGTGCCTATGTCCTTGTCCTTGGGGTTGGTTGCTCCTTATTGTTGGGGTCAAAACTTCATCAAGTTTCTAATTGACCATCTGGGTGCTCCAGTTCACATCCTAATATTTATCTCCAGCCTGTGTCCCTATTGTTTTCCAATAAAGACCAAAAAATATTTTTAGCCACAACAAGGCACAGGCCACACGGTCCCTGATGACATCCCTGCTGGTGTTCAAGTCTTTGAATCCTTGTGTAGCTTTCAGAGAGCACATCCTAATCACCCACCTCTTCCTCAGCAGAACCCATTTGAGATTATAAATATGCTGCAGTTGTAGTTTGAGACAAAAAGTAATGTTTCTAGCATGTAGAGCAGTGCTCCTGGCTAATTCTCTTAGGACATTAATGTGCCAATGTAACTTCCTTGAAGGATCTATGCATTTATTGTATCTAGGAAACTACATATACACTGTAGGTGCAGAATTCTCTTTTTTAACTAGATATTTTTCCATCTCAAGTTTAAAGAATTGCTTGATTAATTAGGCCTTCATTTTAAAATACTGCTTTCATCACTGCACAGGATTACTTCCTTTATTTTATCCCCGAAGCTAGTTAGCAGAAGGTAAAGTTACTCTTGCTACAAAAATAGGCAATCTGAAAAATAAACTTAGCTCTTCGAATTGGGGGCAGAAAATGAACCACTGCCCTCAGATAGAAAACGTCTATAAAAGCAGGAGCTGGTGGTTCCTGTCCATTTCTGGTTTGGAATTTACCTTTGCCAGCCCAAGCATAGTCACGGGGGAAGGGGTGCAGTGTCTTGAGAACGCAGCCCTGGAGGAAGGTTCTGGGTCGGCTGCAGTGAGAGACTACTGTTAAGGGCAGGTCAGGGGCATCCCACCCCCATCCTTCCTGTAACCCACAGCTGCTGGCCTCTGTGTTTGTCTTCCGGGAGCACCGTTCTTGTGAGTTTCCACCTGTTCATAACCTGCTCCCCCACCCCTCGTGCTGCCTATTAAGGCTGTTTCTTGCTTCTCCCCGTCAATCTTCTGCCTTTACAGACCCAAGCAGCTGAAAAGGCATAACCCCCGGGGAGCCAGCTGAAACCAGATGGGCGTGCCCACCACTCCAGGGCAGCCCTGCAGACCCCGACCAAAGACCCCTTCTGGGCTGCCCAGGGTGTAGGTCCCAAGGGAAGAAACTGCCCCCTCTTCCCTTTTGAGGAGGATTTGCAAGGCTCCTAGAGTCAGCAGGAGACCAGCCCTCAGGGAACACCAGACTCCACAAACAGGCTGGGAATCCAGGAAGGCTGTGGGCAGCCTCTTTGGCTGACGCCCTTCTTTCCCCCCGGGGATTTCCCCTCCCTGAGCCCTAGGGCCCCTCCCTCTCCTTAAGGTGGGTGTGGACAGAATCGAGATGGACTGGCAGAGGGTCACTTCCTTGCCTCCTTCGCCAGGTGTGAAATGGGCTAGCGGGGTCAAGGTCTGGAGCAGGGCAGGAGAGAAGCAGAGAGCCTCCAGCTCGGGTTGGCCCCTGTGAGCTCGTGGCCCTCCCGTACGCCCTGATGCTGACTGGGCCCTTAGGGCTGGGGTGGGCCTCTCACACGCCACCCTTTCCTTCTGTGGTGAGCCCTGTTCCTCCGCTGGCGGGGAGAAGATGGTTGTACAGGTGTGTGACAGGCTCTCAACAGATGCTCGTTGCTTGAATAAACAAAGAACTTGCCTGTTAGGGTGAAAACCTTCGGGAGGTGGTTCCCGAGTCCTGTGATTTAAATATTCCCAGGTCCCTCTAATGCCCTCTGAACATCATTTCTGTGTGAGTCTTGGGGCAGTTAGCAGATGCGCCCAGGGCCCCTGCGATGGGCCACAGCTCAGCAACTTCGTCACCACGTGGAGCTCAGAGAAACTTCCAGAAATTTTTGAAAATGCTCTCTGGGCAGCTCTTGGGTGGCAGGAAGTCCATCATCCCCCATCCATCCCTGGACCCAATGTGCTGCCCCTGGCCCCTGCCCTTTCTATGTGGATTCACCCAGAGCATCCGGGCACCCCACCAGCTGTGAGCCCTTACTCTCTGCAGCTGGTCACATGAGCCCTTCAAGTGCGAAGATGCTCACAGGGCCTTCTGGAAGCATACGGAAGGGTCCCCTCCAGCACTGGGTCAATCTCCCCCACTGTGTCTGTCATGGGGGTGGTAGAACAGGAGGGTCTTTGCACGGGCCCATCCTACAAGGCAAGACACAGGTGGGACGCAGATTTCGTTACCTGGCTCGTGTAGGGCCCCTTTGCCTTGCTGCAGAGACCTGTTCCCCCAAGGGCACAGTCCACAACAGTATTTATGGCTGTGTTGGGTCTCCATTGCGGTGTGCAGGCTTCTCATTGTGGTGGCTTCTCTTGTTGCAGAGCACAGGCTCAGGCACGTGGGTTTCAGTAGTCGTGGCTTATGGGCTCAGTAGTTGTGGCTCGCGGGCTTAGTCGCTCCGCGGCATGTGGGATCTTCCTGGACCAGGGATCGAACCCATACCCCCTGCATTGGCAGGTGGATTCTTAACCACTGCGCCACCAGGGAAGTCCCGTAACGGTACAGATTTTTAAAAGGCTGTTGCATTTGCTTCTTAATAGGAAATACTGAATTGGGACACTAGCTTAGTATGTGCTTAACTTCAAACCTCTTAGCCAATGGGGTCAGTATTTGAAGTCACACGCTACCCAATCTCAAGGAAATCGTACCTGCATGAAATGGGGAGAAGAAGTGCTTTTCTCCCATCCTGCCACCCAGAAGGAGCTGTGTTTTCCATCACAATAGGGAAGCGAGCTGGGTTGTATTAGAGCTTTGATTATTTTATGGGGATTTTTTAAAGTTCTCACTTTTCAATGACAAATGGCTCCCCGGTTCCCTTGGTCTCTGCTAAATCCCCACACACTGCTGGGGGCCAGGGGCGTGCTTGGTGTCGTCTTTTACCTGCGTGCTTCTAAGGCTTTCCATCACCTCTTATGGTGCCAGTGTCTGGTCATCAAGGTGGCGTGTCCTCCGCACACTTTGTAGCAGGGGTTGAGAACATATCCTCTTCTAGTCTGGGAAAACATCTGCTTCCTGAACACCCTGATACAGAACCAGGGCCATGGGAGGTGGCTCTGACAGTTAGAAATGCCCACTGTACCCATGTGAAAGTCACGTCCTTGCTTGTGTGGTTTTTCCATCGTTAGATTTATGGGCCTGGGATGGGCTGCTTCTTGGTTAAAAGCCCTATGACACACACGGGCATATCCACACCTATTCCCACAGTTGCCGGAATTCAGACAGTTGCTTTTTATGCAACACGTTGGTTGGGACTTATCCACAGTAGAAGCCAATAAAGCCCTTAATCCTGGAGAAAGTATGTACCCTCGCCACCCCACCACTGGAAAACATGCTTTTTAAACTGTCGAGAAAAAGTCTGTACAGCTTTTGGTTTCTAGTCGCGTGGTTTGGTCTGATCGGCCTTTGTGCATAAAGGAGGACCCCAGACAACGGAACTGTCCCTGCTCCCTGCTCCCACCTCCAGAAGTTCCCAGATACTTGGGAGTATCCGGATGGACACGAAGTCCCCATTTAACACAAGGAGCGAGGCCTTTCCTCCCACTGAAAATGGCTGGGATATGAGCCAGGCAGCTCTGTTTTTCCAAATCAAATGTTCTGGAGGGTTTTTTCTGGCCTCACCTCCAGAGGTGCCCTTCTGAGCTATAGAACACTTTCTGGCACTTCCTCCGTGTGACTGGACCTAGGCTCTTTGGGGGCTCAGTGGCCAGAGCTGTGGCTGAGCCTCTGTGGCCAGCTCTAGGGGAGCCTCGTAGGGGTCTGCTGGCCTGGGAGACTGGGTGTCTAATGCAGAGCACACACTCCCTGGTAGAGTGCCCTCTGTATATGTCTCCTGTCCATCTGCTGCCAGTTGCTAGGTGTCTAAATACAAAGCGAGCCTTGATTACCTAGAGAGGAAAGAGCGCTGCCAGCCACATGGGGCCAGGCGCACGTGCAGACGCAGGAGCTGCCGAGGGAAGGGCAGGGGAGGCCTGGCACAGCCCAGGTGCCCAAGAGGCAGACTGGGCACTGTTTCCACAGGGCCATGGGATCTTCCTGGGACCCAGCAAATAGCAGGTAAATAGAACCAGAGGGCTTTCGTGCCCAGAAAGAACCCCCTTAGAAACAACCAAAACCAAAAACTTCTGAGGCTGTGACACATCACTTGAGTCCCCATGAGACAATGCCGGGATGCTAGGCTGAACGCTGCCGTCTTTGTTCATCTTCTCTAACAGGTGAAGCAGGAACAGTGAGTTGAAAAGTTGTACATAATAAATATATTTATCCTCCTATTTATTTTTTCAATAACTGTGACCTCCTGCACTGTGAATGCTCTGTGATATGAGATCCTTAGTTTAATAAAACTGTCATTAAATTTGAATGAATTGATATCATCGGTTACTAAACACTGGCATGAGTTTATTCTTATTGTGAAGAAAAATCTAGACTAAATATTGAACTAAATCTTTATAAGAAACCTAAAAGTCAGTATTGTAATGCAATATATGAAAATCTGTACCCTGTCAATAAAATAAACGAATACAAGTTGTCTTTCCCTATAGAGAGCTTCCATTCATGTTTTAATAGACACATACATATTTGTAGTTTTGGAAAGAATTCTTTACACTGGAATAACAGCCATTTATTGAAACCATTTCTATTTGCATATTGAGAAAAAAATAAACTTCAAAAAGGATGAGGGTTGGCGCCTTTTAATTATAATGATTGGTAATGAATCAAACAAAGCAGAAAACTCATAAGTTACGTTGGCTAAGCACAAATGAATCCAGAATGACCCAGCCTTCTCTTGCCTCACCAGCAAGGCCAGCTTTATGGGCAGGGGACCCGTGAGGTCAGTCACAGAGGGCCTCACACTCAGAAAGACCCCAGGCTCAGTTGTCGCCATCTTGAAATCTTTCATTTTCTTTAAAAAGGGGCCCCACAGTTTCTTGTTTTTAAACTGAAGTCTAGTTGCTGTACAATATTATATAAGTTACAGGTGTACAATATAGTCATTTACAAATTTTAAAGGTTATACTCCATGTACAGTTATTATAAAATATTGGCTATATTCCCTGCGTTGTCCAGTATATCCTCGTAGCCCACATTTTCATTTTTGCCCTGGGCCCTGCAAATTATGAATCTCGTCCTGCTCGTCAAGAATAAGGTTATGCTATACCCAACAGACAAGAAGTTGGTAGCCTAAGGCAAAGAACTCTTGCAAACTAATAAGAAAATGGCAAAAGCCCTTCAAAAGAAAAATTATAAAGGAAAAAAAAAAGGTAATTCCCAAAAGAAGAAGTATAAATGGCTAATTAACAGAGGAAATTCAATCTCACTGACCACAGCAGGGAATACATATTAAATACAGTAAAATATGCAGGGGCATATTCAGGTTTATAAAGCCTGAAACATAGAATCTGGGAGCTGGGTCCTCAAAACTATGAATGCAAAACTGAGTGTGAATGTGAATGTTTTTTAGAATGAGAAAAGGAACCACAATAAATTACAAATTTTTTAAAGCTGAAAAGTCTCACAAATGTCGCGAAAGCCAGTAAAAATACCATAGCATTTTTGCTAACTGTGTTAACACTCCTTTATAATGTTTTTTCTACATTTTCCGGCTGTATGTTTTTTCATCATTCTTTCATTTGACAATGATTTTGTGTTACCATTTCCTATGCAGAGGATAGAAATATAATTCAGTATTTATCCTAGCGCGGTTGACTGAAATGTTTCTTATTTCCAGTTGGAATTAATAAAATATATAACTTCACACAGCTTTACTTGCTAAAAAAAAATTAATAATAAGGTTATGCCATCGGCTCTTGTGTCGTGAGAAATTGAGATGGGGGGAGAGGTACTGGTTAATTCCTTCCTTCTAAACGTTTCCTGCGTCCCAGCTGCCTCAGGGCCACCATAAACTTTAACATACACGTAAATCACCTGGGCATCTTGTTAAAAAGCAGATTCTGGGGCTTCCCTGGTGGCACAGTGGTTGAGGGTCCGCCTGCCGATGCAGGGGATGTGGGTTCGTGCCCCGGTCCGGGAAGACCCCACATGCCGCGGAGCGGCTGGGCCCGTGAGCCATGGCCGCTGAGCCTGAGCGTCCGGAGCCTGTGCTCCGCAACGGGAGGGGCCACAACAGTGAGAGGCCCGCGTACCGAAAAAAAAAAAAGCAGATTCTGGTTTAGAAGAATGGGATAGGGCCAAAGATGCTACGTTTCTAGCAAGTTCCCAGGTTTGCCAATGCAGCTGGTCCACTTTGAATACTGAGAAGATGGATCAGTCCCACTCAGAGTGTGATCTGGGCACCTGTGCAGCCTCACAGACTGTTCTCCATCTGCCACAAGACAAGTATAGAGACAGAGAGAGAGTATGAACATTTATGGCAATATGATGACTAATTTTATGTCTGAACATGGTTTTTTCATTGCATTTTTCTAGTAACTTTTTGTTGTACTTATAAAAACACCTGTCCACAAAGAAAATATTAAAAAAAAAAATCTTTCCCACAGGTTCTACTTTAGATGAGAAGTTGTACTTTATATGAAAGTTTAGATGGTTTTAACTCTTTCCTGTTTAAAAGTCAATCTACAATGTATGAAGGACTTTGACTTGGTAATTCCAGCTCAATTAGCCTTGTGGGTCCTGCAGCCTCATGTTCTTTGTTCTCACTATCTCATTGTCCCTCAATCCATCTGGTGCTGCATGGCTTGATGAACCAATGGAACACAGGACAGAAACAGAAAATGTTCCCATTTCACAGATGGGGAAGATGAGGTTCCGAAAGCATACCTGCTGTGTGCAGGGTCTTTCATCCACTCGCGGTGAGAGCCAGCCTTAACAGCCATGCCTCCTCCTATCGCCTGGGGCTGCCCAGACCAGACAAGGGAAGGGGTGGTTGGCTGAATCTGTCCTCCCCTGGGAGCTCATCTCCTAGTTGATTTCACAACTCAGTCTCTATCAGCTTGTTTTTGATGTTTTCTAAAACTTGCTCCAGGCAATTCCAAGTTCAACATGGTCCTGGTGCAGGCAGTCTGATGGTACAGTGGTACGGGAAGCAGGCCTTCTCCTGGGCGTCTGTCACCCACCCTTGCTATAGCTATATTCCAATTTTTTTAAGTGGGCAAATGTTCACAGCAGTTATTCTCCTTTCCTCCATCAACAGGTAGATGGAGGAAAGGAGAATAACTTATAAAAATGCTGAGATTATCAATATAGGGGAAGAGAATCTTAAATATTCAACTCCAGGCAATGATATGCGGGCTCAAGAGCTTAGGGGTGATGTTCGCAACTTACTTTGAAATGCGTTGAAAACATAAGATGGCTGGGTGGGAAGTGGGGAGATGTGTGATAAAGCAAGTTGAGTGGTGTTAGTGGCAAAATGTAGGTGGTGGGTATATGGATATTCACTGTACAGGGTTTTTGTTTTTTTTTCTGTATGTTTGAAAATTTTCATAATAAAATGTTGGGGGGAAAAAAACAGCAAACTCTCCTCCCACCCCCAATCGCCTTCCTGCTCTGCAGTACCAGTATCTCACCAGTCGTCAGCAGCAAAATGTCAACTCCTCCCACCACCCCTACCCCTAGTGCCAGACAACGATCTGTCTTCTCGTTTTCTTCCTTGCAGTCGTTTTTGCAACCTCTCACTCCCTTTCTGCTCCAGCCATCAGGGCCCCACTGTCAGTGTTCGCCTGGTCCAGGCCAGAGGCTCCGAGCCAGCCTCCCTGCCTCCACTCTCCCGCCCTTCCCAGTCCCGCCTCCACTCAGCAGCCAGAGGGATCTTTTAATGCAGAAATCTGATTTGTCCCTTTCGTGCTCAGAAGCAGTTAACGACTCCCAGTTGCCTCAATGGACCATCTCAGACCCTCCACAACCATGATGACGATATCTTCCTCTTTATCTTGCATGACTCTGCCTATCCTCAGAGATGTTGCTGTTACCTCTGCTTGAAATGGTTTCCCCACCCTTTATCCTGCAGAGGAGGGCCCACCCTTCTTCTTTCAAGGCCTTCCTAGGCCTCTAGGCCAGAATGAACCACCTGCTTCTGTTTTGTTTTTAAATCATTTTTTTTTTTTTTTTGTCTGTAAGCTTGCTTCTATTACTATTTGGCAATTATACATTTGGAATTTTCTAGAACAGTCTCAATTTGAAATATACTCACCCATGGCCTCCTCAACCATTGAAAGGCACCCATTTGGGGGTGTCTAGATTACATCTTTTAGACCAGCCCTTACAGCTAGAAGGAGCACAAAGCATTCTGTCATTCAGTAAACATGTATTGAAGGCCTGCTCTGCGCCAACTGCTGGTTGCAGAGGTGGAAGGCCTACTGCCAGTCACTTCAAGGAGCCCCCAAGTTCTGGGAGGGAGTGAGCTCAGGCGGCAAGAGCACAGAGAAGGGACACCCAATCATCCTGGCAGTCAGGGGAGATGTTGACTCAAGCTGAGGCTTAATGGATGAGGAGAGTCGGGAGTAGGGATGGGGAATATCCACACGTGAGCCAGGCAGAAGGGGACACGTTCAAATCACATCAAATATTTCATGATTTAAAAAGAGACAATGGGGCTTCCCTGTTGGCGCAGCGGTTAAGAATCCGCCTGCCAGTGCAGGGGACACGGGTTTGAGCTCTGGTCTGGGAAGATCACACGTGCCGTGGAGCAACGAAGCCCGTGCGCCAGAACTACTGAGCCTGCGCTCTAGAGCCCATAAGCCACAACTACTGAAGCCTGCACCCTAGAGCCCGTGCTCCGCAACAAGAGAAGCCACCGCAATGAGAAGCCCGCGCACCGCAATGAAGAGTAGCCCCCGCTCGCCGCAACTAGAGAAAGGCCACGCACAGCAACAGAGACCCAACTCAGCCAAAAATAAATAAATTTTTAAAAATAAAAAATAAATAAATAAAAGAGGCAATTAACGTGGAGAAAATATGACAGAGGTGTTCAAATACTTTGTGGACAAAAAAAATGTTGCCTGCCATTTCAGTAAACAACGAATGTTGCCCGCATCAATACAGCCAGCCCGATGGTGCACCCTCAGGGGAATTCAAGATGGAGAAAAACAGGAATACTGGCCCTAGATACTTAAGATGCCTATCAAAGGAATCATTTCAATGAACCCAGACTCTTGCATCTTCCCATATGTAGAAAAGCACTAAAATCAATAACCTGAGATTTTTCTGTGTGATTAGCAGTAATCTTTTGACGTTCAACTACATGGGTTTTTGTTTTTGTTTTCAGCAAAAACTCCTATACATCCTGACTTCTCTCTTACCTCCTTGGAACAGTTCCTCAGAGCTAGCTGAGAGGCTGATTCTCAGGCTAGAGTCCTCAGTAAGGTCCCTGAATAAAACGTAACCCTCAGCTTTTAGGTGGTGCGTTTTTTTCAGTCAACACCATCTCTACCATACACAAAAATCAACTCAAAATGAATGAAAGACTTGACTGTAAGACCTGAAATCATAAAACTCCTAGAAGGAAATGGGCAGTATGCTCTTTGACATCTATCTTAGCAGTAGCATTCTATATATGTCTCCTCAGGCAAGGGAAACAAAAGTAAAAATAAGCAAAGAGGACTACGCCAAGCTAAAAAGCTTCTGCACAGCAAAGGAAACCATCAATAAAATGCAAAGACAGCCTTCCAAATGGGAGAAGATATTTGCAAATCATGTATTCAACAAGGGATTAAAATCCAAACTATATAAAGAACTCATGCAACTTGACAACAAAAAACAACCCAAATTTTAAAAGGGCAGAGGACCTGAATAGACATTTTTCCAAGAAGACATACAGGTAGCCAACAGGCATGTGAAAAAAATTGTTCAACATCACTATTAGAGAAATGCAGTCAAACCCACAATGAGATATCACCTCGCGCCTGTTAGAATGGCTATTATCACAAAGGCAAGAAATAACAATACTCATACACTACTGGTATGAATATAAATTGGCACAGTCGCTATGGAGGCTCCTCGAAAAATTAAGACTAGAACTACCGTATAATCCAACTATCCCACTTCTGGGTATTTATCCAAAGAATACAAAAAACACTAATTCAAAAAGACATCTACACCCCCATGTTCATCACAGCGTTATTCCCCCATCCTCCGTACTGCTCAGTCTCGGTATCTGATCAGGTTTCTCACCCTCCACTGATGCCAGGTGATGTCTGATCACACTGCCTGCCTTCAGTAGGAATCCCCTTAGGTCAGTTTAGTCAGAATCCCTCTCACCCGTGACGTCTCCTTAGTAATTTTCCATCCACTGATCCCCACCCTGCTCCTTGGTCATAAACGCCCACTTTTCCTTGTTGTATTCAGATTGGAGCCCAATCTCTCTCCCCAGCTGCAAGACCCCACTGCAGTGGTCCCTACACCCACAGCGATGGCCCTCCTTGAATAAAGCCTGCCTGTCCCTTAACAAGGGTCACGAATCTTTTCTCTTTACTACTTGCCACACTCTGCCTTGTGGCCTCTGGCAGGAGGCGTGGTGCGTGGCACTTAGAGCCAGCTGGCTGAGCAGCAGAGTCCAGGGTGGGCAGAGCACCTCCTGTGGGGCTCCTGACCCACAAACCATCACTGACGTGGGCCTCCAGGCCACAGAGCTGGGGGGGGGGGGGGGCGGGGGCTGAGGGGCCCGCAGGACCAGCAAGGCTCACTGAGAGGCTGAACGGGATAGAGGTGCCGTGACCAAGCTGGAACCTTCCAGGTGCAGCACTGAAAGTCCCATGTCCTGGGAGACCCCTCAGGCCAGGGCAAACTAAGATGGTTGGTCACCCCAGGCCAGGACCAGATTCAGGGACATGTGACCTTTGCATTTACAGAGCCCACGCTTAGGCGCGTCTCGTGCTTGACTTGATGTTCTGCTGTCTCTGTCTTGAAATCTGTAACGCTTTTTGAGCAAGGGGGTCACATGTTTTCATTTTGCACTAAGTCCTACAAGTCATGTAGCTAGCCCCGCCCTAGGGCAACACCCCTGTGAGGATCACACACTGGCGGAGGATCACACACCACCGCCTCAGGTGGTGCCAGCACCTGAGGCTTCTGTGGATGACACCTTCCTCTCTAGTCCTCAGCATGCTCTTGTCCAAGGAGACAGCGTTAATTCATAGCTACTGAATTGAACCCAAACTTCCTTAAACACACCTCTTGGCACCCCTGTCAGAGGCAGAGCACAGGGTGGAAGGCACTGCAGAGCCCACGGAGCTGGGCATCTGTTCTGCACTTATAAAAAGCAATAAGGGAAAAATAAAAAACTAAGTCACTAAAGGGAAACTGACATTTGTCACAAGCCTGCTACTCGACACGCAGCTAGCCGCCTTCCATATAATCTCCACAAGCCGCTGTGAGGTATGCCTCCCCCCATATTGCAGAAGAAGAAACTTGGGCTCAGAGAGGCTAAGAAACTTCCCCAAGGTCACACAGAGGGCAAGAGTGGAGCTGAAAGGGAACTGTGCTGTGTGGTTCCAAAGCAGCCAGAGTGCGTGTCCCCCCAGCACCCAGCCCGCCGCCCAGCAGCTCCTGAAGGCAGGGGGTCCACGGTGGGGAATGTTCTTAACCTGAGGTCCCAGGAGCCTCCTGCGGGGTGCACACCCCTCTGTGGACTCTCTCCTGGGATGGCAGCAGAAGCCCAGCCTGGGACTGTGGCCAAGAAGACCAGTGCTGGATTGGATTTCCTCTCACACTGACCGTCTTGTTGCCGCCCCATGATTCAAAAGGAACCACCCTGGGTTTTCTCACAAGGAAGACGCCTTGAAGACACCACACTTGATTTTCAGAAGAAAGATATAGCCCCAAAGGGAGAAGTGAAATAGAAATCACGGCCTCACTCCCACGTTGTGATAGAACATCTTTTTTGCCAAGCACTCTATACAGAGAAGTGTAAGGTACAGTCCTTGCCCGCAAGGCAAAAGACAAACGAGGAGGGTTAGCTACCCTGAGCCATGACAGCACCTCTCAGTGGTGGGCACTTAAGCTTTCTTAGGCAGTAACTCATTCTTCCCTCATCACTATCTTGAGAGCTATGTAGGGTCCTGACAGCACCTCTCAGTGGTGGGCACTTAAGCTTTCTTAGGCAGTAACTCATTCTTCCCTCATCACTATCTTGAGAGCTATGTAGGGTCCTACCTCCAGACGTCTACCCATGGCACTGTCACCTCCCCCTAGGATGCCCTTCCCTTATTTCTACCTGTTGGAACCCTTCTCCAGAAAACCGCCAAAGACCAGTGGCTTAAACAGGGTAGGATTTTTTTCTTCTCTCATGTAGAAGACGAGGGTGCTCAGTCCAGGCTGTTGGGACACTCCATGGCGCTGGTGAGCCAGTCCCTTTCTCCACTGTGGCTCTTCATTCCTCAGCGTATAGCTTCTGCCTTATAGCCCAAAGTAGCTGCCTAACTTCATCTTGACTGCAACCGCATGAGAGATCCTGAGTCAAATCCAAGCATTTAAGCTGCTCCTGAATTCCTGACTCATGGAAACTGTATAATTAAAAAAAAAAAAAAAAAAGTATTATTGTTCAAAGCTGTTGACTCTGGGGGTAGTTTGTTAAGCATCAACGGATAACTAACACACCGTACTAGTTAGTTATCCATTTAGTTCGTTTATTCAACTGTCCTGAGCCCGCAACCTGGACACACGTGGATGAATCAGATGTAGTGAAAGACTACCTATCAGAGCACGAGGATTTCCTGGAGGTGGGGCAGAAATCATGTCATTTGTGTCCTTGCCCTTGGAACGCTTTCCCCACCTTGGTACACAGTAGGGTCGCAGGACCCGGCACACAGTAGGAGCTCTGCTTCCCAGAGAAGAGCTTCTACCTCCTGGCTTGCCTTCTGGTAGATGAGCCAACTTAGAGATGATGAGCTGTTAATGTTCAGTCATCTGGCCTCTTGTCAGAAATGTGGATTTGTTTCTCAGAGGACAGTTGCAAAGCCTCTTTGCGTTCCCTCACTCCCCGTGCTGCCAAGGGGAAGAGCGTGCAGCCCAAGCAGGCGACAGCCTTTCCTGAGCCAGCTGCCTTCCCCCTGCCTGCAGCTGGTGTGCATCCTTCAAGGCCCTCCAGGGGTGGCCTCCTCCTTTAGGCCTCCCTGGTTATCCTTCACTGTGGGGGAGGGAGCAAAGAAAGGAAAGGATCTTCTTGAAAAATTATTCCCTCACGCTGAATCTTTCTGAACCATAGTGTCGGAGCAACTTGAATTATACATGTAACTCACGGCCTTGTTTTCTTAAATAATGAAATATGCGGTACTCTGCTATAAATTCTACAGAGCCCACTGATTCTCACAGAATGCTTTCACAGTTTTTTGCCAAACTCTTGTATCTCTAACCAACCTGCGGTTGCAACGGATGAATGACAGGAATGTTATAAATCACACAATTTTGTTTACACAAATGGGTACAACCAAAGCAAAACAGTAAAGATGTGGTCAGAATTTTACTCATGCGTTGATGACATGAAGGACTTCTCTGCAGAATCAGACAATAATTTTTGAAAACTGGAAGAATATTTGCCCAATTTTTTGTGTTTTTCATAACATAATGACTAAAGATATGGCACAATTTTTTTTAAAGGCTTTTTTGATGTGGACCATTTTAAAAGTCTTTATTGAATTTGTTACAATATTGCTTCTGTTTTATGTTTTTGTTTTTCGGGCTGAGAGGCATGTGGGATCTTAGCTCCCTGACCAGGGGTTGAACCCACACCCCCTGCACCGGAAGGTGAAGTCGCAACCACTGGATGGGATTCCACTTCTATATGAGGTTGTATGGGCTGTGACTTCTGCCTTGCTGGCAGACTCTCTCTATTGCCTTCTCAGCTTGCACACTTTGATAAAACAAGTGGCTGTGCTGGTCATTTCCACATGGCCAGGCACTGAAGATGGCCTCCAGCTAACATCCAGCAAGGAACTGAGGCCCCTCAAGGAACTGTATCCTACCAACAACCATGTGAGTTTGGGAGCAGCTCCTTCCCTAGCTGAGCCTTCAGACAAGACACCAGCCCTGGCCAACAACTTGACTGCAGCCTTGTGAGAGACCCTGAAGCAGAGGCAACCATCAAAATTGTGCCAAGACTCCCGAGTCACAGAGATTGTGAGATAATGAATGTGTTGTGTGAAGCTGCTAAATTTGGGGTAATTTGTTACACAGCAGTAGATAACTGGTGCACTTCCTTATCTCCAGGCTTTGAGTTACACGAGGCAGACCATTTCCTTTGTGCTCAATCCACTTAGAGTCAGGGTTTCCTGTCATTTAAACCCAAGAGCATCCTCCAATGGTACGTCTCCTCCACTAGCTTGAAAGCTCCTCAAGGACAGGCCTTCCATGTCCTCCCAGAGACTCACTAGTGTCATAACTTTGTGTGAATTAAGGACATACTTGACCCTAATTTTAGCTCATCTTCTGACAGCACAAAGCAGGGAAAATCCAAACGATGACATGGGACTCAGAAATGGAGAAGCCTTTCTCCTTGCTTACAAGTCATTTTTATTTAGCCAACAAGAGATTATTAAGTGCCTGCTGTTTGCAGAGCCCTCCACTGGATATCGGTGAAGGGAGAGAAAAAATGTAAAAGGAGGGTATATTCCTTGCTCCTAGGGAGCCGGCACTCACACTAAGGATAGCAGAGGCATGAGAACATTATAGTGTCTAGAAATATGTAACAAGTGCAGGTTAAGGGGGCGCTTCAGTGGGGAGCAGACAGGCTTCAGAGACAAACCTCGGAGTCAGATGAACCAATGCGGTGACTGGGCAGGAGAGAGGTTCCCTGAGACAGATACTGGAAACCTTCAGTTTCTGCCGTGGCGATGGGTGGGGCTGGCCAAGGGGAAGTGAGACACCAGACAAGAAGCTGTCCCAATAATCCAGATTGGGGGCTGCTTTAAAAGCTTTCTGGGGTGTGTCCTCAGCTCACGAGCACCCCTTCTCTCTGAGGTTGCCTACCCCTCACAGCCAAGATGGGGCGATCAGGTTACCTCTGCAGAGAACTGGAATTGGGACCACAGGATGCCTGTAGGTCTCTGTAAAGGGGTGACTGAGACTTGGAAACTTGGGGGTATTGGGATGGTCTGGCTGCAGAGAGGAGGGAAGAAAGACAGAGACCTGCAGAGAGAGGACAATGAGGTAGAATCCCAGAGACTGGGGCTAAAGATCCTCTGCTCGGTTTTAGGGGAGAGATCCAGAGCATATGTGTCAGGGTCCCATCCCTTCCAGAACCTGGGGAATCCCTGTGCACCTGTGGGTTCCACCAGGCACACCTATGCCTGTGTCAGATTCACCTTCCTGCCACATGGAGTCCCAGAGTGGCTGGAGGTACGGAGTGTGGTCAGATCCCAAGCCAGCATCCATAGGGTAACTGGGCTTAGAAATGCTTCTTTAGCCAGTGTGATGTTTCAGAAATCTGAAACAGTCCTATAAAAAAATCCAGATTCCCAGGGACTTCCCTGGTGGCGCAGTGGTTAAAGAATCCGCCTGCCAATGCAGGAGACACGGGTTTGATCCCTGGTCCAGGGAGATCCCACATGCCACGGAGCAACTGAGCCTGTGCGCCACAACTGCTGAAGCCCGCGTGCTCTAGGGCCTGTGTGCCGCAACTACTGCCTGTGCTCTGCGACAACAGAAACCACTGCAATGAGAAGCCCGCGGACCGCAACGAAGAGTAGCCCCCGCTCGCCGCAACTAGAGAAAGCCCAGCAACAAAGACCCGGCGCAGCCAAAAAAAATAATAATTCCAGATTCCCACTTTTTTCATTTTTTATTGTAAGGCCTTGTAGGCAGGCACAGGCCCTCGTTCCTGCTGGGCGTCTGCTGGGGAGAACTGAGAAGAGGCTGCCACTTTCTCCAGAGCCTGGTTCTCGGGTCGCCCCAGCCCCTACCCAGTGGGCGCAGATATTGTGTTCCTGGCTCACGCAAAGGATACTGATTAATTTTGCCATAATAAAGCTTTTCTCCACCTCTTTTAAAATATTTCCCCAAAGTCACAGGGAATAGAGAGGTGGGAGCCTTTGAGGGGTCAGAAGAAGATAGAAAAAGCCCCAGAAAGAGAGCTGTTCTCTGTATCTATTTTTGCAAAATAAGATATCCCAAACAGCAACCATTTTATTATATTTCATGATTTTCCCAGTCAGGAATTCAGGCAGGGCCTGTCCAGTGATTCTCCTATTCCGTGTGACATTGACAGAGCTCACTGCACGATATTTAGTTAGCAGATGGGCTGCTCTGGAGGATCCAAGACGGCTTGACTCACATGTCTGGTGCCTTGGCTGATTGGCCCAAGATTCCCAGCCAAAGCCCGGTAGGGTTTGAGCTCAGTTTGTCTTATTCCGCAGCTTTGCCCTCTTGCCCCACTCCACCCCACCCCAGTTCTCTTCTACACCCCAGGAGGCTGACCTGTAAGGACTCCACATCCATAGGGACTGACCCACGGGCTCCCAAGTCCTCTGGCTTCCAGCTGGCTTTGGCTACTGGGGGACTACTGGGAGGGAGGAGATTCAGACCATTTCTCTTCCTGCGTCCATGGACTGAGGGTGCTTGAGCCTCTCCCCTGGTGGTCTTTCTACAGGACAGGACTCTCTGCTTCTGGGTCTCGTAACCCCTGCCTCTCCTCATCTTTGGGCTGAGAAAGGTGACAGGTCTGAGAGTTACCGCACAGTCCCTTGTACTTCCCCACTACATCTTTATTAAATCCTCCTCAATTAATCGTAATCAGAAGTGCTATTTGTTTCCCGTGAGATCTGACTGATACATCTGTGCTCAGTCATAGCACAAATAATAGTTACTACTTATTGAGTACTTACTACATGCCAGGCTCTGTTCTAAGCCCCTCACGTTAGCTCATGCAACATTCACAGAATCCCTATGAGGTAGGCGCTATTATTATCCCATCTCACAGATAAGGAATACGAGGCACAGAGGGGTGAAGTAGTTTGCCTAAGGTTACACAGCCACTAAGTGGCAGAGCTGGGATTTGAACCCTGGCAGCTTGACTTAGGCCCCTACTCTCAACAACTACTCTGTATAGCAGGAAAATTTCTGTTGAACAAATACGCTCTGTTTCCTCAAAGTCTGTAATCCATCCCAGAGCAAGGTTTTGGCAGGTTTTAAAAAACAGGACTGTGCTGTGAAACGTTTTTCTTCACGAATAGTCCCCAGAAACTCTAGCGAGGCTTGGAGTTGACCTCCTGGAGGTGACCTTCCCCTGCAAATTCCCGCACTCCTCCTCTAGAATGAGCCTATTTGCCCTCACTTGTGCAGAGGGAGGGGAAGCCCGAGGAGCATGTGGAGGTGAGAGCCACCCCATGAGGACCCCAGAGAGGCAAGCCAGCCTCTTATATTTGGGGACAATAAGTTGAAGTGTTTACCTCTGCATTCCTACAGTCCTGCCACAACTGGACATCCTCCAGACCCAGCAGGGAGTGGAAGGCAGAGGGAGGGGCTGCAATCAGGGACAGCCTGGAGTCTCTGGGTGATGACTAGCAGAAACCTGACTCAGATTGCATTCGAGCTTTTAAAAAAGGAAAAGAAAACAAAAAGGACTGTATTGGTTCTCATACCTGAGATGTCTAATGGTGCATCTGGCTTTAAGCATCTCAGAATCTAGGCCTCAAAGGATGTCGATAGGGCATAGTCTCTCTCTGCATTGCTTTCCTCCATCTTGGCTGTCTCCTTGAGCACAATTTTACCACATGGTGGCCCAGGTGGTTGCTGGGCTGCCCCAAGGTTACACTCTCTCAGCATCAGGCCAGCTTGGGGTTGGGCGGGGAGGATTGCTGGCATTTCCTGACAGTGCCAACAAAAAGTCCCAGGGAGGGATCTTATTGGCCTAACTTTGGTTCTGTGCTCATCCATGAGCCAATCACTGGGCCTGGTAAGTGCAAGGCTCTGATTGGCCAGACTAGAATCATGTGTTCCCTCTAAAATGGGGGTAGAATCTTGTTATCTCCACCTGAACCCAACAAAGGAGAGGTGACTCCTTAAATGGAAACCAGGTACTGGGGTACTGTTAACCAGAAAAGATGAGGGTAAAGGAAAGAGCTTGCAGGCCCAAACAGCAGTAGATTTTCACTTCCCAGTAGGAGTCCTGAGATCCATTCCAGGGAGAGAAGTGGTGGGGGTGAGGACTTGGGAGTGAAAAGGGGACCCAGGAAGGGATCTAAGGACAAGGGTGGCAGAGGCCACAACTGAAAGGGACTTCTCCGATTTTAGTCTTGGCAACCTCTTCCTCGGTCAGTTACTAGCAACAGGGTCAGGGTGGGTGTCCCATCCGGTGTCCCCCTGAGGAATTTTATCTTCACAGGGCAGGTGAACAGTGGGCCTTGTGGAGGCCTCTGAGGGGACGTGGTGAGAGCCTCGGGGCTGGTTCCATGGAACCCAGGCTTTGAGGAGCTTGTCCTGAGTTTCTCAGGGGTGGTCCAGGGAGCTGAAGGAAACCTTATTTGTGGGGGCCATGGAAGAGTGAGGTTGCCCACAGTCCAGATCAGCCTAGAAGGACCTGAAAGACTACTCTAGGTGTGAGAGTTAGATGGACCTCGTCCCTGGGGCCCAGGGAGCCCTGGGAGTAGCCTACAGACTTGTTTTAGGAACAGCAAAGGACTAATAATGGCACTCTGGAGTACTGCCCTATTTCTACTATCACTTGTGCAGGTAAACAAGCAGGGGTATGGAGGGCAAAGAGGTCTCTGGATGTTTCTACCAGAGCCCTGGGTGTCAGCCCTGTCTGCACCTCAACTTGCTGTGTGGCCTGGGGCAAGTCACCTCCTCTCTTTAGGTCTCAGTTTCCTTATCTATAAAATAAAGGAGTTAGATAAGTGGGTCTCAACCGGGATGATTTTGGCCCCCAGGGACATGTGGCAATGTCTGGAGACATTTTTGGTTGTTACAAGAAGAGGGTGATGCTACTGGCAGGGTAGGCAGAGGCCATGGATGCTGCTAAACATCCTACAAGCTCCAACAATAAAGCATTATCTGGCCCCAAATATCAATAGTGCCAAAGCTGAGAAACCCTGCATTAGACTGCGGTCACCCTGTAGGGTGCAGTGCTGACCACTCCTGTGAAATGTTCTGAGGGCAGCCTAGGCCCAGGAGGCAGTTTTTAGTGCCCAGGCATTTAGAGGAGAGGCCTCCTGGTCCCACCAGAGTTGCTGTAGTTGTATTTGTGTAAACTGACTGACTTTCTCCCTCTGCTCCCATCTAGGTGTGGTCCCCAGGATAGGTGAATCAGACGCCTGGCTTGGTGGAGGAACAGACTGCTTTGTGAGGTAGTGAGTTCATCGTCAGTGGAGGCATCCAAGAGAAGGCAGCATGGCCACCTGTCAGAGATGTGGAGGAGGCGCCCTGCCTCTGGTCTGAGGCTGTTTAGTGGCGATTTCGAGGCTCCTTCAGGCAGGAGGTAAAGCGGGAGAGTACCCTGCGTAAAGCTCTTGGCTTCCCCACCTGCCGGTCCGGAGCGGGAGCGCCTTCCTTCCCACGCGACTCTTCGCCAAGCTGGAAACTTTTCTCTAAGTTTTTCTCCCGGGTCTCCGGGAGACGCCGGAGCGGCGGAGGCAGCACCCCGCGGCTGAGCACCCGCGCCCGGCGCCCCGGCCCGACACCCCCCGCCGCCAGGTCCGGCCCCAAGGGCGCGGCTGCCGGGGTTTCCGTGTGCCCCAGCGGGGCTCCGGGCTGCGAGCTGCCGCCGAAAGACTTTTGACAAAAAAAACCTCTTGACCACCAAGGCCAGCCTCTTCCTGAAAGCCCCGCTCGCTCCGATACAGGAAGTAGAGGGAGCGAGCGCCCCAGAGCGTGGCGGCCGCGGCGGCTGTGGCTTCCCGACTCCGCGCGGGGCTGGCGGCGGTGCCCGCGCGGGCCCTTCCCCAGGGCAGCGCCAGGGGCATGCGGGCGCCCGGGGCCCCGCGGCCCGCGCCGCCCGGTGCCTGAGCCCCTGCGTTCACCGTCCCGGAGCTGCTGGCGGCATGATCCGACGGGTCGGGGCGCCCGAGTGCGCGGACCCCGCGGGGTGAGTCCGGGGTCGGCGCCCCCTCCTCCCTCGGTGCCCCAGGGCTCCGCTCGGCCCGCGTCCCTCCCGCCCAACTGCCCCTCCCCGCCCCCCTGCCCCTCCCCGCCCCCGAGGGTGCTCGGAGCTCCGGAGTAGCCCCGGCTGCGGGACCTCGGGGTGTCGGACTGAGACCGAACCCCTGGCCACGGCCAAGGCCGGTCTCCCGGTTCTTCGCGGAAGGGGGCGGCCCTGGTGCCTCTGCCGTACTCCGAGACTTGGCGAAACTTTTAAGCCCAGCTGTCGCTCGCCGGAAAAGCAGCTGGCACGTTCGGCGGTTAGGTTGATGGGTGCCAGAGGGGCGCCTCTACCAGTCAGAGCCGAAGCGGAGGGGCTGTGTGGACGCGGCCCCTCCCCGGGCTCTGGTCCCGCCTGAACTTTAGATGCAGTCACTCGCGGTCCGGGCCCCGCCATCCTCCCGCACCCGCCGATCAGCCTGTGCCCCGTGCGCGTCCTCGGGTGCCGGAGCTCGGTAGGGCAAGGGGCGGCGGTCCCGGGTCCCCTTAAGTTTGGACGCCCGCGGCCTAACAGCTGACCAGCCCGCCTACACCGAGGACCCACCGGGAGCCCCTCCCCCACCCCTCTTGCGGGTCTAAGGACAGTGACCTTCGGACCGGCCTTTGCGAAACCCGGGGCTTGGGGAGGGTCCAGGGTGCACGAACTGCGTGTGGCCTCCGGGATCCCCCCCTTCACACACACACCGGGAGAAGGCACAGCTTGGAATGCGTGAAGCCGAACCGGTTTGGGAACTAGCTTTCCAGAGGGGTCTCCGGCGTCTGGTTAGTTTCATGTCCCTCACCCCCCAGCTCACAACCTCGGACTTGTGGACATTGCTCAGGGCTGTGGTCCTGAAGTAGGTTCCCTCGTGCCACCCAGCCCAGCCAACGTCCCGGGAAGCTTCAGGGGGGTGAGGAGGCTCCAGTTCAAAGGCGGATTCCTGGGAAAGCTTCTTAGAACCTTTCTGGGGGCTAAGGTTGATGGGCGCCCCCGGGGAAGCCAGTCCTGGCTTTTTGGTTTAAAAGTCCCGGGCTACTGCTGTGATGGACAGCCAGCTGCTCGCTGGCCTAGCTCCTGACCTCGGCTCCCAGGGCCTCAGTTCTCTGCTGTGTGAAACGGAGGGGTGAGCTGTTCTTGTGCAGTCCCGAATTGCGGGGCAGCTGGAGGTGACTGGCCCCCACGCTAGTGGGGGGAGTGTCTCAGAGGGGCCTGTGATGCAACTAGATCTGAATGTCTCCCTCGTCCCCGCTCCCCCATTTCCGCCCCAGCTGGGAAGCCCTGCCTAGATGCTTTCCCCTGGAAGTGGAAAGACAAATGCCATCCGCTGGAGGAGCTGGAAATTCTGTTGGGGAGGGGGGCCCCCCCAGGGGCAAGTATCTACCACACCCAGTACTGATGGGTGGAGCTAGCAGGAGTTTCCCAGGAAGGAAGGGGAGGTGAGGGGCCAGGGTCCTGATCTCTCTGGCTTCCCATATTTCCCCCAGGATGACCTCTCCTTACCCGCTTCCTCTTGCCTTTCTTTGTTCATTACTAGGCCAGTTACTTAACCCCTCCATGCCTCAATACTTACCTAGAAAATGAAGATAAGTAATAGTAACCAGCCTTTAGAGTTGTTCTGAGGATTAAATGAAATAATGCATAAGAAGTTTTGCCCATGGGCCCACGGGCAAACGTTTAATAGTTATTATTATTACAAGTATTATCGTTTGTTGAGTGTAACCCCTCTGTTTGCTGACTGTTTAACTGTCCTTGGCCAGGTCTGTAAAATGGGGATAATAATAACACCTACTTCTTAAGATTGGTTATGAGGATTGGATGAGTTAATATTTAAGTAGCTGTCCACAGGCAGCTAAGGGTTAACACACCAACACAAGCCTGCTTAGAACAGCATCTGGCGTATCATAAATATTAGATGAATATTGGTTTGTTGCTAAAAACGTCACTTTATTTAAGAGGACCTTTGGGGTTGGAAAAGTTAAATGAGATAGTATCTCATTTAACCTTGCACCCAGTACAGGAATCCCTTTGACAACATTCCTGAAAGGCACTTGCATACCTCCAGTGATGGAGAACTTGCCACCACTGTGGTAGCCTCTCTGACAGGCAGATATGGAAGAAAGTCTGCCTTCTTCTAACGTCTACCATTAGAAACCCTGTTCAGAGGAGCCCAATCCTTCTTGGCTCTCAAATACTAGAAGGCAGTTCTCAGGCGCACCCCTGCATCCTCTGTTCCCTGGGCTGCACATCTACCTGTGTTGCAGTGCCCAAAGATGACGAGGACCAATAATCTATGACCCCTCACTCCCAGGCCACCCACAGAGCTTGCCGACCACTCAGGGCTGGGTCCTGAGTCCTCATCAGAGCTCACCTTTCCACCTGGCTCCCGAAGCCCCCACCTCCTTGCTGGCAGAAAATGATGTCCAGACAGCTAGGGGAACGCCTCCCACCCCACACCCAGGGGCTAGGTGGGGGTCGCTTGGAAGTTAGCCCCCTGGAATAGGCGTATGAGGATCTTGGCAAGCAAGCTCTCTGTCTACTTCTTGTTGAAAACGCTGTCTGGGGAGAAGGAAAATGCCGACAGGCTGCCCAGTACTCTGGACGCAGACACTTTTCTCCCTCCATTCATTCAAGTTCGTTCAACAAATAGTATCAGCGTTAGGTGGACGCGGGGGCCCAGCATTGAACCAAGCCCCTGGCGGCTTGCAGGTGACTTTCCCAGAAGGCAGGAAGTCAGGGTTAGGGGCTGTTCTGTAGCAGGTGGTCAGGGAAGGCCACTCCAAGAAGACGGTGTTTAGCCGAGGCCTGAAGGAAGCGGGGAGAGTGAGTCAAGCCCCTGGGGGGTGGGGGGTGTGGTCTGTGTGTCGGACACAGAGAGGCTGGAGTGGAGTGAGGGGGAAGAGGCCAGAAGAAGGCTAGTCGGTGGGTAGAGGCTCCGGAGGGTGCTCTGAGTGAGCAGGGGCCACGGGTGGGGTTTGCACAGAGAGTTGACCTGGATTGGATTTGGACTGTATTGAGGACAGGCTGTAGGGGGAAACAGGAACAGAAGGAGGGGGGCGGGCCTGTGGTGGCCAGGAGAGAGGGCTGGGGCCCCGGGTGGAGCGGGCAGTGGAGACGTGAGAAGCTGGAGCCACAAGATGCGCGGGTTGATTGGAGGTGAGGTGGGAGACAGAGGCGTCGGGATGATGTGGGTGAAGCTGTGACTGCCAGGCGGCCAGACGCCGAACTGAACGGCAGGGTCCTGTGGACGTGTGTGCTCAGAGCCCACGCACTTTCATGTGTTTGATCAGTTGAGGGTCTGTTTAAGATTTTATTTGAAAAAGGATTCCACTCTTGGAAAAAATGTGGCCATTACAGTCCTCATCCAATCCCCTGATATGATGACAAGGAAACGGAGACCCGGAAAGAGGAAGGGCCTTACCCAAGGCCAGGGGAGCTGGGCCTAGGACTCGGGTGTCCTGAGCCTTGGGCCCGCAAGGGGCTGCCTGCACAAGGCCCCAGGGCTTGCAAGAGCCCTGGCTTTCTGCCTCATGCCTGACATAATGCAGGGGGCCTGCCAGTCCCCTTGAGGAGCCCCTCAGCCACTCGCAGCTCTAAAATGGGGACTCTTCCTGGGCAAAGCCCACCCAGAACAGGATCCAGTGAATTCAGGGTCCCGGCTACCGCTCTGCCCACTGACCCGGGTTTCTTTGCCGTCAGGGGCCAACGCTCCCAGGTGGTTCTGGCTGGTACTCAGCTGGGATACCGACCCCCTTCCAGACCCTAAAAGAGACTCTGGCTCACAGGAAGCAAAAGGTACCTCACCAGCTTAAGCCTTCAGTTCAGGCCCTGAGAAGCCCCAGTGCACCCCTGGGAAGCAAATAGGAGTGCAGGGAGGGGATGGGGGCACGGGGGCTGCTTGGGATAGGGGAGTCTCAGCACATTTGCCCATGGCCCCCTTCCCATCTCCCCTACCACTTGACAGGCCTTATCCTGGGCCTCGGTCCCTATACTGTGGTCTTTTTTTTTTTTTTTTTAATAAATTTATTTATTTTTATTTTTGGCTGCGTTGGGTCTTTGTTGCTGCACGCAGGCTTTCTCTAGTTGCTCTGAGTGGGGGCTACTCTTTGTTGTGGTGCACGGGCTTCTCATAGCAGTGGCTTCTCTTGTTGCAGAGCACGGGCTCTAGGCGCGCGGGCTTCAGTAGTTGTGGCATGCGGGCTCAGTAGTTGTGGCTCGCGGCCTCTAGAGCGCAGCTCAGTAGTTGTGGCGCACTGGCTTAGTTGCTCCGCGGCATGTGGGATCCTCCCAGACCAGGGCTCGAACCCGTGTCTCCTGCGTTAGCAGGCAGATTCTTAACCACTGCACCACCAGGGAAGCCCATCCTCTTGTCTTTTTTTATTTTAACTAGTAGCCTCGTAGGTGCAAAGTTGTATCTCATGGTGGTTTTACTGCTTTAAAAAAAAATTATACACGTAACAACACATGTTCTTTGTAGAAAATTTGAGAATATAGCAAAATACTGTGATAGTCTTGTTTTATATGTCATTCTGAAACCGTGCACCTCAGACTGGGACTTGAACCCACGTGCCGGGACTAGAACCCCGCCAAAACCCCCAGTCTTCCAACTGAGATCGCACACCTGGTTTCAGGACTTAATGAAGCTCAGGTTCTTGATGTCTCATCGCAGAAAGGATTCAGTGAGACAAAGTGATAGGTAAGAAGTGAGAAACACACTCCACAGACAGTGTGGGCCATCTCAGAAGGTGAGAAAGGCCTATACTGTGGTCTTTACTGAAACAGCAAGTGTTAAAATACAAGGACGCCTGCGTTTTAATCTAGGAGATCAGGAAATCAAATCGGAAACCAGCCAGGAATGAGTGTGATATTTGAAGGGGGCACCCACCCTGGGCCCTGGCTGCCCTCTCAGGCCTCCCAGGAGCTCCCTTTAATAGACGGGAGTCTGAGCTGGCCTGCGGTGCCTCCCAGCCATGGGCCAGAGCAGAGGGAAGGGGAGAACGGGTGCAAGACAACCACAAATTCCGTCCTTCCGACCCCTCACAGATTCCATCTGTCGTGGCGAGATTCTCTCCTGAGTGAGAGTCGTCCCCTAGGTTGTGTCATCCAGGCAGTGACAAATGAGCAGCAATGAAGGGGGTGGGACGGGCGGGTTCAGAGGAGGGAAGTGCCTGAGCAAGGGCTTGGAGGTGGGACAGTGTAGAGTGGGACTCGGGAGCGAGGGAGTCTACCCCCTGGTTATCAGATAATGGGGATCCAGGGAACAAGAAAGGCAAGTTTGGGCCAGAGACAGATTGATGGAAAGGGGCAAGGAGTTTGAAGGGGACTACCCATGGGGACCCATCCTCATCCCAGGTTACTCTAGGAGTTCGGGGCACCTATATGCCCAGAAAGAGCCCCAACACGGGGGAGGGGACCCAGAAAAGACCCGAACTTCCTGTTTGTCCCTTGCCATCTACCTTCCATTAGAGAGTCCCCTTTATTTATTTATTTTTATAAAGGCAGCCCTCTTTTTTTCTTTTATTTATTTATTTTTGGCTGCGTTGGGTCTTCATTGCTGTGTGCGGGCTTTCTCTAGTTGCGGCGAGCAGGGGCTACTCTTCGTTGCGGTGCACAGGCTTCTCATTGCGGTGGCTTCTCTTATTGTTGAGCACGGGCTCTAGGCGTGCGGGCTTCAGTAGCCGTGGTGCATGGGCTCAGTAGTTGTGGCTCGCGGGCTCTAGAGTGCAGGCTCAGTATTGTGGCGCACGGGCTTTGTTGCTCCACGGCATGTGGGATCTTCTCGGACCAGGGATCGAACCCTTGTCCCCTGCATTGGCAGGCGGATTCTTAATCCCTGCGCCACCAGGGAAGTCCCGGGAGTCCCCTTTAGAAGGGAGCTAGGGGCCAGGAATCATCTTATCCTTGGGACGCCACCACATCCTCCATGTAGCCTTCCATCCATGCCAGCTGGAGATTTTAGAGAAGCCAAAACCGCTTTAAAATATTATGTCTTCCTATTTAGATTATAAACCTCCAATTAAAAGGGATCAGAACCGTTCCGTATCTTTCTGTCCTGCCCACAGTTGTCACTCAATAGATGCTTGAAGACGATGATATACTGAACAGGAGTCTACAAATCGCCTCGCAGCTTTCTCTTTTGTGTCCTGAAGCACCTGGACTTCTGGAACTATTTGCAGGGCGGCCCAGACCTCAGGGGTAGGAGGGCCCAGATCAGGGAGGTGAGAAATCCAACTCCCCTTCTGCAGCAAGAGGTGAGGCCGAGGCCACCACACCCCTCCCCCAGTCTGGAACAAAGAGGGGGCTGGCCACCCAGGGAATTGAGTAGGGACCCCACTCCCTTCATTTTATCCTCCCTGTCTGTGTCCCTCACTTCTGTCAGAGAGGCTGGGAGAAGGTGAAGGCAGCTCTGGGTCACGGATAGACATGCGTCCTCAACCAAAAGAATGGAGTCAGCTGGGTGTACAGGATCTGGGGGAACCCTGGTTGGTCAGTGGGTCCCAAATGAAGGTCTGTGGTCCACTGAGAAACTGGGAAAATAAGGTGTTGTTGTGGTGTGTGTGTGTGTGTGTGTGTGTGTGTGTGTGTGTGTGTGTGTGTATCAGCCAAGGTTGCCACGCTATCTTTTCTTGGGCAGAACTGTTCCTTATTCTGAGGTTAGGTCTTTTTGCTGTATTAAGCTTCCTTTCTTTCATGAAATGATTGGGCATGTTGATGGTGGTTGTTAGATTTTAATGTCCTTTGGGCAAAATAAAAAGTTGCTAGAGGAAAGTCAGAAACACCGCTCAAGCTGCTTCAGTGGAATTTATCCGTTCTGTGTCCCCTTCAGCCCCTCGCCTGTCCCTGCCACACCCGGCAATCAGAGAGTTGACCTAGTTATGTCGTCCTTTGCTGATTTGGAAGATGCTTGGGGACGTGCATGCTGTAGAACATCCGTAGGGCTGGAGCTTATCCTAGGGTCCTGTGCCTCCTGCTGATCTGGGATTGTACTCTAGGGAGCAAGTCCCTTACTCTCCCTTGGCCTCAGTTTTCCCATCTGAGAAATAAACTCAGTGACCTCTAAGGACCCTTCTCCTCCTGGCACTCAGTGATTCCCTGAATTACTGGCCAGCAGGTGTCTTGGAGCGATATTGGAGTGCCAGTCGGAGATGAGACGGCTCTTCTTTCCTCTGATACAACAGTCTAGAACATACTTTCATAAGAAACAAAGACCCAGAATGGAGACTTCTGGGTCATCACCCTGATCAAGTGCCTGGAAGAAAATGTCTTCACTGCTGTGGGGTGATTTTTGAAAAACTGGTGTTGCAAAAAGCACGTGTCTTTTGGGAGCCCACTTTGGGGAAGGGCCCCTGGCTTCCTCGTAGCGTGCGCGGCCGGGTCGGCAGGTTGGGAAGGTTCCTTGGAGTGGCCTGTCTGAGTGTGACTTGGATCTGTGAGTGGCTCCTGCCCTGGTGCCAGCTGGCACGGGAGCCGTGGGGATGCAGAGGAGGTGGTGGAGGCCTGGTGTCGCCGGGTTCCTGGCTGGGAAGGCTGCTCCCGTTGGGGTTTGAGAGGGGCGAGGTCTGAAGGAAGACCCAGCAAGGGAGGGGTCGGGCAGGCCCCCTGGCTGAGGGAAGGGGCTCCCTGCCAGGCAGGCCGGGTCTCCCCACACACACCCAGTGCTGCCCTGGCAGGGCCAGCCCGTCCCTGCGCGGCGGGGAGGTGGGCCGAGGACACAGTGTGCCCGCTCCCCTCCCCTCGACCTGCTACACACACATAGACACACACACACACACACACACACACACACACACACAGTGAAACCAGCCCTTTCCCTCCTGCCAGTGTGGCCTTGAAGGAGAAGAAAGGAAGTGGGCAGGTCCAGAGGAGCCCTTCCCTCAGCCGGGGTGTCCACAGGGCAGTGGGGAGGGCCTTACTGACTCCATTCTCGTGTGGCTGTCAGCCTCAGGCCTCTGATAGAAGGATCTGGAAGCTGCCAACATGGCCGCCACCTCTGTCTCCCCCCCACCTGCCAGCAAGGCCCCCGAGCAGCCTCAGGCCCGTCTCCTCTCTAGGCCTGGGCTTGGAGGAGGCTGTCCCCCGTGGCTGGAACAGCTCTGGTGGTCAGGGCCATCCAAAGTGGTGGCAGTGCCCCTTGCCTCATCTTGCCAGTAGCTCCTGGGGGTGCCCCTACCCCAATCTGTCCGTGTTTGAAAGACCCACCCAGCCTGCTATGAAATGTCAGTTCCCTTGTAGAAGAAACGGCCTACGGAGCGGTTGTGGTCAAGGCCTGTTGCTGCCGTAGGTGCAGAGGCACCGGTGCATGCTCAGGCCACATCCTATGGGGCAACGGCGCAAGCCCGAGGACAGGGCCGCTTGGGTCCTCCGTCCTGGGACCAGGCAGGGTGAGAGCTCCCCCAGAGCCTGGCTCCACCTGCCGACCTGGAGCCGGGGTGGGGGGGCTGGGTGTAGGGCCCAGGATTCCAGGAGAGGGAGGCCAGGGTAGTTAGGGGCTGGCCTTGAGGGGCTCTCTTAGGGGACACTTTGCCCCGTGAACGTGGCCCCCATTTCATCACCGACTCTGACATCTCAACTTGGTATTCCCTAGTTAAGAGATGGGACTTCAAATGCTAGACAGCACCTCAGCTCCTTGACTACCATTCAATGTGAGGTGTCAGGGCTGATGAAAGAGCCTGTTTTCCCAAGAAAGAAAGAAGAGAAAAGGGGATGCAGAGCGACAGCCCTCAAGAAGGAGAGGAGACCCCAGTGGTAGCAGAGATGCATCCCCTCCTGCACAGGTTCTCCCAGGGCTGGGTTGTTCCCTGGGTTAATAAATATGCATCTTCACCCACCTCCAGGGACCAGAGAAATAAAGGCCTTTGCATCTGAAATTCACAATTTGACGATCTCTGGCTAAAGGGGAAAGCTCTCAAGAAGGGATGCACTGGGGATCTGTTTCCCCAACTACCGTGGCCCCAGGCTCCTTAATCTCAGTCAGTGTCAGAGATGGATACTATAAATTTCTCTAGGGATATTGCGGTTCCAAGCAAGGACCTAACTCTCTACCAGTGGCGCCTGAGGACAGCATTTATTATGCTTGCTCTTTATGTTCTTGACATTTGGACAGAGCATCCGTCTAAAATATATTCAGGGATTCTTTTCCCAATGTATGTCTTCCACATCCATCCTCACCTATCCATCCATCCGTCCAGTTCTCCAGCTCTCCATCCATTTATCCATCCATCTGTTCCCCCATGCATACACCCATCCATTCATCTACCCATCCATTTCTCAAACATTTGTTGTACATCTAGGAGTTTCCAGTTTATCTACTAGGGAAGATAAGAGAAATATGCACAGAATAAAAGTACAGGGTACTGTATTAAAAATTGCCGGGGCTCTATCACACTAGGCTGGGGTGCGCAGGAAGGACTCCCTGGCAGAGGTGGCATCTGGATTGGGGCTTGAAGCATGAGTAGGATTTTAACTGAAGTCGGGCTTATGCAGGGAAGGGTATCTTAGGAGAAAAGCATGAAGTGGGGAAAATGGGAAAGGACGAGTTGTGTGTGGGAGCCCTAAAGAGCTTGGTTTGGGGACAGGGAAGAAGGGTTCTTTGTGCAATGGGCCTAGAAAGGGAGTTGGGGTCCACTTGGCTGCAGGTGGAAGAGTTGGATTTTACCACAGTGATGAGGACCACAGTCTGCTCTCCCTCTTAGAGCGGGACAACCCTGCAAGTCACTGGCCTATACCTGCCAGGACACCTCCCTCTTCCTCCTCTGCCAAGTAAAGCAGTGATCCCTGCCTCACAGGCTTGTTACATGAGAGACTGTTCTTACTTATTTGGGCTGTGAGACCAGGTGGGGGCTGCTACCTCTCTGTATATGGTGTGTGTGTGTGTGTGTGTGTGCTGTTGATTTTCAAAAAACATTTTATTTTATGCCTGAAAAAGTTCACACACAGACACACAAATAGTGAAATTTAAAGCATCAAACACTTCATCTTTTTGAGGCTGCACCAGTCCAAGTGCATGTTTAACTTAATTTCGATCTTTGGTGCACAGTTTTGAGCTGTGTGTATATGTTGACTTGTGTTCCTCTTTTTTCACTGAGTGTTATTTCCTGTACATATCTCTACATGCCGTGCTGTGGACGTATGTTGCCTACCTATCATCTTTGATGGCCTTATCATATTATAATCATTTTAATGGTTGGAGTTGGCATAGCCATATGTCAACTTTTTTCCAAGTCCCCTCTGTTTTAAATGAAGCCCCTGAAAACTTATGTGGGTCTAGGGTTTGGGGACCATTTCTTTGAGATTGATCACCATCTTGGGTATTTGAGTTCAGGGGTGAAGCAGAGCCTGTTGATTGGCCCCCTGAATTTTAGTTGGGCATAAATTTTAGCTAAACACTTCCCAGTTTCCTTGCAGTTAGGTGTGGCTATGTGATTAAGTTTGGACGGTAAAATATGTGGGGTGTAAAATTTGCTTGGTGATGTCCTTAAAGAGAAGGGTCATGCTTTCTGTTTTCTTTCCCCTTGGCTGGAATGTAATGGCTGGAGTTGAAGCAGCCATCTTGGACTCTGAGGTGAGCTTGAGAATGGAAGCTATGCCGAGTAGAGCAACAATATAATATATAATATAATAAGGCTGTCAGGCATGTTGACACATCATCTCAGCTTTGTACTACTTACCCAGACTTGCATATGAGACAGGAATACATATCTACCTTATTTAAATCACTGTTCTTTTAGATTTTCTATCACAAACTTAATCCTAACTGACACACACACACAATTATCTTTTGTCACATAGCACCAGAGTATACGCCAGAAATACTAAAGCTGCTTTGCAGGGCTACCTGCAAATCTTTATTTCCTAGCGGAGGTGGGAAGGAGGAAAAGGAGGAGAGGGGAGAGGCGTTTTGCATCAACTAAGCCTCTTATTTCAAGGACTACATTGCAATCATTATTTTTTTCTCATATTGAGTGTTCGTGAGTTTTAGATTTCACCAGAAGCTTCAGACTAGTTATTCTGGTTTCAGTTCTGACTCCCAAACTCTGTGCTTTGACAGGGCTCAGTATTGCTGAGCGAGGCAGCCATGTCGCTTCCCTCAGCCTCAGTTTCTTCATCTGTGCTTTAGATGGAGAACTCTCCTAGGTTAACCCTCCTTGTGCTGACGTTCTGATGTTGGTTCTCCCATTGCACCGGCATAAGAAAAGCCGGGGTGCATTCTGATTCAGTGCCTGTATCCTTGCTGGCCGCTGCTATTCACTCATTCTTTCATTCTTTCTTTCTTTCTTTCACTGCTTCCTTATTGACCACTTGCTGGGTGCCAGGCTGGGTTTGTGCTGACCACTGGTCACCAGGGGTCTTGAGTGGTCACCTCACCTCTCTGCTCAGCCTTGAGAAAGGTTTGTCCTGAGATGGCTAGGACTGGCCTTCCCTTTTCCAGGGACAGCACAGGCTCATTTGGAGCCTGTAAGACCCTGCTCCGAGCTGCCATCCCACAGCCCAGAATCACCCCTTCCTGCCCCCGGGCATGAGGAGGGCCTCAGGGCTTTGCCTGAGAGGCCACATGTGAGACCTGGGATTGAGCAGGGTGGGCTGTCTTGAAAGGCTGGGCGAGTGCCTTTGAAGTGGTTTGAAAGGCAGGCAGGGGGCTTCTTTCCACGCGCCAAAGCAGACCCCCATCCCTGGCCCTAGCCTCGTCAGGCACTGAGCTCAGTGTCGCTCTGGTGACCCCCTAATCCAGCCCCCGCTTACAAATAAGGCTCAGAGAGGGGAAGTGGTCACCCCAGATTCTCTCAGCTGCACCCAGCCTTTCTTCCAAGGCTCTGTGCAGGTGCCTAGGCCGCTCTTTTGCACGAGGCCCTAGAGACGGGTGACGGGGTGGGCACAGACACATCAGCCTTCACTGGTTGCCTCTCCCTCCAGCCTCTGGAAAGTGCTGAGCTCTTTCCCGCCTCGGGGCCTAAGCATACACTCCCCACCTCCAACCTCCTGCAAAAGCCTTCCAGGCTGTCGAGCCTCTAGGGCTGTTGCATGCAGTCATGCAGGTTGTTCACTGCCCACAGGCACCTGCTGAGAGAGAAACAAGGGGGCACGGAAACTTCCTCTTGCCAAGCCCTGTGTGAGTCAGGTGTGTGTGCGGGAGTGGAGGTGGGGTTGCCTGCATCCGTGGGGAGCAAGGATCATCTTTTCCTAATTTGCACAGAGGTGACGCATAGGCTACTGGGGACACCAGTGTGGCTTAAACAACAACTGGGCCAGCAGAAGACCCATCGGCACCGTCAGAGCCGCGTTCCTCATGCCTGTCGCGGCGTATTCTCTGTCTGTGGCCCCGCTAGCCTGTAAGCTCTCAAGGGCAGAGACAGTGACTGCTCCGGGCAGGTGTCACTGTCAGATCGGCACTGTGCAGGGCACAGAGCACGTGGCTCGGAGAACGCCGTGCGGAGCGAGAGTTGTAAGCGCTGGAGAGGAGTGTCCCGCACAGGCTTGGAAGATGTTTGTCGAGTGCATATATGGCAGGTTACTGCCCGGGAGACAGGTGAGGAGGGATCGACAGGATAGAGGGCCTCTGAGAGATGGGAAGGGGCCAGCCAGGAGCTTGCAGAGGGGGCGTGGGCTGTGCAAGCCTGAGTAGCAGAGTGAGGGGGGTGACTGGGCAGGGCGTCGCACTCAACTCTGGGCGGGAGGCCCTGAGAGCAGAAGCTGTGGCTGGAGAAACCAGAGCCACACCTGGCCTCGCCCGGGCTCCACTCTGCAGGGCCAGGGCCGAGCGGGGCACAGTGTGGGTAGTTGCCAAAACCTCCCAGCTCCTCCCCAGCCCTCAGGTTCCCACCCAGCCGAGTCCTGGAGCCCCTCTCCGGCCCGTACGGTGCTGGTCCAGCAGGTACCCGACAACTCAGCCTTGTCCCAAGATACCCAGTCCTGTGGGCCACAGGAGTGACAGGCAGTGCTGTGCCTGCAGGGTGCAGGGTGGTCCCCTGGAGTGCTGGGGTCCCCAGCTGGCTCAGGGGTGTCCTGGTCAGACTAGGGTGCGTCTGGGGGACTTTCCCAGGGAGGTGAGAGCCGAGCTGAGTGGCGTCTAGGAGTTTCCCAGGTAAACCTGCGCGGCGGGTGGGTGGGAGCGGGCACCCAGCGTGGCCCTCTTGCGGGTGCCGCAGGCTCAGTGTGCCTGGCGTTTGCTCTCCGCGTGGCCTGCGCAGGAGAGGGGACCAGGCACCAGCGGCTCTTAGGCTGGATCCTGAAGGCCATGGAGATTGAGACAGGCTTGTCCTCCCCATTTTTAAAGTTGGGCTGCGTATTGGCTTCCTAGGGCTGCTCTGACAAAGTAGCAGAAACTGGGCGGCTTAAAACAATGGAAATTTGCTTTCGCAATTCTGGAGCATTCTGAGAGCAAGGTGACAGCGGGGCTGTGCTCCCTCTGAGGCTCTGGGTAGCATCTTCCTGCCTCTTCTCAGCTTCTGGTGGCCCCGGCAGTCCTTGGGGTCCCTTGGCCTGCAGCTGCATCCCTCCAGTCTCTGCCTGGTCACAGGGCCATCTCCTTTCTGTGTGTCTGTGTCCTTGTGTCTCCCCTTCTTATAAGGATGTCAGTCGTATCGGATTAGGGCCCTCACCCCTGCTTCAGTGTGACCTCATCTTAACTAATTACATCTGCAACGACCCTATTTCCACATAAGGTCACATTCTGAGGTCCTGGGGATTAGGACTTCAACATATCTTTTGGGGGGACATACTTCAACGCCATAACAAGGTAAAATTTATATAGAGTAAAATTCACCCTTTTCTGTGTACTTTTCTATACATTTTGGCAAACGTAGAGAGTCAGGTAACCTCCATCACAATCAAGATATAGCACAGTTTTGTCACCCTCCAAAATTCCCCTCTGCCCTTTTGTAGTCAGCCCCTCCTCCGCCCCAAACTCTGGCATCACTCGTCTCTTCTCCATCCTTGAGTTCTGCTGTTTCGAGAACGTCATGTGAACGCTGCCTTGCGTGCGAGTCTGGCTTCTTACACTTGGCGGAAGGCATTGGAGACCCGTCCGTGTTGTGTATCTCAGTACTGAGCTCCTTTTTATTGTTGATAGTATTTCATTGCATGGATGTATCACAGTTTGCATGGCTGTCTGGACATGAGGACATGGAGAGGGGGAGAGTGCAGCCAGGGGCACCAGAGGCTCCCCTGCAGCCGCCACTAATACCGTCCTCCCCTTTTTCTCCCAGATCTGTCCTCTACCTCGGACGGGAACTGACCACGGTGGCAGGCCAGCAGGCTCAGCAGTTACAGGATGGGTGTTGAGCTGGGGCCTGGCCTGCGCTCCAGGGCGAGAGGTGTGCTGGGTCCTAGTTCAGACGCCACGGCAGCTCCCAGGGTCTGCTGGGCCCTACACTGTGACCAGGGTGCGTGTCCAGGTCGGCCACAGTTGGTGCCAGCCTAGCGAGGGGACGTTTATGGTCAATCCTCGTTATTCACAGATTCTGTATTTGCAAATCGGCCTACTTGCTGAGATTTATTCGTAACCCCCAAATCATAGTGCTTTGGAAGTCATTTGCAGCCGTGCAGAGTGATGAGAGATCTTCTGACACTCACGTTCCCACCTGAGGCGCCGAGCAAGGCGAACCTGCCTTCTAGTTTCCGTTCTCATACTTCAAACAAGTGTCCTCGTCGTGGTCTGTTACGTTTTTTGCATTTTCATGCTTTTGGCGGATGCTTTCGCTGTTTAAAATGTCCCCTGGGCGTAGTGCTGCAGTGCTGTCTAGGGTTCCTAAGGGCGAGAAGGTTGTGACGGGCCCCGTGGAGAAAATACGGGTCTTAGAAAAGCTTTGCTCAGGCATGAATTGTAGCGCTGTTGGCTGGAAGTTCAAGGTTAATGAATCAACGATATGTATTAAATAAGGTGTCTTTAAACAGAAACACACATAAAATAAGATAGGTCTTGATCAGTTGATGAAAATGTTGTGACCAGCAGCTTGCAGGAACCTACCTCCCCCAGAAGCAATGGTTCTGTTTCCGTTAACTCAGAGTCCGTGGCGACTTTGCAAAACATACCAACTACAAATGCTGAGAATGGACTGTATGTACGTCGTACAGATAAGTCAGCCCCGAAGCTCTCCGCTAAACTGTCTGCACGTCAGTATCAGCAGTTCATTCCTCTGGATTAAGAAGTGCCTGAAAAAAAAAAAAGAAAAGAAGTGCCTGACTTGTGCGTGGTCTGTTTTTAAGATGCACACGTCCTTGAGATAGGCACCATCCCTTCTGTCCCTGGACTTTGGTCCTCTCTCCCTCCAGTGAAATTCAAGGCTTGGAAAGGACAGTTTCCAAGGAGGGGAGCAGTCAGTGCCAGTATGTCACATTCTGTGATTCTCACAGATGCGTCTTTGTAGGGAGCAGCGTATCCATCAAGGCATAAAAATCGGGGATCGTTGGCATTCACAGATTTGACACTAATATTACAGCGATTATGTCAGACCCCTTTGCTAAAAGCTGTTTCTCAGTTAATTGGCACAGCCCTGTGAGGCTGGGGTTGCAGTGCCCAATTTACAGGCGAGGAAACTGAGGCACAGAAAGTGACTCAGTGGAAGCCCTCGGCAATCCATGGCAGAGCCGGGACCCGAATCCAGGTTTGTCCGAGTCCAGAGCCTCTGGCCTTCACCCCTGAGCTCCCTGCATCCCTGTGCTGCATCCCAAGATTCCAAGACCCTGCTGCCTCCCCTAGATCCAGGTGTGCCTGGATCCTGGGAGGGATGCTGCCCCCAGCCTTCTGAGCCCCACGGAGGGGGTGACCTCGTAGCCCCCTCCCTGAGTTGGCTGTATATGATGGGCCAGGTGGAGAACCTTGGAGGTGCAGAAAGGGGCACCGACCCCACCCGCCAGCCTCTCCCTTGTCATCCACCGACCAAATCACACCCTATAACCCCTGTCCTTGGAGTCGCTGGGAAACACTTTAACCCGGAGGGATGGCGTGTTCCTCTTCAGTGCACCTTCCTCTCTCCCCGCCCCAGTGCCTCTCGATGGTCCCCAAGGTAATGAGCCAGTGGCCTCGGCTTCCTCCACCTCCCGCACTTGAAAACTCACCACCAGTAACTTTCCTTATGCTAAGGCATTAGGGACCATGCACACTTTAAAGTCTGCCGGGGGGAGGCGGGCGGGAGCCGGGTACCAAAACCCTAGAAAGGATGCAGCCCTGAGGGTGGAATTTCAGGCGGGAGGTGGGGCATCCATTTAGTTTTGTGAGGTGGGCCCGGGCCCAGGAGGCACACTGCCAAGAAGCATCAGGACCAGCGAGCCTGGGATGTGCTCGTGACCAAGCCGAGGAAGTGTGGTAACGACAAGTGTAAGGTGGGCTGCAGGGTAACTCAGTGTTGCCCAGCGGGTGGAGGAATGTGGTGCTGTAGCAGTTCCTGCAAGGTGCAGGTCGGGGCCTGGCGTCCCCAGCCTGTGTCCTCGGGGTGCGGGCAGTGCCCGCAGGAGGGCAGCTGTCGGGCGTCAGCGTTGCATTCGGCCCCAAGCCCTGGGCCGGCCCTGGACCTGACCCCACTTCCAGTTTAGAAATGGGGGTTCACTTTGTCAAAGCACATCCTTCTCGCTCTGTGGTCATGTTTCACCCTTCTGGCAACCTCTGAAAGAGCGGAGGGATGGGTATCCTTTCACTTGTTTCACTACTGAGAGAACTGAGGCCCGGGGAGGGGGTGGGGCGCTTGCCCTAGGACACACAGCAAGTCTGTAGCAGAGGCTAGAATAGAGCCCGGCTCCCTTTCCAGGGCAAAGCATTTTCTGCACCACTCAGAGCTGTCCAGCATGAGTAGTGTCCACAGTAACCATCGACGGAGCCATTGTGAAGCTCCGGATGCAGTCGGCTGTTTTGTCCTCACAGCAGCCTTATGGGGTCTGTACAGTCGTCAGTCTCATTTCACAGACCTTGAAAGGCTGGTGTCAGAGTGGAATTCAGTCAAGCTCCGGACGCTAAGGGTGAGGGACAGAGAAACGCCAGGAGAGGTCCAGCGGGGCTGGGGGTGGGGGCCTGGGTGAGGGCGTGGAGGGCCCTTGGCTCCCCTTCTGGGCTGAGTCCTGTCCGCCATGGGGCTGCTGCTCCCTCCTCAGCCCCACTGTCAAGCCCGAGAGGGGAGGGCTGTAATCTCCTTCCCGTTTCCCCCAGATGATGGGGAGCCGCTGAGTAAGCAGCAGGCCAGGCCAGAGACCAAGGTCACGGTGTGACTTGTGGGCTGCCACGTGGTGTGGGCGCTCCCGGAGGGAGGCTGGCAGGGGCAGAGGGAGGGCCTCCCCAGAGCTGTCAAGGCCTCCTGTTTTCCAAGCCTGGCTCATCTGGGGAGGAGAAAGCAGCGGAAGGAGGGTGGGCAAGGACTCTGGCAGCTCTGTAGGGACAGGCCTGGGGAGGCCTGGGCTGGGATCCATGTGCAAAAGGGGCCTTGTCTGCAACCAGCCACGGGGGGCAGCTCCTGAGAGAAGGGGGCCTTAAACGCTGGAACAAATGACCGAGGGCACAGTCTCCTTTCCCAAAGAACTTTCCAAGTAAGGTAATGGCTAATGGTAATAACATTGACATGTATATCGTTGTCTTTTTTATCTTCTTTCTTTTTTATTTCTTTCTAATTAAAAACAGATCCCCCACACAGTACACGAATTCACACACGCTGAAAAGATTTAAACAATAGAAAAGTCTAGACCTACACTGTCCAATACAATAGCCACTAGCCACATGTAGCTATTTTACAAATTAAATTAGTTAAAATGAGGTAACAGCCGCACTGGCCGTATTGCAAATGCTCCACGGCCACAGGCAGCTGATGGTGACCATACTGGACGGTGCAGACATAGGACATTTCTATCACTGCACGAAGTTCTTTGGGGCAGCTCTGGCTAGATCACGAACGGGGAAAACCCTACCAACTGAAAAATAATTTCTGGAATCAGTTTGGTTCCTTTAGACCTGTTTTATGTATTTACTTATGTCTGGGTGTCCACCCTTCCCATATGCAATTCTGTCTGATCTGCCCAGCTACTTGGCCCTATGAGTATGAGGATGACATTTCTCTCTCTCTCTCTCTTTTTTTTTTTTTTTTTTTTTTGCAGAAGAGGAAGTGAGGCTCAGAGAAGGTAAATGGGCCATAGGTAAGGGGAGGGTCAGCATGGGTTTGTTCCCTAGGGTCAGAGGCCCTTCCCTTGGTGTGTCCAGGTGACCGAGGTGCAGCCAGCCAGGGACTACGGCAATCTTTTCACATCCCTGCACATTCCACTCAGTGGTATGTGAAGGAGAGGCCAGACAAGCACATTGATCTTCCAGGAAGACTCTCTGCGGGGCGTCTATTCTTCCATTTTAATTGTGTCCCCTGCAATGTTCGCCTGTTATTTTCTGATTTTCGTAGTAATACACACTCAGTGTAAAAGTTTGGAATGTGCAAAAAAAAAGTGTCAAGAAGGAGACAGAAATCACTTAATCCCAGGATTAACAGCCGCTCGCTCGTGGACCAGCTTATACTCCTGCCGGTAGAGCAGGAGTGGTCCGCCTCCTCCACAGCCCCGTCATGTAGGTCTGCCTCATGATAACTGTTCTCAGGGGCTCTTGTAGTTTAAACTCCAGATTCCCTGATTCCTCAGGCTGTTGAGAAGCTTTTCAGACCTTTGTTGGCCATTTGGAAAGCCTTTGTGTGAAGTGCCGGCTCAAGCCTCTTGCTCATTTTTCTGTTATATTCATTTTTGTTTGTCTTGTCTTTTCATTATTGATGAGTCAAAGTTCTGTGTATAATCTGGTTCTGAGCCCTTTGTGTTACAAATGTCTTCTCCCATGCAGGGCTTAAATTTCACTCTCTTGATGGTGTCCTGATGAACAGAAAGTCTTCATTTTAATGCATCAATTTTTAAAATCATTTATTTATTTGGCTGTGCTGGGTCTTAGTTGCGGCACGAGGGATCTTCGTTGCTGCGCGCGGGATCTTTTAGTTGTGGCATGTGGGCTCTAGTTCCCTGACCAGGGATCGAACCCGGGCCCTCTGCATTGGGACCACGGAGTCGTAGCCGCTGGACCACCAGAGAAGTCCTTTAATGCAGTCAAATTTAACAGTGTATTTAAGGTTGGGGTGTGTGTGTGTGTACTGTTTAAGAAGTCTCTCTCTTCCATCAGATTATGAAGGTATTCTTTATTTCCTTCTAGAAACTTTTTTGTTTTGCTTTTTACATTTAAGTTAGAAGAGCCTTTGTGGAACTGATTTTTGTATGAGCTGTGAATAAGGGGTCACGTTTCTGTCTTTTTCCCATGTGGATACCCAGTTGTCTCAGCACAGTTTGTTGCAAAGACTGTCCTTTCCTCAACATTCTACTGTGACCATATGTACATCAAGTGACTGTGTGGGTGGGGTCTATTTCTGGACTCCTCTAGTCCACTGACCTACGTGTCTGTCTCTGCACCAATACCACACCTTCTTAATCACTGTAGCTCCATCATAAGTCTTGATATCCAGCAGACCAATCCTACCCTTTTCTTCACGTGTGTCTTGGATGTTCTTGGCCCTTTGCATCGCATGTGCCTTTTCACAGAACACATTTGGGGTTCTCTTTGGGAGTGCACCAATTCTTTCAGTCAGTTTGTGTAGAATTCATACCGTGAGAGTATTAAGTCTTCCACTCTGTGGACAAGATCTACCCTCCATCTCTTTCTTGTATTGTATTATAATGATTATTATTTAACCTTACATTGTGAGTAGGAGTCTGGAGGGATTTGGCAGAGTGGTTAAGTACATGGACTATAGACTTAGAGAAGGCCAGGGTTCAAATCCCAGCCCTGCCACATTCCACAGCCTCAGTGAGTTGCTTAACTTATCTGTGTCTCAGTGCCCCCCTCTGTAAAATGGGAACGATAACCAGAGTTACCTTGTAGGGTTGTTTGTTTTGGTTTGGCTTGGTTTTGGCCACTCTGTGTGGCATGCAGGATTTAGTTCCCCGACTAGGGATTGAACCCGCGCCAGCTGCATTGGGAGTACGGAGTCTTAACCAATGGACCGCCAAGGAAGTCCCTTTTAGGGTTGTTTGAAAAGGTTAACTTAGTTAATATATGTGAAGCAGTTAGAGCAATGCCTGGCACACAGAAATCTCTGGAAACATTACTAATTTATTTTTGAGTAGGTAATACATTCGCAGGGTTCAAAATAAAAATGTATTAAAAAAAAAAAAGACATACAGTGAAATAGTCTTCCCACCAACCTTATCCCCCATGTGGCCGTTCACATACCTGCCCCACTAATTATTAGTTTCTTCTGTTTTCCTTCAGAGAGACTTTATGCAAATACAGGAAGTTCTTCTTTTTTTTTTTCCAACAAGGGAGCACAGTCTACATACTGTTCTGTACTTTGCTTTTGTCACTTAACCACATACACTGGAAACCTTTCCATGTCAGTACACAGAGAGCTTCCTTGTTTTTTTTCGTTTTTTCTTTTTTTACAGTTGCATAGTATTTACAGAGGCGTTGTATTCATTGATTTACCTGTCCCTTTATGATGGACATTAGATCGTTTCCAGTCTTTTCTCCATTACAGACAATACTCCAATGAATCCAATGAGTATCTCTGTCCAAGCATCATTTTGCACATGTGCAGCTCTGTCTTTACAGATGTATTTATTATTCCAGTGTTTGTATTAGGTTGAATATCTAAAATCACTTTCTCTGTAGGTCAAAAACGGTGGAATGTTGCCACTTTCATATAGTACTAATATTTCCTTAACCACTCAGTCATTGAAAAATGTTTATTGAGCACCTATTCCATGCTGAGCCTGGACACACAGCGGTAGATGTGACCGACACCAGAACAGAGTTTGGGGAGGGGAAGAGATGGGCACGGAGCAAGCAGTATTGTTTACCTTTGGATTGTTTCCAGTTTTTGACGACTCACACTGTGAGTCAAGTGAACATCTTTGTCCATTAAGCTTTATCTGCATTTTAAAAGTATCTCTTTGAGACAGATTCTAGAAGGGGCATGACCTACACTGTGCAGCTTTCACCAAAACAAGAAAGCAGAGTTCTCTGGTGCTCCTTGTACAGAACGCAGCTCAGTTCCGCATCTGAAACCCCCTTGACGAGAACTTTTCTTTTTCAAAGTTACGAACTCTTTTACTTCTTTTTCCAATAGGTGATATAATCACATGGTTCAAATCCAAAAGGCACAAAAGGATGTATGGGGAAGTGCCTCCCCACCCATCCCTGTCTGCTCATCTCCCAGTCTCCTCCCTCTCCCCCCCCCCCCCCCCCCCCCCCGCCCCCGGGGGCATCACCTGATTACCCGCGGGGCCCCCCCCCCCCCCCCCCCCCCCCCCCCGTCTCCTTGGAGATGCCTCAGCACATCTCAATGTGCATGCATCACAAAGATGCACGGGGCCTGCCCACTGGCCTTGGTGATCAGGGTTCTTGTGTCCGCACTGCCTCCAGCTTCAGTCTAAGCCAGGAAATTGGTCCCCCAAATTCTGTCTTCTCCAGTAACCATCTCCATGTTCAGTGAAATTTCCAAGAATTTTCAGGGTGGAGGGGGCGGGGGAAGGAACGTCAGTGCTCTTTCACTATGTGTGACTATTATTGTAAGTATTATTATGATAAGTCTCGAATGGTGTTGGTCCATAGTAGATGCTCAGTAAGTACTTACTGGATGAATGAATGTATGATAACATCATTGAATGTTTGCTATATGCCGGGCAGTATCTTGAACTCTTACAACAATTCCATAACGTAGTGATGCTTATATTTCCTATTTTAAATATGAGGAAATTGAGGCGAGAGAGGTTTAGTTACTTGCCGAGGCCACTAAACTGGGATTCTAACCCAGGCTGTCTGGTTCCCGAGCCCATACTTAAACTGCTAGTCGACATACCACTCAAGGCCTAATTGCACACAGCACTGGGGACAGAATTGGTACCATCATCTATGAACCGGGTCCTGATGGGAGTGGCCAGTCCTAACCTAGGCCTGGCATTGGGGGAGGGGAGGTCAGCAGGACAAGCAGGCTGGGTCACGTCAGGCTGGATTCAAGGGCCTGGCTGGGATCGGGAAAGGGACTGGCACCCGTGAGCCAAAGAAGCTTACAGAGGGAGGGTGGAGGAACTCAGCCCCGGTTCCGGGAAGGCCACGGGCATCCAGGGCTAGAGGCCAGGCGGAGGGAAGCTGTGAGCCAGCAGTCAGAGCAGCTGAGAAACGGCGTGTGGGAACAGCCACCAGAAGGGCCTCAGCACTGAAGCCAAGTGCCTCCCGCGGGCTCCACCCAGGCCCCAGTGGACAGGTGGACAGCAGAGCATCCAGCAGGCCGCCTGGGGGCAGGGCTGCAAGCCGGTCACTGCCTGACACACGCTGGGTGGCAGAGTCCAGCAGCACACAGGTGTGGAAAGTTTGAAGGCCTTTGACCCACTCGACCCCTTGATGTGGGCTATGACGTGCGAACTGAGACAGCCAGACCCGTTCCAGCACTTCCGGGGCCCGGAAGACCTGCTTGAGCTGACTTCCCCTCTGCGAGGCTCTGGGCAGGGGCCTGCCGAGCCCAGTCCCGGCTTCCCTGGGGTGACCCACCGAGGGGTCGGGGGCTCAGGCTGCACCCGTGCTCCACCTCGCCTTGGAAGGCCTTTTGGTCTCGGGGTGAGGAGACACGTAGGGAGCTTTCTCACAACAGGATTCCAAGCACAGTCCTTGGAGCCTCAGGCGTCTGTGGGGACCCGCTAGGGCCTCTTGCGGTTATTTGGCCCGTGGAACTGGGCTGGAAGCATTGGCCGAGCGTTTGCACATTATACATGTGAGAGATGCTGATTCTGAAACCGGCTGCCTCTCTTCCATCTCCACGTACCTCTCTGGTCATCCTGGAGCTGCGTTGTCGGTTCTGTGTCCTCCAAAGGCTGGGTGGGAGGTGCACCCAGGCGGCAGCTGTAGCTCAGCTTCCACATGTCCAGGAAAAAGCACTTGGCGGAGCGGAAGCCACAGAGAAGCTGGCCTGGCTGCCTGCCTTCTCTCAGGCTGTCTGCTGGGCCAGAGCCAGCCTGGCTCGGCAGAATGCCTTCCGGTGGCACCGGGCCAGGGGTCAGTTGAGTCACAGAATCATGGAATGCATAGCGCTGCAAGGAGCCCCAGTCCTGGGTCTCGTCCGTGCTCAGACAATGCATAGCCCAGGACAGAGCCCGTGGCAGACATCACTAGGAGATCCCAGCAGTCTTTCTCGGCTGAGCCTTTAGCATAACAGTCCAGGCAGCTACTGCCTATCAACTGGGGTTCACAGGGAAATCCAACCTACTTACCATTCCAGATCTAGTCTAGTCTTCTCATTTTACTGAAGAGGCCGCTGAGCCTAGAGAGGGGAAGTGAGTTACCCAAGGTCACAGAGTGAACAACACAACCAGACCGTGGCCTCTTGAGTCTGAGCTCAGTGCCATTTCCTTTATATCATACCCATTCTCCGGATGAATACAGGATTTGCACGTAACTACTCATCTCCTAAACTCTTGTTATCTCCCTTCCTTTCTACCACGTGACCACAACCTTAGAATCCAAAAAAATTTCCTATAGTCCCCCAACAATGTTATATATGCAGCTACAGAAAAGCTGATGCTGTCTTAGGTCATGTTAATAGGAGGAAACTATCTAGATTGAGGGAGGTGATGGTCATGCTCTTTTCTGAGCTGCTCAAGGCACACCTGGGGAATCCTTTCCCTGCTCGAGACTCGACATTTCAGATGGAGAAAGACAGGATGATAAAACAGTGGATACTCAGAAGGATAAAAACGGTGCAGATGAGGGGGCTCAAAACCACTCCATAATTTATGATCAACTGATTCTCAACAAGGGTGTGAAGAAAATTCAATGGGGAAAAAAATAGTCTTTTCAACAGATGGCTCTGGGACAACAGAATATCCAAATGCAAAAGAAGGAGGTTGGACCCTACCTCACACCATGCACAAAAGTTAATTCAAAATGGAACAAAGACCTAAGTGTAAAAGGTCTCAGACGAAAACAGAGGTGAATCTCCATGATCTTGAATTAGGTGTTGATTTCTTAGGTATGACACCAAAAGTACAAGCAACAAAAGAGAAAATAGATAAATTGGACTTCACCAGAATTAAAAACTTGTGTTTCAAACGACACCTTCACCTTTTCATCAAGAAAATTAAAAGAATGCACAGAATGGGAGAAAATATTTGCAAACCAAACACCTTATAAGGCACTTGAATCTACATATAAAGAACTTAACAATAAAAAGATAAATAATTCTAAAACAGGCAAAGAATCTGAATAAACATTTTTCTAGAGAATGTATACAAATGGCCAATAACTAAAAGATTCTCAACGTACTTATACATCAGAGAAATGCAAATCAAAATCACAATGAGATATTCACTAAACTTATTGTGGCGATCTTCTCATGATGTATGTAAGCCAAATCATTATGCTGTACACCTTAAATATACAGTGTTGTATGTCAATTATATCTCAGTAAAATTGGAAGAAAAAAAAGTACAATGAGATACAACTTTATACCTGCTAGGATGGCTATAATTATAAAGATAGATAATAACAGGTGTTGATGAGAATGTGGAGAAATTGGGACCATCCTGAACGGCCAGTGGAGTTGTAAGTTATGTAGCCATTTTGGAAAACAGCCTGGCAGTTCCTTACATGCTAAATATAGAGTTAACATATGACCCAGCAATTCTAATCTTAGGTATATACCCACGAGAATTGAAAACAATGTCTGTACAAAAACTCATGCTTGAATATCAGCAGCATTATTCATAATGGCCAAAAAGTGGAAATAACACAAATGTCCATCAACTGATGGGTACGTACAATGTGGCATGTCCATACAATGGAATATTATTTGGGAATAAAAAGAAATAAAGCACTGATGCATTCAGTGAGCTGTGACCACAGGGGTGAACCTTAAAAACGTTATGCCAAGTGAAAGAAACCAAATATAGACCACATATTGTATGATTCCATATATGAAATATCAGAAGACAAACCTATTAAGACAGAAAATGGATAAGTGGTTGACACCAGCTGGGGCATTAGGAGGAAATGGGGAATGACAGCTAATGAGAACAGGATTCCTTGCTAGGGTGGTGAAAACGTCCTAAAATTGATTGTAGTGACAGTTGCATAATTCTGTGATTATACTAAAAACCATTGCATTGTACACCTTAAAATATTATTAAAAAGCAAACCACTCCGTATGCAAATTCATGGAGACAATATGTGTAAACCACTGTGGGGCTCAGTGTCAGCCACAGGGGAATAGCTGGTAAATGTTACCTCTGGGTACCACGTGGAAGAGGGGGGCTCTTCAACCTGGAGAAGAGATGGCACTAGGGGTGGGGGGAGGAGATGTGCTGGCCTTCTCCACATAGTTGAAGGGCTGTGTGGGGGTGGGATGAGTTGTCCCTGTGGCCTTAAAAAGTGTAGAGAAAGAAACAAAAGGAGAAATTTCAGAGGAGCAGATTTCATCTCAATAGAAATTGAGGATTACTTCTTGGAATGGGTTTCCCAGTGAGGTAGTGAGCACCCCGTCATTAGAGGTCTTCAAACAGATACAACTACGTGTTGGGATGGTACAGAAAGGACTCCAGTGTTAGGGGAACATCTGAGGTAGAGGACAGTGTTAAAATTCCAGTGGGTGTGCTGCAGCTGATAGGTTCACAAAGGCCTATTGTTCAATATTTAGGAACTTTAAGCTAATTGTTAAGCCATTGATAGCTTGTTATCAGCAATGGTGGGAGTACTTACAATGGCAATCAGCATTCACTACATATCAGGACTTTTTTTTTTTTTTTTTTTGTCCTAGACCAGTGCTTACTAGCACATCACTGATCCATACCAACTGCTCCAACAGGTCTTTTGGTATGCTTGTTACTCAACAGAACTTGGGTCCGCTCACCCACATACAGCAAAGCCAGTCTACTGAGCCCAGGTTGTAGTGAAGGAAAGTACAGCGTTTACTGTAGGTGTCAAGCAAAGAGAATGGGCAGCTCATGCTCAAAAGAAAGACCCGAACTCCCCAATGGCTTTCAGGGAAGGGTTTTTTGTTTTAGTTTTTGTTTTAATTAATTAATTTATTTTTGTCTGCCTTGGGTGTTCGTTGCTGTGTGTGGGCTTTCTCTAGTTGCAGCGAGCAGGGGCTACTCTTCTTTGCGGTGCGTGGGCTTCTCATTGCGGTGGCTTCTCTTGTTGTGGAGCACGGGCTCTAGGCACGCGGGCTTCAGTAGTTGTGGCACGCAGGCTCAGTAGTTGTGGCTCGCGTGCTCTAGAGCGCGGACTCAGTAGTTGTGGCGCACGGGCTTAATTGCTCCACGGCATGTGGGATCTTCCCGGACCAGGGCTCGAACCTGTGTCCCCTGGATTGGCAGGTGGATTCTTAACCACTGCACCACCAGGGAAGCCCAGGGAAGGGTTTTTAAAGGCAACATTTGGAGTGAGGGTTGCAGCTCAGGGATCTTCTGATTCGTTGGTGGTGAGGTATCAGGGTGGTGTTTTGGGAATCTTAAGCATCAACCTGGTTCCAGCCAGTCTGGGGTCTCCTGCTTATTATGGTCAGCGTGTAGTCACCGTCCTCCACCTGGGTGGCTTGTCTTAGTTTCTGCAGAATGATTGTTATGTATATCCCTTGAGGAGGAACTAGGACTCTGTTTTATCACGGAACTATTGTTTAAGCTGTCTTTACTTTTCTTGATTGACTACTTTCCCTTTGTTTCTTCATTCTTTCACTTCCCTAATTAGTAACTGCTTGAATCTGCTCTTTGGAACTCAAGGAAGGCCTAGGAGACCAAAGCCTTTTTCTACAAACAAGAAACGGGGGACAACGAGGGGATTTTGTATCCAGGAAGGCCCCAAAGTGCCCTACTCAGTTTTAATTTCCATTTTTCTTTGATACACCTCAATCCTGAGGGGAACAGGGGCGGGACAAGAAAGGGAATAAAGTTTTGGATTGAGAGGTTAATCATAAACTTGGCAGGGGAACTCAGTTCCAGGGGGGCTCCCCCACCCCTAAAGTTCCCAGATCCTTCTCCTTTACCAGCGGGAACCTCTTCCCTGCTCTGCCCCAGGGTCTGGTGAGCCTTGACTTCCCCCATGAACTGTCTTGAGCTCTCCATCTCATCTAGGAGTTACCACTTAAGTGTCCGCTGTGTCTGGGTTCTTCCTTATGCTGTCCCATTTGACCCTCACACAACCTTTGAGGTAAGTGGTGTAGATGAAAGAGTTCATCAGTAGTTGATCTGGAAAGAAATGGAAAATTTTGTTTGAGCCAACCTGAGCATTATAACCCTGGAGACAGTCTTTCAGAGAGCTCTGAAAACTGTTCACCCCTTAGAGGTCAAAACACAGGTAGATACGTTTTTGAGACAAAGGGCCATACTCAAATGACATATAATTGACAGTTTACAGAATCCAGATCTACATTACAAAGCACGCAGTGGGTCATGGGTCATCGTGGCCCCTTACAAGATTAAGAAGGAACGTTATCTCCTAAGGAGGTCTGGTTAATGCAGAAGCACAGCACACGCTAAAGAGGAGGGAGGAGGCCCAAACCGGCAAAGAAAACGTTTATGTTTAAATTTTCTCGTCTTGCCATAAAATATGAATTTTATTTTCTCAGTGGCATAGGCTTCCTGTTTACAGTGGGGGACACTGAGCCCAGGAGGGGTGTTTGTTCATCGTATCAGAGCCTCCGGAGGCGGCTCCCAGCCCCAGATGCCTGCCGCCCGTGCTGGACTGTTCCCGTTGGCATCTTCACCTGGAGTTGGAACTCCAAGCTGTTACTCCCTCTGCCATCAGCTGCTGCTCTTTGGCCCAAGTCTTGTGCCGGCCACGGTGCAGAGAAACAGCCCCAGTGACCTCCTCTGGCTTCTGCTCTGGTGACCTTGTGGCAGCTGTCAGAGGATGTTCCTAAAAGTCCCCTGGGGCCTGATTCTTTGAATGGACTCATCTTGATGACCTTTCAGCACAGGCCCTCAAGGCTCCAGAACTGACTTAAAAATGACAAAAAAAAAAAAGCGGGAGTGAATCCCAGGGAAATTGCCCTGGTGGAAAGAACAGGCTTAGGTGTTCAGAGAGCGCCCCCCCCCTCCCCCGCTCTATATCGCCTTGGCTTGTGACATGCTTTGGGACCTTGGGAGAAGGTGTGTGCATGTGGGGTTTTTGTTTTGCTTTTTAATTAAATATTTCAAAGGTAGCGAAACCTAGAGGAAAAACATAGCAATGCCCTGATCACCCATAATTCAGCTTTGTTAAATCCTACCCTCTTGCCATATTTGCTTCAGGTGTTTTACAAGCAAACAAATCATTACAGAACTGGCTGAAGCCTCCTTCACACAGTTCCCTGATCCCATTTTCTTCCAGCCCCTCCGAGGTCACCATTATCCTGAATTTGGTGCGCATGTGTATCCACAAACAAGACACAGAACTGTTGTGTACGTTTTTACACTTTATAGAAATATTTTCATTCCTTCTGTAATTTGCTTTCTTCACTCAACACTGGGGATTTGGTTTGCTTGACTTTAAAAACTCGTTAACTTTTTTCTTTTGAAATAATTTCAGACTCGCAGAAAAGTTACAGGGTTAGTACAATGAATTCCTGTAGTACAGTCTTCATTCAGATTTACCAGTTATCAACATTTTGTCACATCTGCTGGTTCTCTCTGCCTCCTTCATTTTTTTTTGAACCTTGTGACAGTAATTTGCAGACATTGTGCCTCTTTACGCCCATATATTTCAGTGGGTATTTCCCAAACATGGACATTCTCTTACCTAACCTCAGCACAAGAATCAAGATCAGGGAATTAATATTCATGCAGTTGACAGGACTTTGAGATTTAACCGTGTAGCGATTGGTTCCTACCTTTCAGCAGCTGTGCGATAGTCCAGGGTGGACTAATCACAACTTATTTATCGTTCTCTCATGGACGGACTTTGGTTGTCCCCATTTTCTCTTACTATAAATGCTTCCATTATCAATCATCTCCTTATACCGTGTGCGTCCTGGGAGTGGGGCTGCTGGGGCCTGGGCTACGGCACCTCCGTCTCTTTTAGATTTTGGAAATCATTTTCAGAGCAGGTGCAACTGTCTTCATTCTCATGGAGTGCTGTACCCCGTTGGTGCTCTAGTGCCATTTAGGGGCTGAGCAATGGGCTCTCGCCTATCTTAGGCCATTTCTCATGTTGCTGGTGTTCGTAAGAGAAACAGGGCATGACCATGTGCGTGGTTACCCCAGGTAGAATAATGACCTGTTTGAGGTGTTCTCATGTATCAGACGATGCTTGATGCATGTTACATGTGGCAGGTATTACCAGCTCCATTACACAGATGAGAAAACTGAGGCCCGTAGAGGTTAAATACCTTGTCCTAGGTCCCACGGCCAGATATGGCAGGGATTGGGGCTGAGGCTGTGTGAGTCCTAGTTCGTCATCTTCAGGCTATGCAGAGTGTGTGAAATGACCACCGTATCTCTGATTGTGAGTTTGTCGTGAGAGGGGTCCACTGAGAGGCTGCTGCCTCTTCCTGCAACATCCCACCTCCCCCCACACCCCTACACGCCTGTCCCTGTCATCTGGTCCCTTCCTCTCTCTACAGAGGGAGTCATTTCATTTAAGAGCAGTCAGCATGGAGGAGAAGGGAGAGGGCGGGGGCGGGGGACAGCAATGAGCGACTGTCCTCCCTCACCCTGGGAGTGTCAAGGCACGGCTGGTTCTCCGGGCCTCCAAGGTCAGAGCCAGAGAAAACTCCCCTCTGGGGCTTCTGGACGGTCCAGCCCCAGCTCGAGAAGTCGGCGCCATTTCAAAAGGAGGAAGGCTTTGGGCTTCTGGAGGCTCACGGTGGGCACAGGAGCCCCACCAGGCAATTCAGTTACAGCTCTTAGAGGTTTACCCTTTATCACTCCAGAGATAATCATCAAGCACGGTGTGTCCTCTCATCTCATTTACGCCCAAGAGAAACCCTCTCCGCTGGTTTTACTTACTCCCCGTTTTACAGAAGAGGAAACTGGAGTCAGCGTGGTTATGTCGGCAGTTAAGCCCCTTAGCGAGTCAGTGCAGAGCTGGGATAACACGCGGGCTCGGGAGGCCCCAAAGCCACCAGGTCTCCACCCTGCATGCATTTTTGTGACAAACAGATGTATTTTCACATATTTATTTTAAATGAGTTTTAATCCTATAAATAATGCATAATTAGCATACAAAATTGAAACAACTCCCCTGCACTTCTCAGAAGAAACTGTCCTTAATGATGTCTCACAGAGCCTTCAGGAAATTATTTTTGTGTATCATTATATTTCTATGTCTCAGTGTGTGTTTGTGTATATTCCAAATGGGATAAAAAAAACATTAATGAACGCTCTTTCTTTGCCAGGTACTACAAGGATACATATACATGGGAAATTTTTAAAATTTCTTCAAGAAGTAGAATAGTGTAGAGGTTATAAACACAGACTCTGGATCCAGATTGTCTGGGTTTGAACGTCAGCTCTGCCATTTATAGGCTGTGTGACCTTGGATGAGCTAGTTAGTCTCTCTGTGCCTCAGTATCCTCGTCTTTATTTTTTTATTTTATTTTATTATTTATTTATTTATTTATTTAATTTATTTTTGGCTGCATTGGGTCTTCGTTGCTGTGTGCGGGCTTTCTCTAGTTGCGGAGAGCGGGAGCTACTCTTCGTTGCAGTGCGTGGGCTTCTCACTGCGGTGACTTCTCTTGCTGTGGAGCAGGGGCTCCAGAGCGCAGGCTCAGTAGTTGTGGCGCACGGGCCTAGTTGCTCCACGGCATGTGGGATCTTCCCGGACCAGGGCTCGAACCCGCGTCCCCTGCGTTGGCAGGCGGATTCTAAAGCAAGAATATGTTCCATGCCTCTCTCCTAGCCTCTGGTGGTGACCATCAATCCTTGGTGTTCAAAACTCATAACTCAACTCTCTTCCTCTGCCTTCACATGGCTTTCTTGTATCTCTGTGTCTCTTTTTCTTTTTGGCCACGCCACGTGGATTGTGACATCTTAGTTCCCTGACCAGGGATCGAACCCGCGCCCCCTGCAGTGGAAGCGTGGAGCCCTAACCACTGGACCTCCAGGGAATTCCTCTGTCTCTCACTGAATTTAGGGCCCATTCTAAATCCAGAATGATGCCATCTGTAACTTAACTACATCTACAAAGAGCCTTTTTCCGAATGAGGTCACATTCACAGGTGCCAGGTGTTAGGATTTGGGCATGTCTCTTTGGCGGACACAGTGCAGCCCACTCCAGTAGGTATGAGGATGCCTGTGTGCTGTGGGCTACTTACGGATGAAGAGGCACATTGCTGCCCTGATTGGCATTACCAGGGCCCCTCCTGCCCTGGCCCTCGTGTCATTTGTGTACTCGTGCACCTTGCACAGAGTGATCGGGCCGTCCCGTAACATCGATCGCTGGGACCAGGTCTCTTTATGTCAATACAGCCACTTGGCCTTGAAGCTGCGGTGAGGCCTGCCTGAGGTCAGGATCGTGGCTGGGATGGAGACGGCCTTTTCCTGGTCCTCCCCTTCCATCCCACACTCCCCCCAGGTTCCGGCCAAGTCTGTACAAGGGGGCCTCAGTTCTCCTTACAATGAGGCTTCATTGGAACTTTCTGAGCTGCTTCCCTGGGACCCACACAGGCAGCCCGAAGCTGGCGCCCTCATGAGCTGGGAAATGGCGGGGCCTTCTTCCACACAGGCAGCATCCAGCCAGGATGCTGCACCCCGAGCTGACACCACACCACCTGGGTGGCCCCCTCGGGCGGCCTCTCCACCCCAGAGCAGAGCTCTCCTCCCCACCTCACCCAGGTTTCATAGGCCGGTGACCGGATGCAGCACCACGCCAGGTCACTCCTTCCCTTGGAGCTAAGGCCAGGATGCTGAGCCCAGGCCTTGTCCCTGTGGCCCAGGGCAAGGATTTCCCTGGTGTCTGACCACACTGCGTCTGGGTGGGGCAGCACGGACAACCTGCCCCTTGAATCGGAAGGCTGTTAGGACTGCTGATTACAGCTAATTGCTCTACTTCCCGTGAGCAAGCAGAAGGAAAACGCGTCATGGAATGGTTTGTCTTTCCGGTGGAATTGCTTTAAAGTTTTTAGCCTCATTATTCTGTGCTAACAGTGCCATTAATTACCCGGGGCCCCCGTGGCTGCCTTCGCAGGGCCCTCAGCTGGATCTTGGCTGGTGAGAGGGAGGGCGTGGGAGCTGGGGTGGCCGACCGTGCCAGCAGATGACATATCCAATGTGGGCTCAGTGATGGTCCCTGGCAGTTAGAGCTGGTGTGGCCAAGCTGTTTAATAACAGTAATCATGGCAGGGAAGCAGCCTGCCCGGGTGCCGGCTCAGGGCGTTCACATCTCTGCCATCCTGCTCGAGCCCGGCAGTCCAGCCTGGAGCCCCAGCATCAGCACCAACATTTAATAGTCGCAAGTGGGCATCTAGAGGCCCAAGGTCAGCAGGGACTCAGAGATTAGGAGGCAACTTCCTGGCCCCGTTACCATTCTTTGGCCTGGTCACAGCAGGTGTCCGTGTCACTCTATCCCTTCAGGGCTCTCGCTCTGCTGCTCCTGTGACCTGGTGCAAGGCCCAAACCTCCCCTAGCCTCAGCTGCTCCTTCTGTAACGTCTAGACCTTGCTGCGGCCTTTGACACTTACAGCTTCCACTCCAAGCGTCAGGTCCTGCCAAGCCACCACTTGGGGGGCCCTGAGCAAGCCCTTGTGACTCCTGCCCTGGCCCACCCAGCGGGAAAGGAGAACACTGGAAGACTTCCTGGAAAGCAATATCTCAAGAGCCTTTGGCCTCTTGAGTGGTTTAGTCTGAGAAGCAGACAGAGGTAGAAACTGAGACCCTAAGAGGGAACAGTCTTACCCATGGACTTAACTAAGCTACCTAAGCCTAGTTAGTGGCAGAGAGGGAGCCAATTGCTGTCACTCCAGCTGCCATTAGAGTCCTAACTGGCCTCTGGGGGAAGCCCTGGGCCAAGTGAGAAGGTTTTAGGATGATTATAAAGCCTTTTTGGTGCCAGAGGATGTTTTGTGTTTCCAAGGGAGGTTGGAAAAACCTAACAGGCCCCGAATGCTTGTTTCTGGGTAATTCTGGCCTCCACTGTTTTCACTGCTTTCCCAGAGGAGATGCTGGACCACATTTCAGGGCTTGGGAAGAGGTCACATCAGTATGAGCTGGGCCGCCCTGGCCTTGAGCTCCAGATGAGACCCAATTCCACAGCCTGTGGACACCCATGGGGCTGCCCTGCTGCCCCTTCCAGACCCATGACGCCTGCAGCTGCCTGGGACACTCCTGTCGGCCTGGTGACGTGGCACACTCTTCTGTGTGGACCCAGAGGGGAAATCCATAGGAAACCACGGCACACGCAGCATCCAGGGAGGGAGGGCTCCTCGGAAGGTTTAGAGTGGAGGCGTCAGAGGAGGGAATTTTTAGCACACTGACATTGCCGGATCTCTCATCACCACACACCTTTCTAGTCTGGTCTCTGCAAAACCCAACACCGCTAGACCTGTTTAATCCCACACTTCCCAGTCTCCCCACCATCCAGAGAACCACCAGGACCCTCGCCCTCCCCTTGAGGAAATGCTCGTCCCCTCGTCAGGACTCCTGGCTCCCGCTGCCCTCTGACCTCAGCAAATGATCCCACTTTTCTGTGCCTCCAACAGGGCTCATCCTGGCCTCCTCCCACCCCACCCCACGGCAGCTCCTTAACAACCAGCTTTATCTCTGGTGCCCGTGGGCAACATCAGGGGACACGGAGCAAAGGAGAGGCACCAGCCACATCTTCCTGGCTTTATGACTAGCCCCTTCTGTCTGATTTAAGGTTTTCACCCCTGTAGATATCCTGAGATTTCGTTCCTCAGGTAGAAGGCAAACAGACCACACAGCCCACCCGACTCAGGATTTGAGGCACCAAGATGCTGTTCCTCCTTTTCTGGAATCAAAACTCACATGCCAGTGTGTAGGGGGTCGGGTGGAGGGAGCATGTTGGGAACGGTCTGGAATCTCTTAGACTGGACCTCTACTTTGTCTTGCCATTTCTCAGGCCTGTGATTCTCTTCCTTTCCCCAGGGACCCTGACGTTTTACATCGTCAGCTTGGGGGTCAGGGAGTGTCGACTGGGAGGGGCACGAGAAAGCCTTCTGGAAATGTCTGTATCGGCATATCTAATAGAAAAATAATGCAAGCCACACATTTGGTTTTAAGTTTTCTAGTAGCCACACCGGAAGTAAAAAGAAATAGGTGAAATTAATTTTAATAATGTTTTACTTATCTCAGTATATCCGAAAATTATCCTTTCAATATACAATCAATGTAAAATATTATTAGTGAACTATTTTGTGGTCTTGCCTTTTTTTTCATACCAAGTCTTTGAGATCCTGTGTGTATTTTATACTTAGAGCATGTCTCGGTTCAGACAACTCACTTTTAAGATCTGATGTGGCTAGTGGCTATGGTATTGGGTAACACAGCTCTCTCTCTTGATCTGGGTGGTAGTTACACGGGTGTAGACATATGTAAAACTTTGTCTAACTGTATACTAAAGACTAGTGCATTTCACTGTGTATAAATTACACTTCAATTAAAAAGTGTTTTAAAAACCCTCTTCGGGGCTCTGCTCAAATGCCGTTGTTTTCCTGAACCCACCCTGGCTTGGAATTAGCTACTTCCGTTGCACTGTGCTCCTGTTACATTTATTCCAATCTTGTGCTACAGCTGGTTTTTTCTGTGTATGTCTCACTCATTTTATTATAAGCGCCTTAAGGCGAAGATCACGGTTTGTTCATTTAATTCCCCAAAGGGCCCCTGGCTACATAGATGCTGAATAAAGAAGCATGGTTGAAGTGAATCCCCGTTTGTTGTAAACCCCTCTCTGGGCTGGCAGCAGGACGGGCTGGTCATTTGATTCTGTTCTCAGTCCTATTCCAGATGTTGGCAAAGGAGAGGGACAGCAAGAGGAGAAGGAAGATGGCGTGGGGCCTCGTCTGCCAGTCACTCCGAAGAACTGCCTTCCTCTCCGGGGCATCAGCGTCCTGGAGAAGCTCGTCAAGACCTGCCCGGTGTGGCTGCATCTGGGTCTGGGCCGGGCAGAGGCGACCAGGATCCTGCACCGGGAGGCGGCCGGGGTGAGTCGGGGTCTCTCATGGCCGGTAGGCGGGCACGGCTGTCGGGAACTGCGCGGGCTCCCACGGAAGTAGCTGCCCTCTGGACAGCTGCCCATTTGCTCTCTTTTCTTAGGTTTTATCAGCTTTTCGACCAGAACTCAGGAGCAAGGGACTGGTGGGAGGTGTGGTTTCTGCCCTGGGGAGCAGGTGTCCGTCCCACTGGGGATGTACGGCTGGCAGGGGCTCTCTGGGCGTATGGGTGCCCGCGGCAGGACTGACACTTTGAGAACTCAGCCAGGGACTAGAGAGCCTCCGAGCCGGAGGGAACTGAGAAATCATTTTACACCCCCTTATTTTACATGTGAATATGAGGGGCTGTGTGATGGAATCGAAAGTGTTTTGTTTTGTCTTGTTTTGGAGTCAAGCTCTGTGAGTTGGGAAAGGGCTTCAATTTTTTGAGCCTCACTTTTCTCACTTTGAAATGGGGCCATTAATAGTATTTGCCTCCTCATGGCGTAAGCATTACAGAGGAAGATAGATGCCACGCACCACGCATTTTCTCTTACGTGCTACTTCCTTTAAAATTGTTTTTAATTTGTTTAATTTTAAAAGTGATACATATAAGTATTTACTGTAAAAAAAATATCAAGCTGGACAGAAGTGATAAAGTAAGAAGTAAAGTGTCTGATAAAGGTCTCTGCCACCCACTCTTTTTCACCTAACCTATTTCCCAGAAGTCTTTTTTTGTTTGGGGCTTTTTTAAAATTGAGGTGAAATTCACATAACGCAAAAGTAGCCTTTTTTTTTTTTTTTTTTTTTTTGCGGTAAGCGGGCCTCTCACTGTTGTGGCCTCTCCCGTCACGGAGCACAGGCTCCGGACGCGCAGGCTTAGCGGCCATGGCTCAAGGGCCTAGCCGCTCCGCGGCATGTGGGATCTTCCCGCACCGGGGCACAAACCCGTGTCCCCTGCATCGGCAGGCGAACTCTCAACCACTGCGCCACCAGGGAAGCCCCAAAAGTAGCCATTTTTTAAGTGCACAATTTAGTACATTCACAAGGTTGTAGAAGCACCACCTCTATCTAGTTCCAAAACATTTCATCACCCCAAGATAAAACCCCGTATCCATTAAGCAGTTACTCCCATTCCTTCTTCCCCTGGCCCCTGGTAGCCACCGGTCTGCTTCCAGAAGTCATTTCTGCTGGGCGTGTGTGGCGTATCTGTCCATTCATCTTCCATGCAGACACCCACATCTGTAACAGCTAGCATTCACCAAACACTTTACTGTGTTCTGGACACTGTCACGTGTATAAGCACACTTTATCCTCACAGCAGCCCTCTGAGGTAGGTAATACTAATATACCCATTTCACAGAGGAAGTAACTGAGATACGAAGCAGTTAAGTGACCTCCCCCAGGGGACACAGCGATCGAGTGCCTGAGCTGCCTTTTGAACCCAGGCAGTCGGGGAGCCCCTGTGCTGTATCATACACACAGGTTGTTTTTGACCGAGATGGAATTGCATCTTATAGCCATTTTTTGCTCTTCTTACCTTCAATGTGGTATGTATCGCTACACTGTGTCCGGGGAATAGTCCAAGCTCCTAAACACAGGGGGCTCAGGTAGTTAGCAGACTAATTCATCCTGGACTAGATAAAATCCATCAAGTCAGCAGTTGTACCTGAACTTTGGAATTACTGGAACTCATGGGGCCTCCAGCAAAGTCCCACAAAGTCCCACAGAGCCTCCTGCCATAGTGAGTGGGGACCGTAGAGGCCTAAAGACCCAGCTGAATCCCTCTGGGGCCAGGAGAGGCCTCCCCCGGGGCATGGCCCCAGCTGAGGAGAGGGTTGCAGCGAGGGGTGGAGGGGGGGGGGGAGGCAGGGAGACCGTGTCCTGAAGGAAACAAGATCTGTTGTTTCATTCCTCCCCACCTAAAGGCTTTCAGTTTCGAACTGCCTGAGGCTTTAGAGCAGATTATGAAACTGCATAGAAAATAAAATCAGGGATTCATACCAGCAGGTGTTCCGGTCGGTATTCCCAGGCTGCAGCCCCAGCTGGTCGTCCACTCTCCTAATAGGATCTGAGGGGATTAGCGTCCCACCCTTCTTGGGAGGATGCAGCTGAGAAACAGGCCCAAGTGCAAGGTTGTGGTGTGACGAATGGCCATTTTCTGGACCTTACTTGGTCATCAGGAGAGGTGTGTCCAGGCATGCGTGTAGATGGGGGTGGACCAGACAGTGAGGACCGTCCCGGGAGACAGCAAGTGGGTCTCCAAGGTGAGCTGCACTGGGTGTAAGTCATGCCCACTTTGTCCAAAGGTTCGATACTCTCTTCAAAAAGTTTACGACAAGCCCAACTCAAAACAGCAGTAGTGGTTCTGTGTGGAGACTGCTTATTAATGGCAGGCCCTGTACCAAGTGTCGTATGAACGTCACCTCATTTAATCCTCGCAATAATCCTGTGAGGTGGGCTCTGCCATTATCCTCATTTTACTGATAATGAAACTGTGGCTGTGAAGAGTGCCCTTGGGGTTCCCAGAAGCAGAGGATCTGGGAGGGGTCCCCAGGGGGCACCAGTGGGGGAAATAAGACAAGGAAGGGAGGGCAGCTAATAAAAGGTATGTGTTGGGCTTCCCTGGTGGCGCAGTGGTTGAGAGTCCACCTGCCGATGCAGGGCACGCGGGTCCGTGACCCAGTCCGGGAAGATCCCACATGCCGAGGAGCGGCTGGGCCCGTGAACCATGGCCTCTGAGCCTGCGTGTCCGGAGCCTGTTGCTCTGCAACGGGAGAGGCCACAGCAGTGAGAGGCCCGCGTACCGCAAAAAAAAAAAAAAAAAAAAAAAAAAAGGTATGTGTTGATGCATGTTACCCCTGGGGGCAGTGGAGCTGGCTTCTGCTGGGGCACTTTGGGAGCCAGGGTAGAGCACACATCTCAAGGTCATTCTGCCCAGAGGGCTGAGGGAGCTGATATTATCCACTGACTGCTGATAGCCATTGGTTCCAGGCAATGGGGGATGAGGATTCATGTTCCAGCACCACCTCTCTGCTCTCAGTATGAGAAGATCTGACTCTGGCCAGAAGCAGCCAGTGAGCAAAGTGATGCCAAGCTGGCTGTTGGAAGCAGGACTGGGGTCCACTAAAGAGAGTCGGCAGGGCCCCAGCAGCCTCTACCACTGGGAGTGAAGCCACCTGCCCAGGGTCACACAGCTAGTGAGTTACAGGGCTGAGATTTGATCCCAGTCTTGGCTAAGCCAAAGCACACCCCTCACAAGGGTGAAGGTTAGTAGCCGGAAAGAAAAAGAAGTAATGTTTTGAGGTCAGTCAATACCAGATGGGTTTGGGTATAAGACACGTTTATAAAGATGGATAAAATCTGATCTTACCACTGTCCTCTCAGAGGGTCTGGTGGGGGCTTCATGCACGGATATGAATGGGAAGGCATGGGGAGGGGATGTCTCAGTGCTGGGTAAAAGGCAGGACAGCGAGTGACCTAGAGGAGGCGGGGAGCCTGTCCAGGTGGGCTGATCTGGGCAGACTTCCTGGAGGAGACAGATGCTGAGCTGGGCCATGCAGGATGGATGGGCAGGATTGGGATGGGGGAGCTGAGTGGGTGGATGGGTGATGGAACAGCACAGGCTGAGCCCCAGAAGTGGGCATGAGCTGGGCTGGGGCACACAGGGAGGGAAGAGAGCATGTCCGCAGGGATTGGAGCCAACTGGAGTCGCTGGAGGGCAGCACTAAGATGCATTCATTGCCTTGCAATGCCAGCGTCTGGCTCAGGCTTAGGTGCAGAGTATGTCTGGCTTTGGGTGTTCGTTAGAACAAGTGAATGAAGGATGGCAGGGAGGATGGGGCTGGTTCTGCGGAGCTGGCAAAGCCAGGCCAGTTGCTCAGGGCCTGCCTGCAGTGAGGGACGAAGGTCACGTGGCTGTGTTTACTTTCCAGGTGAGCACACATCACACAAGGCTTTAAGCCTTCATCCCAGGCTCCGTGGCTACAAGAGGCCCAGACACCTCTTCACCCCAAGTAGGTGGAGGTACCCAGGTCGCTATTTTATAACTCAGGGGCTGAGTATAGAAAACGGAAAGCTTCAGGCTGGGTCCTGAAGTGACACCCTTGTCCAGAGCCTTGAATCTAATCCCAGGAGTGAGACCACAGGCTACTGTTAAGACCGAAGGTGATGGGCTAAAAGAGGTCAGCCGGGCCCTTCCTGCTATTGACCCCTTACTCTCCCTCTGAGACCACAGGGACTGGGTCAGCCCCGAGGACAACAAAATTGGAAGAGATGCACCTTCTGTTCAATTCTCTGCCCTCACACCGCACTCCTCCCTGTGAGCTTCTGTATTTTCAAGCAGAAAACAAAGCCCTAAAGCTCACGCTCTGATAAAAGACTGACCAACTTTTACCCAAAGTTGTTCTTTGCATGATCTTATTGATCCTCACAGCGACTTCTGTCTGGTTTGTGTTATTAGTGTCCCCATTTCCAGATAAGGAAATGAAGGCACAGAGAAGTTAAGTCACTTGCCTGAAGTCACACAGCTAGTAAGAGCAGAGTCTGCATAGTATGATCTTCAGGAGATGCTGGGAAGGCCCTTTGCTGCATAATATCACTCTCGTGGAACTGTCTGAAATTCCACCAGTGCAATGGCTTCATCGTTTTTAAGATATAGACACTGGGTAGCCCCCAGGCTGTGAGAGTTTGGAGGGTCCTCAGAGATAACCTGGACCCACCCCTCATGGCACCAGTGAGAGACAGTGCTTCATCATGTCTGGGGCCAGTGGTCGGGAGACTGGAGATCCAGCCCCTTTGTCCCAAATATCTGTATGACCTTGACCATGTCCCACCCCCTCTACTACTCCCCATCTCCTGCAGCCTGCTTCTCTGATAAGGTTCTGGGAACATATTGGCCCATTTCTGATTCGCGTATATCCAGAGCAAGGCAATCAAAAGCCATCTTTATTCATCCTGCACCCAAATGGTGGGGTGTTTCTTCTTTTAGTTTTATTTTAGAAGTTTTTGATTTATAGAAAAGTTGCAAGGACAGTACAGAGAGTTCCCTTATGTACTTCTCACCCAATTTCTCCCACTGTTAACATCTAACATGAGTATGGTACGTTTGTCACAATTAATGAACCAGTATTGATACATTAGTATTAACTAACGCCCATACTTTATTCAGATTTCCTTAGCTTTTACCTAATGTCTTTTTCTGTTCCAGGATCCCATCCAGGGCACCACATCACATATAGTCATAGGTCTCCTTAGGCTCCTCTTGGCTGCAAGTTTCTCAAACTTTCTTTGTTTCTGACGACCTTGATGGTTTTGAGGAGTACTGGTCAGGTGTTTTGTAGAATGTCCCTCACCTGGGATTTGTCAGATGGTTAGACTGGGGGTATGAGTTTTGGGGAGGAAGATCCCATAGGCAAAGCGCCATTCTCATCACATCATGACAGAGGTTCATACTGTCAACATGGTGTCACTGTTGATGTTGACCTTGATCAGCTGGCAGTTTCCGCTGTAAAGTTACTCCTTCTCCTCCCCCTTTCATACAGTTTGCTTTGGAAGGAAGACACTCTGCACAGCCCACACTCAGGGAGTGGGGATTTATGCTCCACCTACTTGAGGGCGGAGCATCTACATAAACTACTTGAAATTCTTACGCACAAGAGATTTGTCTCTTCTCCCCCATTTATTTATTTATTCGACCACTTACTAATATCGATGTAGACTCATAGGTACTTATTTTATGCTTTGAGTTATAATCCAATACTACCATAATTATTTTATGGCTCAAATTGTTCCAGATTTGGCCACCGGGAGCTCTTTCAGTGGGCTCCTGTGTCCCTTTGACATAACCCCATCATTGTGCCTGTGTTTTGATTATTTGTTTGTTCAGAGCACTTCCTTACTTTCTTACACTAAAAGGTGCTCCAGATTGTCTTGTATATTTCTTGCCTCAGTCCTAGGATCGGCCATTTCTCCAAGGAACCCTTGTTCCTTTTATTGGAGAATAATGTTAGAAACCAAGATCTGGCGCTATGTGTGTTCATTGCTACTGAAGTGTCATTGCTTCTAGGCCAAGAGGTGGTCTTTTAGTGAAAGAAACCTCTTGTAAGATTGCTTTTTGTAGTGAGGGGTTAGCTCAAGAGTTGCAAGGCTTCCCTGGTGGCACAGTGGTTGAGGGTCCGCCTGCCGATGCAGGGGACACGGCTTCGTACCCCGGTCCGGGAAGATCCCACATGCCATGGAGCGGCTGGGCCCGTGAGCCGTGGCCACTGAGCCTACACGTCCGGAGCCTGTGCTCCGCAACGGGAGAGGCCACAACAGTGAGAGGCCCGCGTACCGCAAAAAAAAAGAGTTGCGGTAGCCTGAGTTGCAATATGGACCAGCCCACATTCAAGGCATCTTCCCCTGCTGTGAGACCAAGGAATACCAGTTATGTCCAATATAGTTTGGCGAAAGCACCGGTGAGACCCCTTTCCTGCCCCTTCGGGATGCCAGGGCCAGGGAAGAAGGCATAGTCAGCAGGTCTGCCGTGTGCCAAGCACCGTCTCTCATCTTTCCACCAGCCCTGCAGAACAGGGGGCAGGCTCTCTATTTTATAAGTGAGGAAACCCACCTCTGACAGAGTCATATGGCCACTAAGTGATAGAGGGTGATTTGAGCCCACCAACTGACTGCTTTCAAAGACTTTTTTTTTTTTAAAAAAAACCACAGTGTGTCAGCCTCATCCCCAGAAATGCGGGTTTCTTTGGTTTAGAGCGGGGCTCGGCCACCAGCATGCTTTTAAAGCTCCTTGGGCGATTCTGATATGCAGCCAGGATTGAGAAACGCTGCTCCATGCCAGGCTACAGCCTCGTTATCAGTAATGGGAAAGGTGGGCCACGCGTGTCCAGAGGGGGCTTCGGCCACTGGACCCCTGACCTCCAGAGGCACTTGTGGTGCCTGGGAAGAACCAGCCACTTCTGTTCCAGCCCTAAAGAGCGTGATTGGAAAATTTCCCCAAGCGACTGGAAAATAGTCCTAAAATAACAAAAGTAGAAAAGCAGACACAGCTCTGGGTTGTCCGGGCCAAGAAGGAATAGTAAAAACAAAACCATTTAGAGTGTATTTAGCTTTGGGTTTTTATGTAATTATTTGAAGAGGAGGAGGGGAATGCAATGGCTGCATAATTCTCTCCCTAAGCATATTTCTGTCCCAGCTGTTACTGAAATCAGTTGGTCTTTCCAAACCCCCTCTGGCTGAAGGTGGATACGGAAGGGCTCCAACCCAGCCAGGGGCTCGAACCTCCTGGATTGCAGTAATTTACCTGTGAAACTAACCCTCATGTAAGCCTCTTGGGGGTTTGGGAAAGACCCCAGGACACTGATGCTGGGAGAGAATCTTCTAGAAGGAAGGAGTCCTGGACCCTTTAGTCCCCCTACTTCGCTAGACTGGAAAAGCCAGCTCAGAGAGGGGAAGTGACTTGCCGAAGGGCACAGCAAGCCAGGGTCCGCACCAAGAGGGACACTGTGTCCTGCCTCACAGCCCAGGGACCTGACCATGAACCCACTGTTGTTTCAGGGGGTGGTGGTAGGGGAATCCTAGCTCTTCAAAGAAAACTGGACCCTCAGAGTGGGCACGTCGCCCGTCAGTTTGTACAATTGGGGAAAGAGGATTCTTCTGCTTTTGGTGAGTTCCTAATCCAGTATGTTGGGGAAGCTGACAAAAGGGGAAAAAAATAAAGAGGGAACAGAAGGAGTGGGTGACTCAGATGTCAGCTCAACAAGGCACCAGACGACGTTTGTTCCCACAGAGGGGAGACGTTGAGTGAGGACACTGGGGCACAGCGAGCTTTGTGGGTGGCCCGGTTAATCAGGGAAGGCTTTCGGGAGCAGTGGCTCAGGGAGGGTCCCGGTGTGAGCTGGGAGCAGTAGTGTGAGCTGCTCCATTCCTAATAACCCCAGGCAGCCCGCAGGCAAGGGTCCCGGAGGTGGACAGAGAAGGTTCCGGTGCCTGGACTTGCCAGCTCACATTCCCTCACTGCTCACCTTGAGCTCATCCTTTCACTCGGGGCTGAGACCTGAAGTCTGGAGCCGCTAGTGAGGGTGTCTTTCCGTCTCCAGGGTGCCTGGTGCCCCACCATGTTGCCTTTCTGAATCATAGAGCCGTCCATGAACAGGAGGATGGAAACGCTTCCTCCGTACAGCAGGGGGCTCTGAGGCAGGTAGAGACACCATATATTGGGTGCTTATTATATGGCAGGCACTCTACCGAAGTCATGTGGGCAGTTCTTTCATTAATCCTTTGAGGCACTGGGCCTATGGTAGCTTCAGCCATAAGGCTACTGTTGTATATCTAATGAGAAATATGGAGGTTTGGGGTCTAGGGCTGGTTAAGCAGTTCAGTGATGTCTTCAAGACCCAGGTCCTTTCCACCTTTCTGTTCCTCCATCTTCAAGGTGAGCTTTTGTCCTCTGTTTGTCACCTCATGGTTACAGAATAGCAGCTGCAGCTCCAGCCATCTCACCCATTTAAAAGCAGGAGGTCATGGGCAAAAGGCTTTCTTCTCTTAGGCTCAGCCTTTTTGTCAGGGAACAGATGTTTTCCCAGATACTTTAGTGGCTACCCCTGACTGTGAGGGAGGCTGGGGAAGGGGGTGAGTGGCAGAGGGGAACAGAATAGCCATGATTGGCTTTGACCAAACAGGATTCATCTCCTGAGGCAGAATGCACTGCTCCCAGGCCAGAATTGTGGTCAGTTAGCAAGGAGAGGGAGGGGAACTGGTTCTCAGGGGGGCTGACTCTTAGCGACCATCACAGGCAGGAACTATCGTGATCCCATTTTGCAGAGGAAGAAGCAGCCCCAGAGCAGTCACACAGCTCAAGAGTAGCCAACTATGGACTGAACTCTGAGAGTCTGGCTCCAGAGATCGTGGGCTAAAGTCTTACACAGAAGGGGCCCAAGGCCCAATGCTCTGGACCTTCCCCTTTCCCTCCCTCTTTGCCAGTCCTCTTCCTACACTGTATTCTCATCTGTACAAGGGGTAAAATATTCTAAACGCCAGGGAGGGAGTTGCTGCAAGGTATCTAAAACCTCTAACCAGGTGCCTGGCATAAAACACATGCTCAGTTGGTGGGTTGGCTGGGTTGGAGGACATGTACTATAATGGTCACAACCCTGATCTGAAGGTCACTGGCCTTGCATTCTTGTCCTGGCTCTGCCACGAACAAATAATGGGACCTCAGGATGTCTTTTTGCATTTCTGGGTCTTGGTTTCTTTGGCTGTAGAGTGAGGAGCTGGACGTACCCGTGGCTTTCAAACTTCCCCACCAAGCTCTGGGGACCCCTCAACAGCACCTCATAGGAGGAAGAGAGGAGGGGGGTACCCAAAGGATGAGGTCCCACCTCCACATAACCCACAGCTGTAGCATTGCCTACTGTGGCATAACGAACCACTCCAAAATCCAGTGGCTTAAAACAGCCACTATTCAACTTTCTCAGGATTCTGTGGGTCAGCAGTTTGGACTGGGTTCTGCTGAGTGGTTCTTCTGCTGGTCTCTCCTGGGGTCAGTCAGGCAGCTGCAGTCATCTGGCCAGCTGGCCAGAGATGGCCTTGCTCCCCTGTCTGGCGGTTAGTACCAGCTGTGGGCTGGGCCTCATGACTCCAGCGGGCTCACTCAGCCTTCTTCACATGACAGCTGTGGTCCAACAGGGTGAGCATGGAAGCAGACATGCCTCTTAAGGCCTAGGCTTAACCCTCCACAGAGTCACTTCTGCTACATTCTTTTTTTTTTTTTTAATATTTATTTATTTATTTGGTTGCACTGGGTCTTTTAGTTGCGGCAGACGGGCTCCTTAGTTGCGGCTCGAGGGCTCCTTAGTTGTGGCTCGAGGGCTCCTTAGCTGCGGCTCACTGACTCCTTAGTTGCGGCATGTGGGCTCCTTAGTTGTAGCATGTGAACTCTTAGTTGCAGCATGCATGTGGGATCTAGTTCCCTGACCAGGGCTCGAACCCAGGCCCCCTGCATCAGGAGCACGGAGTCTTAACCACTGCGCCACCAGCAAAGTCCCCGATGCATTCTTTTGGTTAAAGCAAATCCTAAGGCCACCCTTCCAGGTGCAGGGAAATAGACCCCACCTCTTGATGGGAGGAGCTGCAAAGAATTTGTGGCCATTTTAATCTACCGCATAGGTGAATAATCTTTCAGTCCGTTTTCCTATCTCTTTGTTTGGAAAAAAGATACATAATAATAATCGTATTAATAGTTATCATTTTTTGTCAAACAAGATTATGCAGATAAAAATCTTAGCATCTGGTTTAGTGCTCAGTAAATGGTAGCAGTCTATAATAATAATAAGTATCGAGTGCATGCTCTATGCCAGGCATTTATATATATGACCAGCAATTCTCATAGCAGCCCTGAAAGGTGGAGGTTATTATTCTCAGGCTCAGACGAGGAAATCGAGACCAGAGGAGTAAAAGTAGCTTGCCTACAGACCCACAGCTGGTAAGGAGCAGAGCTGAGATTCGAGTCCCCCTGCAGCTCTAAAAAGTGGGCTGCAGGGGGTAGAAAGAGAAGTAAGAGGGGCTTGGAGAATTTGCACATGGACCCCCTCAAGGGTGCTGGAGAAGGAGCTCTGGGAGGCACACCCAGCCCGTTAGCCCCCTGGGTGCTCACCTGCAGCAACCATCACGGGCAACATCTCCTTAGAGGATAAGCAATGGACACCTGGTGAGGGTAGGGGTGTGATAGGGACACAGGCAGTTCACTCAGATGCCCTTCTCCTGGCACTGGCTTTGGCTGAACTCTGCTGGGTTTAAGCATGGGAGATGCACCTTAATCTAGAACGCTTTGTAGGAGTTACCGGTCTGCATACGTTCTTGCAGTGAGCCGCACAGCGACACTGTTTTTGAGGTGCTGTCTGTGGCGACTTCCTAGAAGGGACCCTGTGACTAGCTGAGGTGCTAAACCTCCCCACAGGGGAACGTGGAACAGACCATCTTATTCCGAAGGACAGTGGCCAAGGCAGACCACTGACCGGGGTTCTGCCCATAGCAGGCACCTGTCAGTGCCCCCTCCCCGACTGCCATCTGGGCGGGAGAGGTCAGAGGACTCCTCTAGCCTCTGTCCCTGCTCCTCCCCCACTAACTCAGCCCCCCAGACCCCCAACCCAGAACCTTATCTTGGCTTTTCAGATAAGAGCCCCAGGACTTGGCCACGGCAGAAGGAAGTGCTATAGGAGGCTCTGTGGCCATGCTGAAAGGGTGGGTGTTGGATGCTCAGAACTGGGAACCTGAGCCCAGACTGGGGACTTTCCACCCCCGTCTACACCCCTGGCCTGTAGTGAGTAGATAACACAGACTTGATGGCAAGAGATAAGTGAGATGTTCTTGGCGACACCTGGGTCTGTGTCTTGCTTCTGCACTTCCTGTTTGCGTGGCCTTGGGTTTATTTAACCTCCCTGTGCCCTGAGTCTTCATCCATCAGAAGGAATGGTAGTAGTGCCTGCTTCCTGGGGCCGTGGGGAGAGCTGGGTGATGCCGAGCGTGAGGTACTTGGCCCGGAGCGCAGACGTCAGCCGCTCTTTTCAGCTTCTGGCTCCTTACCCTCCGCTGACGCACACTCTCAAGGAAATCCCTTCTGAGTTTTTTTCACAACAAACACACGTGGTAGACTGATCCCCAGTTCTAGATGGAGCCCGAGACTGGGAGACTGAGGAATATCAACCAGCCATGGGGAAGGAGGGTGGAAGCAGATGGAGAATTAATCCTTAGTGAGCATCGGTGGAGACACGTGTATCCCACTGGGTGCTTTCCTATGCAATGTCTCATTTACCCTTCCGACACGGAGGCGTGGGGCTTTGGTTTCATTTCTTGTTTCTGCTGGGTGGTCGTGGGTGTTATCCCCACTTACAGATCAGAACACTGAGGCTCGGAGAAGCCACGGAATTACCCAGGGCCACAGAGCTCACAGCTGGCTGCTCTGGGCCCTCCGGGAGCCCAAGAGGAAAGGCAGATTGTGAGAGACTGTGACTCTCCCCGCAGCTGGAGGAGTTCCTGTCCGAGAGCTCTTATCTCCTTTCTTTCTGTCTGTGGAACGGGAGGGTGGAGAACGGGGTCCATGTCTCAGCGGAGTGACTAAGTCCAGAAATAGTTACGTGCTGGGTGTGAAAGAGCCAATTAGACTGCAAGGCGGCATTGCTGGAGGTCCCAGTTGAGGCTGGCAACCGTGATTTGTCATTGCGGTCACCCTAGAGAGAGATCAGTGGGGGTCAAATAGTCTAGGAAGAAGTTGACAATCAGTGGAGTAGGCAGTCTATGTTGTCCTGCGGCCCTGGCCGTCCACTCGTCTCTCACTCGATCTCTCTGACAAAAAGTCCATCCTTATGATAGGTATCCTTATTGTCTTGTTTTATTCTCTTGTATTTTCTTTTGGAAAGAGAAATGGTTGGTGGCATTTGCCTTAATGGGTCATGACCCACAGTTTGAAAAACACTGCTTTCCTTCCTGTGCCATTCCTGACACTCAGGGTGGCGAGGGGCCACTCTGCTACGTGCATGTGCTTCTGAACCAGTGACCTGGCTTGTGTCCCTCACACATGTGCCCTACAAAGATAGAAGCCCCCAGTTTGTTTTTCAGCTGAGGAGAGTGCCAGCCTCAGCTCCTTCCCAGTCAGGGTCAAGGATCCAACTCTGCTGTCTGCCTTCCCAGGGGCACCACCGGCTCCCGCTTGGGCCTCGCTCCCTGTGCCCGGCTCCCCAGAGTTCCAGCGGGGGGGACCCCGGCGGCAGCCGGGAGTTCCCTTATTCCACACTCACTCCCACGTATGTTCACTCACACACGTTCACACGCTTGCACACACTCACTATGCCCTGGGCAACAGTTCTCTGATACCAGTTGGATGTCCTACAATTCAGTTCAATTCTGACATGACTACCCGAAGCGAACACAGACCCCTAAGTTAAAGGGAAGGTCCCCAAAAGACTGCTCTCACTGCAGATGCCAGACACGCGTGGGGTCCCTAGGCTCCCTACACTCCTGTCTGACTTGGTCACAAACGTGACCCCTCTTTAGGTTTGATAATCTGCTAGGAAGACCCAGAAAACTCACTGAAAGCACCATGCTTATGGTGACAGTTTGAATATAAAGGATACAACTCAAGATCAGCTGAATGCGAGACACACGGGGGCGAGGTCCGGGCTGGGGAGGGGGACACAGAGCCCCAATACCCTCTCCCGATGGGAACCAGGCACGCACCCTCCCCACGTGTCAGTGTGTTCACCAGCCAGGAGATTCGATCACCGCCCGGTGCTTGAACTCAGTCCGCAGTCCCTCTTCGCTTTCCAGAGGTCAGGGTGGGGCTTCGGGTTCCAACCCTCTAGAATTATGCGCCTGGCTTTCTGGGGCAGCCCCTCCTTTAAGGTCCCACTTGAGCCGACTGTTAGCATAGACTCAGGTATGGCCCAGAGGGGCTCTTTATGAATTACCTAAGACCTCCATCACTCAGGAAAATCCAAGGGTTTTTGAAACTCTGTGCCAGGAGCCAGAGACAAAGACCAGCTGTATTTTTTATAGCACCCATAGGCTTACTCTCTCTCTCTCACACACACACACACACACACACACACACCTCTCTCTCTCTCTCTCTCTCTCTCTCTCTCTCTCTCTCTCTCTCACACACACACTCCCTCACACATGCTGGGTCCCATGGACCTGATGGGTAGGCGGCAGCTCGGCCTTGGATCTCTGAAGAGGAACCAAAGTGACCCCTTTTCTTGGAAAGACGCGTTCCTGGGGGCAGTCCGGGTCCAGGTGGACGCACCAGCTCAGTGACGCTGCTGCTCACAGCGGGCGAGGCTGTGCCGGGACTGCAGAGAAGCATCTAGAGGAGAGCTGGCCTCCCGCTGGGTCCCCTAGGAGGGCCGTCCTTCCAGGTGGGGTACCAGCAACCCAGCCCAGCTCGCATTTCTGCCCCAGAAGCCTCTCTCCTGCCTTCCTCTATCCGCTGGGTTCTCAGGCTCTCTCCACCCTGCCCTGCACGAGGAGAGGGGCTGGCAAACTCATTTCTGACCACGGTTCAATGACTGATGGGTGCATTGTGTCCCTGCTCCCAAGAGGCACTCCCACGGCGAGCAGACGCTTAAGCCAAGAGACTGCCCTCTGTGGGCCGGCGCAGGGCAGCCGAGGGCTCCGGATCTAGATCCGAAGGGCCTGAGCTCAGATCCCAGCTCTGTCATCCTGGGCATTACCTGCCTTTCTGTACCTCAGTTTCCTCGTCTGTAAGATGGGGATAATAACTGCATCCCCTCTCATATGAGAGTTAAGTAAGATCATGGAATCTAATGAACTGGGGTTCAGGCTTGGGTAGAGGAGGGAAGCGGTATGTGTTAGCTGCTACTAGTCAATACCAACAATATTATTCTAATGTTTTATTGACAATTAATTATAATACTATATAGCAATAGCATCATAATAATAGTAAATAACAATGGCGGGTAATTTGAGGCATCACCCAAGGGGTGGCAGGACAGTGTGCCTTGGTGGGGGAAGGGGAGAAGTGCCGTCTCTGCGCTTCTCCAGAGCCTGTCACGCTTGGGGCCACATCCTCTGGAGGCCCCAGTGGCCCTGCTCCCCAATCTTCTCTCAGCATCTTTGGCCAGACTTCCGGTCTTCCAAACTCTAGACCGGGCTCTTGGAGCCTGAGTGGGAACGGCTTAGACCCCTCGTGGGGACGAGGGTGGAGGGGAGGGGGGACACCATGACCAAGTCCTTTCTCAGGAAAGGAAGGAGTGACCCTTCCTGGGGGGAGGACCAACCCTCTTCCTCTTCCCCAGGGGGAGCTGTGCCCCAAGAGGTTGGGGAGATTCCAGAAGGTGTCTGTCATCACCTGGAAAAAGGGACGAGCCTGGGTGGGGCCAGTGGAGACTAAAAAGAACATTTTAAAACCACACAGTCTATGAAAGGAATCAGGGGTCCCCTCCCCATGATGGCCACGGGGAGGGCACTGCCCCAGGGCTGCTGTGGGTGTAAGAGTGGAAAACTTCAGAGTCACAGTCCCCTTAACTGAGCAGAACCGTCGTTCAGAGCAGGAGAAGTGAAAGTGAGGCGTCTGTAAACACGCTGGCTCTGGTTTAGACTTTGGGTAGTGCTGGGTTACTAGAGCACAGATAGGTCCCTGGGGCTCAGAAGCATCGTTTTGTTTTTGTTTTTAATTTATTTTTGGCTGTGTTGGGTCTTCGTTGTTGCATGTGGGCTTTCTCTAGTTGCGGTGAGCGGGGGCTACTCTTTGTTGCAGTGCGCGGGCTTCTCCTTGCAGTGGCTTCTCTTGTTGCGGAACACAGGCTCTAGGCGCGTGGGTTTCAGTAGTCGTGGCACGAGGGCTCAGTAGTTGTGGCTCTCGGGCCCTAGAGTGCAGGCTCAGTAGTTGTGGCACACGGGCTTAGTTGCTCTGTGGCATGTGGGATCTTCCTGGACCAGGGCTCGAACCTGTGTCCCCTGCATTGGCAGGCGGATTCTTAACCACTGCACCACCAGGGAAGTCCCAGAAGCATCGTTTTCGACTAGAGTAAACCCACAGGAGAAGAAAGGGCAAGTCCCTCCCTGGGCAGGATGTACAGAACAGAGAGCGGCTGCATGGCGTGGGGTCTGGAGCATGGACACCAGCATCCAGGGCTGAATCCCAGCTCTGCCCCTTTCAGCTGTGAGGGCTTCGCCAGGCAAAGCCTCCAGGGTATGTCCTAGGGGCCAAGCCCATATGGGTATTTCCTCAGTTGATCGTCACACCAGCCCGAAGAGCCAGGTCCTCTTAAGGTCAGAGAGCGCCTCAGTTTCTTCATCTGTGAAGTGGGGATAACAGCAAAACGCACGTCACAGGGTTATTGAGAGGATCAAGCAAGTGAATGTATGCAAGGTACTCATAACAGTTCCTGTCACAGAGAAAGCTGTGTATATTAGTTATTTTTGTTTCCATGGGGGAAAAATAGTGTGAATTGACTAATATCTATGATTGTTTCCAGCAGCCTCCCCCAGGGCATACATGCTGGGGTGTGAGTTGAAATTCAACCCGTCCATTTGAGCTTTTCCAAGCGTGACCCTGGATCACTGCCTGTACCAGATTAAGCTGATTCCAGACCCGCTCCCCTCCCCCAACTAACCAGCATCTCAAGGGGCGGACTCAGGAATCCGTACTGATTTAGTTGACACACACACACCCCCCCCCCCCGCCAATGGACAAATGAGAAGTTGAGACTCAAGGAGCCAGGGCACTTGGGCCACGTGACACATGGCTCTTGGGGCAGAACCCCTAGTTCTACCTCAAAATGCTAGACTCCCCCACCTTGCCTTTTTGTTTCTGGAACATTCCAGATGACTTCCATCTCACTCTTGTCCTTCTGAATAACCTCCCCCCCAAATCTTTGACTCATGGAGTTCCCCCTTCCTCCATTGCAGACGTTCCTGGTCCGCCGGGACAGCAGCTTGAAGCACCCGGTGCTCTGTGTGCACTTCCCTTCTCCAAACGAGAGCTCATCCGCGGTGCTGGAATACACCATTAAAGAAGAAAAATCAAGTGAGTACCATGTCCCCGTTCTGCCTGGAGCCACACAGCAGCGGCAGATGCTACACCCTGTAACCACAGACACTCCTCCCAGGCCAGAGGGTCTAAAATTAGAAGAAGGGGGAAAGCTTTCATCCGCTGAAGTTATTTGGCCCGGTTTGTTTTGAACTCGGTTTATCACTCAAAGTCAATGCGAGTTTCCACTCACCCATGTCACAGCTTGATGGCTGTGCTTCCTCAAGGCCTCTATGATGTTTCCTCTTGTAAGGTCATGGTGGAGAAAGGGAAGAAAAAGAGAGGACATGTCTGGGCCCCTGGGTCCTAGTGACAGCTCAGCACACACTCAAACCATGATCTTGGACAAGTCACTGAACCTCTCTGAGCCTCGGTTTGCTCATCTGTCAAATGGATATAATAGTCACTTCCTGTCTGTATCACAGGGCCTTTGTGAGGGTCAAATGGGCAAGCACTTTGAAAGACAAAAATCCTGTGTGCACCCAGGGCTGCCAGGAGCAGGCTTGAGCCTCCGTGGAAAAATGTTTGGGGACCCCCAAACAAGGGTGGGTTTGTACGCAATTGAAAGGGTTTGGGCTTCCGAAGCCCCTCCTCTCGTGGGCCAAGCCAGGTATTCAGATCCAAAAAGCTTGTTGAAAGAATCTGTAGACTATTCCAAGCACCGGCTTAGATCCTCTTACAGATTGATCCAGGGATGTCAGGAGCTTTTTACTCTTGGCTAGCAGCAGAGTGACAACATTTAAAGAAGGTAAAATATTTAAGTATTTTATAAATATTATAAGTATATGATAGAAATATATACTTTAATCATATATTTGCATAATTAAATGTTATATAAATATAATAAATATTTTTAAAGTATTTATTAAATATTTTAGGGTGCTTGTTTGTCAAGAGACACTTGTGCCCGACGCTGGGAAGATGCAAAGATGAAAAAGACAGAGCTCTGGCTTCAAGGCTCTCCCAGTGTAGTTGGAGGGTGGGGGGCAAGGTGGGTGGGAGAGACACAGACCTCAACACTTGCTGTGCAGTGTGACAGATGTAACGGCACAGGGACCTCTGGCCGAGGGGCACAGAGGATGCAGACCACGGTGGGAAGGATTCTGGGAGGGTGTCAAAGAGGAAGGAATACAGGCTGGCTCCGGAAGGGTGAGGATATTAGTTCAATTAAATGCTGCTTTTCTAGCTCCAGAGGTGGAGGAGAAAGCAAAAGCAGGGGCAGTTTCCGGTTTTTGCCGTACACTGAGTGGGCGAAACAGTTCCCTCATTCGTGTATTCAACAGTTGATTATTAAGTGTCTGCTCTGTGTCTCTGGAGCTGTTCTACCATTGGGGACACAGCAGGGAACAAAACACAGTCCCCGCCCCTAAACAAGTGTGGAGAGTCATGCTATGGAGAACACATAAGTGGGAAGATTAGCCAGCTGTTGCAATAACAACAAAAAATGTAATGGGTTAAACCCAGAAGGGGCTAGTTTCCCAGTCAGGTGCAAGATTCCTGGTCAGTGGGGAAGGCTCATTCAGGGACCCCATCTGGAGCACGCAGCCCCCAGTTTCTTGTGGTTGACTCCATGCCATAGGCTGGAAGGCGAAAGAGGAGGCTTGTGGGCGGGTCTTACCTCAATGCCTGAAAGTAGGTGTGTCACTTGTGCTCACATTCCATTGGCCAGAACTTGCTCACATGGCCACACCCAACTGCAAGGGAGACTGGGAAGTGTGGTCCAGACACCTGTCCAGGGAGACGCAGAGGGCCTGAATCTTGGTGAACTGCTTGGAGTCTGCTCTCTGGGTAAGGGGTAAGGAGTGTGTGGCGTTGTTAATTTATACAGCAACCCTTAATGACTCCTGCCTTACAGCATCCAGCGGGGAAGACAATGTAGGGATCTCAGAGAGGAAGGAGGGTGTTACAGTTTCCCCAGACCAAGCATATAGCGCCCTCTGATGACTGCAGAAGGGGTGAGGTTGTTTGGGACACCGGGGGCTGCACAGTCCCTGGGTGTGCTTTTGATCTCCTGGGAGAAGAGACAGCCATCAGCCTGTCTGCTTATGGTCTTGTGCAGTCCTGCTACTTATTGAGAGTAACCAGGCTGTCGGGGACTTGGCTGCCCAGACACCAGGTATCTACAGTCCTTTAGAAGTCCAGGAGCCAGTTGTGCTCTTGAATTTCAACACCAACATTAGGAAAGTAGCTGAAAGCAGGGGGTAGCATTGTGCTCTAGAAATGGAAGGAGGGAGCGTTGCTTCAAGGGCAGGCTGACCAGGGCGGCTTCTTGGAGGAAAAGGGAGTTGGGCTGGACTGACGGAACGTCTGGAAGTTCTGCTTTACTCCTTTGTCCCTGTGCTTCTTTCTCCACCTCCCTGCCGCATCTCCAGGGTAATCTCTTCTAGGTCTTGCCCAATCCAGCGACAACCTGGCTGCCCCAGGCTTTTGGAACTTGGTCAGGAAGCATGCACAAGCTCTATCTACCCCATGCAACCAGGATGTCATGTCTGGCTATGTGTCTCATTTCTGATTAGGAGCCCAAGGAATAAACCAAGGTGTTCAGGATGGAGGAAGCTTCCTTCCCTGGTTTCCTGTCTTCCTCCCATGTGGTAGAATCCCATTTTTCATTTTTAAACCTTTAAAAATTTATGCTCAGCTTAGCTGAAAAGAGCAAACCAAACATCCTTTGTGAAACATAACTGTTCCAAATCACGATTCGTGTCCATTCGCTGTGACCACACAGATGCCATAAGTTTGCATGTGTTTCATTTCGCTTTTTTAATTTTACTCCACTGCTCCCCAAACCTCAGACCCCTGAGATCTTCCCCCCAGAGAAACCAGACAACAGCAAGAAATCAGCAGGTCGTGTGTTTCTTTGCCATGTTGCTTCGCTGCTTCAACCTTTGTCCTACCTTTCTGTTCGGTACCTGCCTCCTGAACATGGTGTTTGAGCACGGACCATGGAAGCCACACAGCCTGTGTCGGATCCGAGCTCTGCCTTTTACCACCTGTGTGACCTTGGGCACCTTGCTTAACCTCTCCAGGCCTCTAAGATGGGGGTGATAATGGTGCCTGCCTCCCAGGGTGCTGGAAGGAGGAGTTAGTGTGTCTGAAGTGCTTAGGGTGGGTGGTACCCAGAGCACCACAGAGGGTTATAATTGTGTTGTGGTTCTTGCTGTTATAATTGAGCCTCCTGCAGGATTAAAGCAAAAGGAGGAGTGGAATAAGCCGACACACAGGGTTCCAAGGCTCTAGGTAAATCACAGCCCAGCATGTGGGGCCTGCCTTCTAGTCCCTCATGGGAGGAAGGAGCCACCAACTTCCTCAGTGCTCCCGTGGCCATGGTGGCTGCAGTGGGGGGATGGCCTGAGGAGGAAGTGGGCAAGGGAAAGGCCCAGAGCCTGGAACCGGGACCTTTTGCTGGGGTTCCCCGCACAGAGCTGAGGTGAAGGAAGGAGACAAGGGGATCCCCCGAAGTGGATGGTCAGCCTCATCTGTGACCCCACTCCGTTTGCTCTGAAAGGGAAAGACCCACGTGGACCACCTCTGTGCTTCTGTGTGCTTGGGTCATCCTCTAGTTCCTTGGGAAGCGTTTCTTGGCAAAACTCTGAACCAGTCAGCTCAGGCTAGTTATGCTGTGGTGACAAGCAGCCCTCCATTGCAGTGGGTTGTACACACACAGCACTGCACCCGCAGTAATGTGAGTGTGTTCCTCACTCACGTTACCTGTCAGCTGAAGCTCTTTACAAAAACATTTCACTCTGCAATCCGGGCTGAAAGAGCAGCACCCAGCTGGGGGCAGAGGGAAGGGAGAGAGATGGGAGCCGAAAGGGTTTACTCAGAGGTGGCAGGTGTCACTTCCCATCACATTTCATTGGCCAAGCAGGTCAGATGGCCAGGTCAGACTCAATGGGATGGAAAGTATGATCCTCCCACCAGCATGTGACTAGCAGGAAGGGGTAGCGACTATTTTGAACAACTGTTACCATCTACTGCATCCCCGATCCCCTTCTGTGCTGCACCAAGGTGACAAGAAGGCTTTGCGCCGTCTGGGTCACCACTTAGCTTCATCAGGGACCCTCAGAGGCCAGATGTGTGTCTGGCGGGTGGGGGCAGAGAACCGGCAGAAGAGACATTGGCTCAGGGGATATAGGAGACGAAGGAGCAGGACACGGGGTAGATGGAGGCTAGTCCCGCCTCCAGGCTCAGCCCTGCCCCTTTATGGCTGAAATTAGCCACCTGGCTGGGGCACACTAGCTGCTTTTTCATTAATCTGCACCCTTGAAGACGGTGGCAATGACACATTCCTGGGATGGCATTTTCCTGCTGGCCGCCAAATAACAGAAAACCAGTTGGCCCCATCTGTAGAAGAGGAGCTGTGAGACAGCGGCGGATGGTGTGGTCTGGCCCCTACAGGAAGTGACTGCCTGGTACTTGGCCTGAGCCACTTGGCCGAGTTTCGGGGGGCAGCCCCACTTCACTCCCGGCCTGTTCCCTATGCCGGACTGACCCCTGGCTTTAGAAAGGCTGGCCTGTCGAA